>NC_030680.2:81300208-81620122 GCF_000004195.4 Xenopus tropicalis | reverse complement strand
CTAAATAATAGTCTGTCTACTAAATGGTAGTTTGTTGGGGGTATCCTTGATGGAGAAGGATCTGAGGGTTTTTGTAGATAACTCCTGGCAATGTCATTCAGTGGCTACAAAAGCAAATAAAGTGCTGTCTAGTATAAAAAGGGGCATTGACTCAAGGGATGAAAACATAATTTTGCCTCTTTATAGGTCCCTGGTAAGGCCTCACCTTGAGTATGCAGTGCAGTTTTGGGCTCCAGTCCTTAAGAAGGATATTAATGAGCTGGAGAGAGTGCAGAGACGTGCAACTAAACTGGTAAAGGGGATGGAAGATTTAAACTATGAGGTGAGACTGTCGAGGTTGGGGTTGTTTTCTCTGGAAAAGAGGCGCTTGCGAGGGGACATGATTACTCTGTACAAGTACATTAGAGGGGATTATAGGCAGATAGGGGATGTTCTTTTTTCCCATAGAAACAATCAGCGCACCAGAGGTCACCCCTTTAGATTAGAGGAACGGAGCTTCCATTTGAAGCAGTGTTTTTCACGGTGAGGGCAGAGAGGTTGGGGAATGCCCTTCCTAGTGATGTTGTGATGACAGATTCTGTTAATGCCTTTAAGACTGGCCTGGATGAGTTCTTGAACAAGCATAGTGTCCAAGGCTATTGTGATACTAATATCTACAGTTAGTATTAATGTTTGTATATATAGTTTATGTATGTATGTGTGCTGGGTTTACTTGGAAGGGTTGAACTTGATGGACTCTTGAAGGTCTTTTTTCAACCCTATGTAACTATGTAACATGCATACTAGAAAGTAAATGTATGGGCAATGAAAGTCAAACCCATAGGTCTGTCAGCTTAATAGAGCTGAGAGAAAAGAAAACATCATGGAAAAAAGCTACTATATATCCAGAGAAACCCACTGCAACGCAGCATTTGTTAAAAAAAATTAAGCAAAATACCTCTTGCAAAACTTAACCTGAGTACATTGAATACTATTTATAAACCTTCTAATTCCAGTTTTAAGTATGATTTAATCTGTTTTATGCTAGTCATAAACTACATTCGCTGATTTACCTTGTTCATGCAAACTATCTTCAATAACTTGAAGACAGTGCATTGTTTGCTTTGCTAATGTATCTTCTATTTTTATAAGTTAATTGTATGTAATGGCTTTGTATGAAATATTTGCAAAACTTTGAAATAATTTGCAAAACGTGAAAAATGACCCATTTCGCTGAAATATTCGGCAATGCCGAAACGCAGAATTTCACCGCAAACCCATGCCTGCCGAAAAATTTTGCTCATCGCTATTTATAGCATTTAGGTAAGGTAATAAGCTGGTGTTAGAAACCCTTGATACTATCAAATATACTACAGTGCACAAGCTTTTTATTGGGAATGTGATAGTTTGCTATTTTTATATATAAAAAGAAAGTTTGTATGTTTTTTTCTGGGTTTAGACAACTGATGCGCCGTGACGTGACCGGAAATTTCCGCTGAAGTTTAGCAAAACAATTTGTCAAATGGCAAAATGCAGAAATTCGCTGCAAATCCATGGCTGGCAAAAAAATTATATCACCACTACTCAATAACCATTCTCTTACCAATGAGGATGTCAATAGGTACTTACAACTCAAAAAGATGCCAGACATGGTGTTCAAAGTTGCTGAGTTTCAGTATAGTAATGCTCTCTACAAAATCGCATATCAGCCATCTGACCAATAAAACTGCTCCAATAGGGATGAGTGAATCTGTCCCATTTTGCTTCACTGAAATATTTGCAAAAAGATTCACGCACGTCAAAAAAATGATGAAATTTTTTTTTTTGACACAGGCGCATCAAAAAAATGCGAGCCACAAAAAAAAGACGCAGGAGACCAAAAAGATGCGGATGACAAAATTGCATGACAAATGCATTTTGCGAATTTTATGGAGAAGCAAACTCATCACTACTGGTTATAGGCTACCTACCTGTGTGACTAAAGACATTGGATTGGAGAACCCTTCAGTGGTGCAATATTTTGCAAGGTGGAGTTTTTTTTTTTTTTTTTAAATGGTCCTGTTATGTTAATAATGCATCAGTTATGCTTCTATTTTCCTAAAAAGCAAGTACTGTGAAACACATATGCCTTGTGAGGCTTTCTTGTGAGGCCTAAATACAATTTTATACTGTTTTCTGAGCTGCCATGTAATGTGAATCGGAATGAATTACTAATCAGCCTTATATTGTGACATTTATATTCTTATACACAGGATATTGTGTGTATGTCCCTAAGCTCAAGTAACTGACAGCAGCGCAGAAGATGGGGGGCTACTGGGGGCATTTTTGGAGACACAGATCCTCCCTGCTAAAGGGCAGTGGTTGCCTTGGGCTGGTACAGAAGCCCAAAACATAGGGGGACATTTATTAATGTACGAACATGTACGAATGCTCCGAACATTTTTTCTGCTACAATTTCTTACCTTGCGTGACAATTTCGTACCTTGCATGACAATTTTGTACCTGTCGCGACAATTTCATACCTTGAGACCTTCCAAAACCATGCACAGAAAGATCAAAGCCGAAAAGGTTTTCCCGCTGTTTACAATCGTTCGGTATGAAAATTTTGTGACTTTCAGAACGCCAATACGATATTATCGCGACTATTCCGATTTTTTCGGAAGCATTTTCGTGATATTTACGATCATCAGAAATTATAGTATCCAATCTGAATTTTACCTATTTCGGGATTCAAACTCGTGATTTGATGAATGTGCCCCTTAGTGTACAACATTTCTAGACTATTTCTTTAGGCTTTAATTCTCCTTTAAAATATATTTTATAGTAATGTTTGCAGACACCATTACTGTTGTAATTTTTTTAGTTTAGTGGATTAAGTGGATTTCAAAATCAGTAAGGTTTGAATGTAGAATATTATAGGTATATAGCTTAAACACATAAGAACTCTTGTTTCAAAGATATCAATGTGCCAACAAAACCCTGTTTAATAGTTTAGAAAAAACAACCTTTCAACCAATCCTAAATCTGGCAACTGTAATTCAATGGAAAAACAATTTAACTGAGCGAATTTAGTATCTTGGTTACTAATAGTTTCTACGGCAACCATTTTTTGCTCATGCTTTTTGAGTGGGGAATGAAGCTGGAGAGACACTTGAAAATAAAATAAAAACGATAAATATGTATTCCTGCAATATATTTAAAGTGTATCAATTTACTGATAACAGTCATTTACAACCATAAATGCAGTAGGCAAAGTGCAATTTTGGATGCAAATCTGCATATTTTTTGGCCATAATGCAGTGTTTTTCCATATAATCCCTGTGTAAATGGAGATGTGAGGGGTTGTTGTACCCACCACAATAGCACCTGATGTGTCAAAAAGTACTCAATAGCATGTATGTATAATAGTAAACAAAATACAAGTTGTGGCTAACATTTTTAGCATGAATTGTGTCACTTCTGGTGTTCAGTGTTACAGTGCCATTTTGCCTGAGTCTTTTAACCACTTAGTACAGGTATAGGACCCATTATCCAGAATGCTCGGGACCAAAGGTATTCCGGATAAGGGGTCTTTCCGTAATTTGGATCTCCATACCTTAAGTCTACTAAAAAATCAATAAAACATTAATTAAACCCAATAGGATTGTTTTGCATCCAATAAGGATTATTTATATCTTAGTTGGGATCAATTACAAGGAACAGTTTTATTTCTACATAGAAAAAGGAAATCACTTTTAAAATTCTGAATTATTTGCTTATAATGGAGTCTATGGGAGACAGGCTTTCCGTAATTCGGAGCTTTCTGGATAACGGGTTTCCGGATAAGGGGTCCGATACCTGTACTCATAAATGCACAGTGCACTGCTGCCTGGGGAAATGGCTGCGTAGTGTAACTAGTGCCAGATATAAATTCCAGCCCGAGGTGCACAGAACAGCATCAGGGGAAGGGGGTGCAAATCAGCCCCTGAGCTATGCATTACATAGCTTACTGGGGCTCCAAGGCTGGCCCACTATTGCCCCTGAAAGCACACCTGACAGGGGCAGTGTCAATGTATTGACCTCTTAAATCAGTCCTTTACATTTAAAACTTTACTGTCCCCCTTTTGTGTTAAATACACTTAAACTATAACCTTTATTGGTTAGAAAAGGCTGCAGCCCATTAGTTTACAACAGTATCAAATTTGACATCATTACACACAACATCATTTAACAATAACATGTAGCATAATTAAATAACAATAACATTGAACATCATTAAATAACTTAAAGAAATACTGTCATGGGAAAACATGTTATTTTTCAAGATGCATCAGTTAATAGAGCTCTAGCAGAATCCTGCATTGAAATCCATTTTTTAAAAGCACAAACCAAATTTGTTTATATTTAATTTTGAAATTTCACATGGAGCTAACCATGTTCTGCATTTCCCATGGTGCCACCGCCATGTGATTTATGCTCTGATAAACTTCAGTCACTCTTTACTGCTGTGCTGCAGGTTGGAGTGGTATCACTACCCCCCACCGGACACCTGTATTGCTAAAAGCAGTATATATAAGAATAGCACTCAATAGTAAAAAAGTCTGGCTTGGGACTCCTCCAGTTACATGGGAGCAGGAGAAACAATATGTTACCTGAAAGCAGTTCTAATGTGTAGCGCTCAGACGCAGGCACAATGCACTGAGATGGCTGCCCACACATGAATATTACAACTAAAAAAATACATTTGTTGGTTCAAATACAATTTTAAATGGTAGAGTGATTTATTTGCTATGTAAACAGTGTAATTTAGAAACAAATAGTACACCATAACAATTATGACAGAATCCCTTTAATAACTTAATAACAAGGAGCCTTGGAAGTCTGCATTTGTGGGAACTATACCTGCCCCAATGTGCAATTAGGTCCCTGAGACTAGACATCCCCTTTTCTGTAACCACCACAGCCCCCTCTTACCACCGGCCTGTGGCCATAATCCCTATCAACAGACCTAACCTTCCACACTCATCAATCCCAATCGACTATAAAGGCCATAGCTGAAATTTCCTTTCTCCTACCTATATCCTCGCTGGCACTGTCAAAAATGGCACTCTTTCTTTCCACTCTGCCTAATTTAACTCCTAACTTCCACACCCTAACCAACTTAGCCATAGGGCTAAACTACCCACAATCCTTAACTCTTTTTCTGCCAACGACGTATGAGATACATTGTAGCAGAATAAGGCTTTAACTACCAACGACGTGTCTCATACGTCGTCGGCAGATAAAGGCTACTCTCTGCAGCGGCGGCGTGTGCCGCTGCTGCAGACAGTTTCTAGCGATGACAGCCCCCTGGGCAACGTGCCAGGGGGGCTGTCATGATGGTCCTGCGACGCAATCGTCGCAGGACCATCTTAGAAGCAGCAGACGCGATCGCATCTACTGCTTCTTCCTGCTTCCCCCCAGCGCCGGCCAGGACTGCAGCGTTGAGGACAGAGCAGCGATCCCTGCTTCAGGACAGGTAAGATTTGCACACTTATATACATTTATATACACTCCTATACACAGTGTCACACAGCGTGACTATTGGATCAGATATTCTGACCACTAATTATGCTGTTGTGTGACTTATTTTGTTGTTTCACTGATTTGCGCAATTTTTGTGGTTTTATCACATTTTTATCCCTGTATAAGTGTTCCTGATCTGTTTTTAGCTTTGCCAGGTGTAACTTTGGTGTACAAAAATAAGTTTACCTATTTTGAATTCATGAGAATGTGTACTTTACAAAAATATATGGTTTTCTGGGGGTCTCTGTATAGTTAGGGGGTGTTACTGCACATAATACGCTGACAAGCATGTATGCGCTATTTTCATTTTGGGTTCAGTACAGACTTTGGTATATCTCTGCATATGGGGCAGACTATTCAGTAGACCTTAGGTGTTCCTACGCAAGAAATTGTGTGAGATAAATGCAGCAAATTGCAACATTTTTAGGCGATTTTCTGAAATGTCATAAAAACCAATAACTTTAGGAAAGCTTTGCAGATTGGTACTTTGGTGTAGAAAGGACTTTTTACCCATGTTGGATTTGTCAGAATGTGTACTTTCCAAAACTATATGGTTTTCTGGGGGTATCTGTTTAGTTAGGGGGTGTTCCTGCACATAATTCACTGACAGGGGGCTCTGTATGCAAAAGCTGAGTTGGCAGGCGAGAAATCCATATGCACTATTTTCATTTTGGGGTTAGTACATACCACAGACTTTGTTATATCTATACATATTGGGCATCAAACTGTTCAGTAGACCTTAGGTGTTCCTATTTGGGGTGATTTGCCTTTATCTGATCTTTATCAAGAGATTAATGCTGCAAATTGCAACATTTTCATGCAATTTTCTGAAATGTCATACAAATCTGCATACTTAAGAAAGCTTTACGACTTGGTACTTTGAAGCAAAAAGAAATGTGTACCCATTATAGATTCGGGGGAATGTGTACTTTCCAAAAATATATGGCTTTCTGGGGTGAGTGTACGTTTTTGTAGCTTTATCCCACATAAAAGATGTAAATGTGTTGATTTTGCAGGAGCTGAAATGATAGATCATATGGGGGTATGTTCCCATTGGGGCCCTACATGCCACATATTTAGGTAAACCTATACATATTGGGCATCAAACTGTTCAGTGGACCCCTGGGGTTCAAATTCAGGGTGTTTTATCTTGGTACCTAATGCTATGTGGGAGATAAGATGCTGCAAAGTTGAAGTTTTGAGGGGATTTTTGGAAATGTCATCAAAATTGCCAACTTTAGAAAAGCTGTGCGGCTTGGTACTTTGGAGTAGAAAGACATGGGTACCCATTTTCGATTCGGGGGAATGTGTACTTTCCAAAAATATATTACTTTCTGGGGTGAGTGTACTTTTTACTAGCTTTATCCCAAATAAATGATGTAAATGTGTTGATTTTGCTGGAGCTGAAATTACAGAAATGACAGATCATATGGGGGAATGTTCACATTGGGGCCCCTACATGCCACATACTTAAGTAAACCTATACATATTGGGCATCAAACTGTTCAGTGGACCCCTGGCGTTCATATTTAGGGTGTTTTATTTGGTTACTTTATGACCTGTAGGAAATAAGATACTATAGACTGGAAGCTTGGAAGTGATTTTTTAAAAATTTCACAAATTTTGATAAAAACCAATAACTTTAGGAAAGCACTGCAACTTGATAGTTTGGAGTAAACAGACAGTTGTGCCTATTCTGTATTCCCCAGAATCTGTTCTTTCCAAAAATGTACAATTTTCTGGGATAAACCTTCTGTTAGTGGAATTTTTGGCCTTGAAATCTAAAGTATGCAGCTTTCTGGAGTAGTGCTTTGGAAATTTGGTAGTGTACTGCTGGGAGTTTTTGACCTATACAAGTGAGAAATCTCCATAAAACTATATATATTGGTATTCGCACGTTCAGGATACATGGGACTTTCCAAATCAGTTGTATATTTGTACATAAAATAATTTCTGTTTCTAGTATGTGTGTTTATATTATGGAAAAAAATTTTGTTTTCATTTTTAGACATTTAGAAGCCTATATCTTGTTACAGAACTGGAATTACACAAAAATATTTTGAAAGCTTAGGTTGTCCTGAAAAAAACAATATATTGTTTTCCTAGGTAAACTAAAAGTCTCCCCGAGGAAAGGCCCCTAAAGTGAAACAGTGCAAAATGTTAAAAAACTGTCTAGCAGTACAAGTTCAGCTCTGGCAGTGAAAGGGTTAAAGGGATATGTAATGATTTTTATGGTATACTTTTAATTTCTAAATCACCCTTTTTATATAGCAAATAATTCACTCTACCATTTAAAATTTTATTCTTGAACCGACAAATGTATTTTTTTTAGTTGTAATATTGGTATGTAGGCAGCCATCTCAGTGCATTGTGCATTGAGTCTGAACTTTCAGAAAGAGCCAGCACTACACATTAGAACTGCTTTCAGGCAACCTATTGTATCTCCTACTTCCATGTAACTGGAGGAGTCACAAGGCAGACTTGGATTTCTTACTATTGAGTACTATTCTGATATCTCCTTGGAGCTGCTGTCTTGCTACCTTCCCATTGTTCTGCTGATTGGCTGCTGGGAGGGGGGTGATATCACTCCAACTTGCAGCACAGCAGTAAAGTGTGACTGAAGTTTATTAGAGCACATGTCACATGGTTGTGGCACCCTGGGAAATGAAGAATATGGCTAGCCCCATGTGAAATTTAAAAATTAAATACAAAAAGATCTAGCTTTGTTTTTGAAAAACAGATTTCAATGCAGGATTCTGTTGGAGAAGATCTATTACCTGATGTGTTTTGAAAAAAAACATGTTTTCCCATGGCAGTATTCCTTTAAAACTAAAACTTCCCTGTGCTATTTTTGACTTGGTCATGGCCCCTTGGTCTTTTTGTAAGAGAAAAAGCAGCAAAGTTACATATGCCAAAGTTCATTAATTTTACAGCAGTTTTCTTTGCCACAAGAGGGACTAGAGAATATAGAGAGCAAGCAGAGAACTGTTTGGGAAAATGTATAAAAATAATAAATATCACAAGGTTTATCAATATGCAAAATAACTTGTTATTTCGTTTATTCATATGCAAAGTAGCCTCATTTTAGATTTTATTTTTGTAAATTAAATAACCAGTCAGTTTCTTTCACATAAACATATGAGGATTAGCGTCAGAGGGAGGAAAATGATGAGAGCAGGAAAGAAGAAGAGATTCTCTTTATTTCATCTGTTTATGCAACTGAGCAACTGGCTAATGAAGGCTTCCTTTTTAATATTTCAACAATAGAAAGAAATCTTCAGCACACCACTTACATACATGCTTTCATAGGGTGCTTGACTTCCTCAGCTGCTCCCAAGTTTCTTCAGTATACCTTTGTGAAGGGAAGAAGCACACCAATGAATAGGCAATTTATTGCAGAAACAAGTGGCACAAGCTTTCGGGGTTTCAGGTGAAATACACACAAGTGAACATTTTACTCATTAAATACCTTAACAGATCATGTGAAACTACCATGTGACCAATTAATCCCCAATTTTTTAATCCACACTGCCTCCCTTCTTAATAATTGTTTAGTCAAATCTCCACCCCTAGGTAAGTGGACTTGTTCCAATACCGTCCACCTTACTTGTGCAACAGAATGCTTAGCAAAATAAAAATGTTTGTTCTTTTTTAATAGACCCAATTATTTTTATGTACTATTGATGACTGGTTAAAGAGAATTCAAAAGAGACTAGAACATGTTAAGGTAAAAAAAAAAGATCCAGAGCTAGAATTCCAGATCTGGCATGGTGCCAGAAGATTGGAAAATTGTTAATGCAATGCCAATATTAAAAAAAAATCCTGTTCTCAGTCTGAAAACATTAGGCCTAATGGATTGGCATTAGTGGTAGGTAGGGCTGTGCACTGAGTAAGAATTGTTGGAGGAGGTAAGGGTGTGCTGGGTGAACTTTCTTTGTTGATTAGTGATAGGTAATCTTTTGGAAGGGGTAACTGTAACTGATAATACTATAAGTTTGTAGTAGCTAGGGATGTAGCGAACATCGCCAAAAATGTTCGCGGACCCGTTCGCGGACTTTCGGCAAAACTCGCGAATATTCGCGAACTTTGCGAACCCCATAGACTTCAATGGGAAGACGAACTTTAAAACCTAGAAAAGCCATTTCTGGCCAGAAAACTGATTTTAAAGTTGTTTAAAGGGTGCCACGACCTGGACAGTGGCATGCAGGAGGGGGATCAAGCAAAAATTTCTCTGAAAAATACTTCGTAAAAAAAAACGCCAAAAAAAAAACGCAAAAAAATAACGCAAAAAAAAAAAATGCCAAAAAATAACGCCAAAAAATATCGCCAAAAAAAAAACGCAAGCTATTCCTATGTATATGCATAGGCGATAAAACGAAGCGAAAAAACGCGGCGGAAACAGAAAGGCGAAAAAACGCGACGCCAAAAAAAACCGAGGCGAACCCAAAGTGGCGAACATCGGCAAAAGTCCGCGAATTTGCGCGAACGCGAACACCCGATGTTCGCGCGAATTAGTTCGCCGGCGAACAGTTCGCTACATCTCTAGTAGTAGCATGGTTTTATGTGTAATAGATTTTGCCAGACAAATTTAATTGCCTTATATAAGAATGTAAGCAGAAACCTAAACATTGGGGTGGCAGTGGATGTGATCTATTTTTAATTTCCTAAAACAATTGAAACAGGACGGGGCAATGGGTTACTGAATAAACTAAAGTAAACTTGTTTGAAACATAACATTTGTACTTGGGTAGAGCACTTGCTGAAGGATAGATTACAAAGAGTGGTTTTAAATAAAACATTTTCTATTTGGACCAGCTGTTATTAGTGGACTACCACAGGGGTCTGTGCTCAGTCCTTTGTTTATAATTTGTTTATTATAACCTTGAAGTTGGCATTGTGAGTACTGTCTCTGCTTTAGTTGATGATACTAAATTGAGCAAAACATTTTATTCATTAAGCTACCAAACAAAACAGGGGTTTTTTTTTACTCGGCTGCCGGGGCACTGGGAAAAAACCTGGTGGGCCCTCAGCTTCAATGGCCCCACCGACCCTGAACCAATCCCTGTCGGTGATCCTCCACTGATCTCCCGATCACGTCTAGTTAAGTATGAGATATGCACGCTTGGGGGAGGGGCAGGTGAGTGCAGGCAGCAGAGGCCCCTGGGGTGGCAGTTCCAGTCGGCCCCACACACACCAGTCTGCCACTGATTGTTTGTCTGGCCAGACCAGGGTGACTTTGATGTAGTTGGCCAACTTGAGTGTATTGCAGTACCTGGATAAAGAATCAATGTTTTTTTTTTTGTTTTTTTTTTTTAAAGGAAAGGGCACGTATTAGTAGCTTAATGCACAAAATGTCTAAATGTCCTTAGCCTAATGACAGAGGACCTCTTGTCTTTGTCTGCATGGAAGTGAGATATGCCTTAGCAACTACCTTCAAACTACTTACATGCAACTCTTCATCCCTGGGATGGGTCACGTAAACTTGGTGGGGGAAAGGTGGCCTTGGATTATAACTCTCAGGATTATTAAATTAAAAAGGAGCTGATGGTACAGAAAATGTTATACAAAATAAGGATAGTGATGCTAAGCTATAGGGTAAAATGTAAGTGCTGCAACTTGTAACATTGTAATATTACCAGAAGATGACAACAATCATAGAAATAACATACTTACTCCTATGGAGTACAAATGAGGGGCAAATGCATCAATTTAACAACATATAACCGGTGTGGGGGGCGGGTTACATGCTTAGACACCCCAGTAAATGCCATCCAGGAATAGGGATATATCCTGGGTCTGTTTCCACTGTGGTCCCTGTTTTATGGTATAGAGTATAGAGGGCACTGAGCTGTCCTTGCTCACTATCCCTGCCTGCCTTACACTCCTGGGGCATACTATAACAGGGTCCCTGCCCCAACACTCTGGCATGATACAAATAGTCTATCAAATAGTCTTTACAAATAGTCTAAACAATGTCTATCAACAGCAGCGTTAAGTAGGTAATTAAAAAGGGACTGCATATTAAGTTGAAAGATGAAGAGTGAGTGTTGTGAGTAAGTGTTGTGACAGCAGCAGAAATATTTTTACATCTACAATGTATAAAAAGGAGCTCAATATACAAATCTGTATTCATAATTTACAATTTATTTCCTAATGAACATATGAGTAAGCAATTCAGCTAAAAATGCACTTATTGGAATTCAATTTGATGCAGGATTCATAGGTTGCACAGAGATGGACATATCAGGTGTTCCAGTATAGAAATTTCTGTTTTACTTTGCAATAATGTTACAGTAATTAAAAGTTACTGAATTCAAAGTTAAAACATATTAATACATTAATGCCAATGGCTCCTGAAGAGATTTCCTTATTTGTATGTAAGATATAGTTACCTAGATTACATGAGAAGGTCTCTCATTATTAACTGAAATTTGAATGACATATATTAGTCTTGAATCTAAGTTAAGCTCTATTCCATTAAGTAAATATGAAATTCATCAATATAAAAGTCTGCTAGTTGCAAATATAGCTTGTCTAACAAGTGCACAGTTATTGGAAATTGTACACCGAATCCACGGACCTGTGTGTTTGAACTGAGCACAGCATTCTTCCTCCGGGAGTCATTATTTCTTCTACAATGATTAAAACAAGTGAAATGTGAGATTTCATACCTTAAAGTGTTTGAAAAATGTAAAATGGGATGCCATTTTCTTTAAAAGGCTGGGATCCACAGGGAGATGCAAATCTGGCATTTTGACATTTTGACATCAACAGTTCAACTGATTATCCACAGTTTCTGTGCACAAATGCTTCATGTCCAATACATGCTTAGTGACTAATTCTTAAGGCACTTTAAAAGCAGGGGAAGTTAATAAGAAGTATTGCAGGATAATTGGCTTCTAAATATTTTGACATAATGTAAAAAATGAAGAGTCAGAAGGCAAATCTGACCAGCTGAAAATATTACAAACGGGAAAAAATCTGGCAGAAAATTATCTGCATAAATACATTATTTTAAATATATACTAAGTAACCAATGTGTGAGTTCCCTGTTTTATGGGCATGTTAATCAGTATTTTTACGGGAAATAAGCTGGCATCCAAAAAAATACATTTACAAAAGGCAATGAGGTGGTAAGTAATATTAGTACTTAGTTATTAATATAAGTATTCCTGAACATTTTAGCACATAGAATTTCAAGAATCCATCATGTTTAAAAAATAAATTCATGTTTTAGTACATTATTAGCTAATCACAAAAGAGTCTGGTAAATATGCTTAGAATCGAACTGTAAAAGTTCTATACATTTGAGCACAAATGGTCAAAAACAGTGATGGGTGAAATAATTGGTGAATTTCCATGTTTCGCCATTTCTCTAATTTTCCACCGTTTGGATTCACTAATTTTTCACCAAAGACAAATGGGACACATTTGCTCATCACTAGTCAAAAGGTGACCTGAAACATGTGCCAAGTTAACTGACATTTTTGGAAGTATGAAAGCAATATTTTGCAGATGTATGTTTAGACAATATCTAATACATTGCAGAATTAGAAGTTTATTTCTGAAAGCCTGTAGCCCCCAAAGGAGGGGCTTACTGTATATTTTGGTATTGTATACAGAGAACCATCTATGGTATAATGACTCATTAAAATAGAGGCAATGAAATGGACATTGTTGTGCCTTTTTAACACTAACAGCATTCATACAAGGTTTTTATCATTTCGTTTTGAATTGCAATATAGTAATTAGTTTAGGAGACTTGAACAGTTGATCAAAAAGTAGTGATGAGCGAATCTGTCCCGTTTCGCTTCCCCATAAGAAACGCATTTGTCACGCAATTTTTTCTGTTGTCCGCATCTTCTTTTTTCCCACCTGTGTCTATATTTTTTTGTCGCCTGTTTTTTTTTCCCGCAACCACACCCTTTTTTGATGCAACCGCGCTCAATTTGACACGCAACAAAAAAATTCAGCGCAATAAATTTTTCCCCGTCGAATTTTGCCGGAAGTTGGTGAAATGAGGAAATTCGCTGCGAATCCATGCTTGGTGAAAAATTTCGCTCATCACTAATATACTGATATCAGGAACACCCTGCTTTAGAACCAGGGACATGGTGTATACTGGCCACTGCTCCTCCAGTTTGAGACAATGAGGTTTCGGACTGGCTGATAATATCAATTACTGTTTCTCCTGTCTGTATTCCCTGCTCCATGCTCTTAGTCCAGGAATTTCCCAATTAAAGGGCTTTTCAAGCATGCCATGGCAAGTAATCTGCGCTGGATCATTAGCCTATCTTCTGTGACTAAACCTCTTGTTCATGTTCAGAAGTCCTGTTCCTGTGTCCTGTATCCTGAAGTCCTTGATCCTTTGTAAGTCTGTTTGTGCCCAGCCTTGTTCTCCATATTTTGACTCCCTGGTTGTCACCTGGCCTGATATTTGACTCTGCACATTTTCTGCCTGCCCTGACCTTTTTCCTGTCTCAAGGACTGTGTTTTTGATTGTCGACTGCTAGACCTCCGCATGAACTTGGACTTTTTAATTGTCTGCACATATGCTGAGGTTTGTGTTTTTCTTTTTCTATTAAATCTTGCTTCTGGACGTCAGTTATTTGCAAATGGTTATTAGGCAACTTGCTCCTTACAAACCAGTCAAACCAGCAATTCCTAACAACTGAATATTTGGTCTAGCTGATCAAGACCGAAAACATGGACACAATTTTGAGCAAGTCAGTAGAATACAAAGTTAGCCTTACTAATTTAGATCACAATTAAGGAAAACATTCAATATTTCAGTATGATATATGTGGATATATATTTTAAGAAAATCCTACATTGAACAGTTCTTGTCAGAACTAAGTGGGTGATTTATCAATGCTTGATTTTTCAACAATTCAAGTTTTTTTAGCGCAATTGCATAATTTGGGTTATGGTTGAATAACCTCAAATGTCGAGTATTTATTAAGTACAAAAACCCCAAAAACTCGAACAAAAAAACCCAAAAATATTTCTAGCCTTTTTGAGCTTGTAAACTTGAGGTATGCAAGTTTTTCATTTGAACGAGGTTTCCTTATTAATATATAGGTGAGCATTCAATATGCAAGTGTATTCAATTTAGAAAAACAAACTCAAAATTACAAACTAGAAAACTGATAAATAAGCCCATAAATATTTGTACTAGTTTTTAAGAGAGTTAAGCCAGCTGCTATACTTGGTAGTAAAAATAACAACATTACAACTGTACTAAATCAGTGCAGAAAAGATGTCTTAACTATTCTCCTATGCAAGTACATTTGCAAAGATTTTTGGATTCTAATTATAGGCATAAGACAGCTACTAAGCTTTCCAACCTTGTTAATACAGGTATAGGACCCATTATCCAGAATGCTCGGGACCAAGGGTATTCCGGATAAGAGGTCTTTCTGTAATTTGGATCTCAATACCTTAAGTCTACTAAAAAATCAATAAACCATTAATTAAACCCAATAGGATTGTTTTGCATCCAATAAGGATTATTTATATCTTAGTTGGGATCAATTACAAGGAACAGTTTTATTTCTACATAGAAAAAGGAAATCACTTTTAAAATTCTGAATTATTTGCTTATAATGGAGTCTATGGGAGACAGGCTTTCCGTAATTCGGAGCTTTCTGGATAACGGGTTTCCGGATAAGGGGTCCGATACCTGTACTGAAAACAAATATATATATATAAATCTTATTATCCATCCATTTATCATCTCTCTGTTGTCCATCTTATAAAATCAAAGATATCTGTATTCTGTGTGTTTCCCCCTAGTCTTTGGCATGATTTGTATATAAAAATTTTAGGGGGATATTAGTAACACATGAATCTTGAAAGCTCCAGTGATTATTAGCTGAAGACAATATAATACAAAATAGCCTTGAAGAGCAACAAGGAGAGAGTGGAAAACTCGAACACATTGTTTAACGCATTCTTTCTGACCTTGTTTACTAAAACATTTTTTTTTTTTTAAAAGTCTATCCTCATTGCTGCTGTTTTTTTTCTTTTCTGAGTCACATATTTTCTCCTTGGAAATGTAATGATCTCTCACAGACTGCACAGTTTGTTTCTCTATACTTGGTAACATTTTAACTGCAAGTCTGGATTTTAACATAAAAAAATGTGTAACTTGCTTAAATATTCTACAAAACACCTATAAAATTCAGCTTTATAAACAATTAGAGAACACCCAGAGGCTTTTTAAAAAGCTAGGCTGATAGGAAATAGTCAGCAAATTGCCTATTATGACTGCCTGAAATTCCAAATTTGCTAATTAATGTAAATAAAAGCACTTGGTTACACATGTTACTGACTATCTGTCAACATACAATGCATACACTTTTCCCCTTGACTTGCTATAATATGTTCAGAGCATGACCCGCATATCTCCTTTGAACAAAAAGACAATTTGTGTTGCAAAATAATTTGAAATTAGAGTGATTTCTGTGTGAAAAAGAATAAAACAGATGTTCAGAAAGTCATTGCATGGAAATGAGTTTTCATGGGAAAACATGTTTTTTTCAAAACACATCAGTTCATAGAGCTTCTTCAGCAGAATCCTGCATTAAAATCTATTAAAAAATGCAAACAGATTTTTTTTTTATATTTAATTTTGAAATTGTACATGGGGCTAGCCATATTCTGCATTTCCCAGGGTGCCACAGCCATGTGACCTGTGCTCTGATAAACTTCAGTCACACTTTACTGCTGAGCTGCAAGTCGGAGTAATATCCCCCCCTTCTCAGCAGCTCATCAGCAGAACAATGGGAAAGTAGCAAGATAGCAGCTGTAGTAGTGGTGGTAGTAATAATAGTAGTAGTAGTAATAGATTACCTGAAAGCAGTTTTAATGTGTAGTGCTGCCTCCTTCTGAAAGCTCAAAATAAGGCACAATGAACTGAGATGGCTGCCTACACACCACCCATATTACATTATTTATTTATGTATTTATTTATACATACTTGCTGTTTATGCTCAGGAAGACATCTTATTTGGATTTTGGAATTTCAAAAGCAGCTACAGGGGTATAGTGTCAGCACTTTTCACTAAGCTAGTATTATATAAAATTGGGGACTGAGTTCTAAATTGACTTTATGTCCTCTTAACAATAGTTGAGTCAGGTGGCTAGGTGAATTTAATAAATTCAGGTAGCTTCTATCATTTATACAAAATTAATATTACATTCACCCTTAATTGTGCAGTTCCGCTAACCTAAAATCTCATTTTCTTTATTCCCTGTAGACTTCCCTCCTTAGAAATATATTCCTGAGGGTGGAAGCAAAAATAGACACATCCAACTGGAATAAGTTTGCCATTGACATTTTGTTAATGTAACTCTATAGCAAACTTTACTGAGAGGTAAAGTCCCCTAAAATGTAGAACAATATAGTACAGAACTTGCAAATGTTATGGCTACCTCCTGTAATAGGGTGAGGGTTGCAGAAGCTCTACCCTGGAGAGCAGAAATGCTAATAACCTAGGCTTCATGCACCTGCATAGGGACTCAAGTAGGGTTAGAGAGATTTTGAAGTGGTACTACTGTGATGGCCTTGTACTCAGGGGATTGGAACCCGTTGAGGGAGTGTTATCATTGACTGTAACTAATGTCATGCCTGCAACAATGTCATCAGAGATATAATACACAAGCTAATGGTTATCCGTATAGCAGTGTTGTAATACCAAAATTCCAGTAAAATGAAAGATTTGTAAATGTAGTCAAAAGGGGTCATTAATCATCATATTTTTACCGTAATGGGATATTTTTTTGCTACAATTCCAGTGTCATAGTGGTTGCAAGGGGCAATTGCGGCTGATACCTCAATATTAATGCAATTGCGCTCACACTTCCCCGTTAGTTCTGGTTGACATCACTTCTGGTGTTCAGTGTGACAGTGCCACCGGCACCCAGTTCTTTAGATGCAAGTCCGCTGAGCCTATTGATGAGGTTTTGGTAGATCGGGAGTTTCTCTGTGTCAAGCATTTTGTCCCAAACATTCTGGATAATAGGCCCCATACCTGTATATATTTTTTCAAGTTTGTCACATAAAATCTCAGCTAAAACGAAAAATGTTTCCTCTAAATGAATCTGTCATATTGTCCATTATCTCAACATTTGTGTTTAGTTATTCACAATCCATATCACTGAAGTCTCAGTTAATATTGCCTGTGGATAAAACATGGTGGAATGAAACCCGGAAACCTATATAGCAATTTAGCTGTCTTTACAAAGAGCAATAACATACGGGATGAATTATTTATAACATTAAATTTCTTTGTGAAGCACAAATATTATTATGCAAGAGATTTTGATAAATTTATAATTTAGCATGCTGTAACTTATATTCAAATAAATTAGAAGAGTGCACACAAGTAAGACTCATTAAGAAACATTGGCCAGAGGCAAAGTTGCATTGATTAAATTACTCATTCAACTGGTACTGTAAAACTTTTTTTAACCAACAAATTAATTTTGCAAATATATGCTGATGCATTAATAATGAATTCATTAATTATACGGCTATATACAATTGTTTAATCGTTCCCTGTTGTCTCTTAGGTGTATTATTAATCAGTCTTGATTTATACATTGCGATATTATGGAAAAACTAAGGAATTGCTTGGAAGTTTTGCAGATGAAACATGTATTTTGTTTTAAATCCATCATGGACTTTGGCTAAAGTGCCAGATTCTGTGCCTAATAGACTGGTCACTTTTAAGTGCCTTTGTATCATTATATAGCTTATTATATAAGTTAGGCTTATTTGTCAACACTGTACACATTTGCCCTTGGGCAGTAACCCATAGAAACCAGTGATTGGCTTTTTTCTACTAGCTGGAGCTAGAACAATGAATGCAATAATTTGATTGGTTACCATAGGTTACTGCCCACTGGCATATTTGAAAATTTAGAAAAACCACACAGGCAACCATGAGCTGAGAATGGAAGAACTTGTAGGGGCTCATAACATCATTGCTATCAAGGTTATAAATTAATTTTAAATGTAATCTTAAACCTATTGCCCGATATTTAAAATGTCACCATGGTATAACATGATCCCCAACATTACTTCCCAATGGCAAACATGCATCACTTACCATTTTTAAGCTTCCCTTTCTTTAAATGTTTTATTTCTTACAATCCTGTTTATACAATATTTACGATTATCAGTCAGTCAATATCTATCCTTAATATTTGCAAAGAGAACACTGGGGGCAGTGAGAGAATATGAAAAGCCCTCCATTGCACCTATTACCGTCTTTATTTGCACTTCAAACCTTGCAGAATGTCTGTGCAAAGAGTTGTGCCACACTTTCTGCAGCACTAGTTTGTTCCCTGAATGCCCCTAGCTTCATAAAGAATTCGCAGACTTGCACAGAGGCAGGCATTAAGAACAGATCTTCCTTGCATCTGTTCTGTATACTAAAACTCCTCTCATTTCATGTATTGCTACTTCCCTCACCTATAGAAGTGTAATGTGCACAATGTGCAATAGGCTCAGTTGCAGACTTGTATCTGTCTATGCTATTACAATTTTCTTTTACTTAAAACTTGATTTAATTTGTATTATTCTATACCATTCTATAGGAAATAAACAGTTAAATAACTCTGTAGTTTGGCTAGCTATCTTATCACTGCTCTTACATACTCTGGTGTCATTTTCTTTTCTGTATCTGTTTTGTTTATCTACATATATGTTACAAGAGTGTAATATCAACTAGCAAAGCATTTTTCAATTAATTAAATTTATGTAGGGTTGCCACCTGTCTGGTTTTGACCTGGATAGCCCGGATTTTGGAAGGGCTGTCTGGGTCAAAACCTCCTGCCCAGTTTCCCGAATTAGGACAGGACTCAGTAACTCAGTAACATTGATGCATTAACAAGACTCAGTAACATTGACACAGTGATTGGCCAGTCACTGATTGCTGCCTCATAGCCCTACCCCCATGATGTCCCAGCTCCGCCTCTTCCCTGCACCACAACATCATGGCCCTGCCTTTTCCCCACCCCCCGTGACGTTACCCCTTTCTGGCTAAGAAAGCCAGCAGAGGTGACAACCCTAGATGTATGATGGGTAGCCAGTAAAAAGACTGAAGGGCAGGGAATGCAAGAGCATAGGTGTTGAAATTTGGCAGCAGTATTCATGATGCTCTGGACTATGTTTATTAACCGGTGTATGTTTTTTTAGGTCCAAGCTACTACAGAAATCGGGTTCCCCACAGTGGTTTGTTGAGATACAGTATACTTTTGTCAGTATTTAAAGGCAACTATATTATTTGCCTGGTAAATATAACATTTAAAGACTAACCTTTTAGATGTTTCTGTATTTTCTAATGACGTTGAAGTGCACATTAGTGTCACCACAGAATTATCCAGGAAAGAAAACAATGACTTTTATGAGAAGCTGACAACTAATGTATAGCAAACGCTACTGCATCAAATAGGCCATATCAATTGGTGTGTAATGAGCCCCCTGCCTTTGGTTGTCATGATAAAAAAAAAAAGAAAAACTCCAGGATATCAAGCATGCCTGCTTCCTTTTTATGGCTGAGTTTGAAATATACTGCAGCCTGACAATGCTATATTTTTAAATCTGGTTTCTTATGAACATGTCATCTGAGACACAATCAGAATATATTGCAATGTACTGCAAAACATATCAAAGAAACCCAGAGTGCTACTGCTGTATATTAAGTTTGCAGTGAATGTGAATTAAATATATTAATGTGCAAATAACCTCTTAGGCACCAGGGAGGTCTTCAAAGCATCGCTTCACAATGCCTTTGAAACCTAATAATGCCCAGCGGTTTAAATTAAATTTGACATATCAATCTCTAGACTGTTATTGCTTTAGGCATGAACTTCTTGTCATTTGATGTATATCCCAAGTCGCTGATAATTCATTGCAGTATGTACATGCATGTTACTGTAATATTTCTTTCCCTGTTTATCTATTAGAATTGGTTCTCACGTCCCCAAATCATCATAACGACAGATATACTGGTCTTTAATTTAGGTTAATTTGTTTGAAATACTTTTTATAGCTTTTGAATATTTTAGCAGAACTGTTTAAACAGCTGTCTCAAATTGCAGCTCATAAAATAAGAAACATGGTGATATTTTTGATAAATGCACCTGTAACAAAGGCTTGTAAGGCCAAGAAAACTTGAATAACAACATTTTACCAAAAATAATTTAAGTGAGAAACAAGGCATTGTTTGGAATTTCATAAATATTTTATAATAACTCTCGGCATATATTATTTGGCCTTTTGTCTTTAATCATATCTTTAGCTGATACTGATTTTAACATTTTTTTTATAGAACTGCCCTTACACCACTCCTAACCCACCATTACTTACAATTCCCAAAACTTCAAGGTATCAGTTTAAATGGGGTTATACATCTGCTTTCATTTTACATTTAAAAAGATTTGATTATAGCAAATGCTATTTAACAAAAAGTTAATAGCATTGGGAAATGGATCATCGGAGTTCTGGTACTATGGCCACCTTTAAAGGGAGAATTGATGAGAGTTTACTGTTTTGTTTTACTGCAGGTCTCACTATATGGGCATTTGGGCACTAATATATACTAGTGTTTGACCTGGGCGTACTTGTTTTAAGTTCCCTTGGGATGAAGGGATGACATGAATTGGATAGGAAATAGATGAATGATACTACATATTAGGGATTTTGGAAATATTCTTATAAGGTATTTATTAAAGTTTATCAAGAAATAACTATTACCATTGCAGGGCTAGCTTCTAAAGCACCCAATCTATAGATATGCCTGAACACCAGCAGCCAATAACAGAACAAAGCTCAAAATCAACAAAAGGACAACAAAGGATAGAGAAATACAGATTCCTTTTTGTGAGCCTTTTTATGAGGAAAACTACACAAGCTTTTGGGGACCCCTTTGCCATATATATATACTAGATAATATTGACTTGCAGAAGCGTTTGGTTGTAGCAAGCACCACTGCTACATGGTATATATTTCAGTGTTCACATTAAAGCATTATATTGTATCAAAATAAACAATATTGTATCAAAATAACAAGTCCATCTCAAGTCAATATACTATTCCAGTGGTAGAAACAGCATTTTTTATTTTGGAACCAGAAGGGTTAGAGCTAACCTTTAGAGGTATGGAGGTGTCAAATTTGCAAGCATCTTGGGGATCCCAGACAATTCTAATGCTGTAGTAGCAAGATTTTTCAGGAAACAGGCTTGGTTATGGTTTGATGTTTTTTATTATTGCCTGTTTTTCTAGTTTGTTTCCTTCATGATGACATATAGTGCCTTAGAGGTTGCTATTTATTGCTTTAATGTATCAGATCCTTGTGTACCTACCAAGCTGTAACTCTGAAGAGGCTAGGAGACATGGTATAGTCTGATAATAATTGATAATTTTTCTTGGGGGGATCTTGGTAAGATTTTTAAAATCTTGGTTACAGTAGTATATATCTGTTATGGTTTCTGTTATCCAACTGGTTCATTATTTTTCATCTTCCTGTTCGAAAATGCAAAACAATAGTCTTTAATAAATGCTGTGGCCAACAAGTTTTTATCACAATAGTATAATATTATATGTAAATTAAAAGAGAGTGGCCTTGGTCAAGGAGAGCATAGAAACCTTTCTCAGTTAGTCTGCCTGGCTCAGAAATACTCTAAACAATTAGATAAGTTATCAAAGACACAGATTACTCCCTTAAAAAGTTACAATCAATTGCAAAACACTTAAATTGTCTCTGAACCAGTTCTATATTGCACAATAAACAGCAAACTCGTCAATATCAAATTATAATGGTCATGGGTACTTAAAGAGGCATCGTTAAATGCAAGATGTGAAAGCAGAATTATTTTAGTTGTTTCTTATGACTCAAGCTAATTTCATCTATAAAAGTATCATTATTAGTAACATCCTGAAGCAGAGCAAATTGACACCTTGTGTTTGACTAATTTACTTTGCCTACCATTGTCTATAAGACGTAATGGAGACTATCATCTTATTCAAAGCTGGCATATCTATATTGTAAACTAGCGGGATCCAGGACAGACACTTTCTTGGCTTTAAGGCAGTTTATTTACACAGGGGTGCCCATTTCAGCATACAAAACAAATCATAAAAATAAACCCTGCCCTCTGGGCACTACCTTCACACATTAGATTAGTTACCTCACTAACCTGGGCCCCTTTTGGACTACCAGTAAGAAAACACAAATGTTGGGGTCACCCCTGTACTCACAACACTGCTGGGGGATTAGCTCAGCCTCCTGGCTTTCCTTTCAGCTCCTTAGATCCTCAGTCTCTTGGCAGCTTTCTCAAGTCTGGGCTCCCTCTGCTTCTGGCAGTGGCAGGCAGCACCCCCAGCCCCTCTGGGAGTCCTAACACAGAGAGGTGTCCTTCCTGCTCTGTGCCCTGCTCTGAGAGACTGTCTCACACCTGCTTATACAATTAAATACCTTTTCCACAGGACAGCCTTCCTGTGAAAAGTAAGCTCCAATAGGTGAGCTGGACTACTGGAATGGATCACCTGATCCGCTTGTTCTATCCAGAACCCTATAGCTTCCAGGGCCATTCTACCACAATATATATATATATATAGATATATATAATGGGATTGTAGAAAGCACTCACAGCATATAAAAGTAAAACAAAAGTTTGTTTGTTTATTAGCTCATCGCATCAACGCGTTTCGATCCTGATGACAATCCTATTAGGATCGAAACGCGTTGATGCGATGAGCTAATAAACAAACAAACTTTTGTTTTACTTTTATATGCTGTGAGTGCTTTCTACAATCCCATTGTTTACTTTTCAGTCAGCACCCGGCGAGTGCTCATGAAATGGTGAGTGCCGATTTTCCTCTGTGTATATATATATATTATTTTGCATGCAAAAAACAGTCAATACAGTCAAAGCCAAAGAAAAAAAACACGTTTCATAAAATAGTTAAATAGTTGACTTAAAACTAATATAATCTAATTGACTTAAAATTAATATAATGAAAAAACTTGAGTTTTGATCAGCATCTGGAGATTTCCAAAGTTAATTCACTGTATATAAAAGAAACTGCAACTATGTGAGAAAACTATAATTATATTGCAGAGAATTAGAACGTATACATCTCAGACACAATAAAACAATAAACCAACAATATAATTATTGAAACCTCATTACTGAAATTTCTTTTAAATGAAACAAATTAATTTGCAGATTGAAATATAAAATATATAGAATCTGAAAGCAGATACGAATGAATTAGCTAATCAGGATTGACTTGACTGAAGTGAGCAAGCAATATAGCCTGACAACTAGAAAATACAGCAGGGTAGTGGGTTGGGTTGAAAGCGAAACACAGCTCAAGAGGGGAATATATTTCAGAGAAACAGAATATTGGAATCATAACATGAAATCTCTGGTGGTAGAAATAAAAGGTAGCTTAAAGGTAACTATGTTACTGAGCAGGACAAATATGTATGCATATCAAACACTGAGGCTTGAGTAAGAGGAATAAAAGGAGCTAAATATTCCATAGGAATGCATTGTGATAAAAGTCTTCTCAAAATAGTAAGCAGTCATGCCTCATGCTACACACATACCATTCCCTGAAAAGGAATTATGGGTGGAGACATGCAAATTACATCTATATAAGGCTCATATAATTTAAATAATTAAACTGGGGTTTTTTTTTAGTAGTCTGACATATTATAAAACATATCTATTGAAAGGCACCCCAGTTTTCTGAAACAGGCACAGTAAAAAAATGTTCTTGAAGACAACTATGTCTAAATGTCCAATGGGTTAATGTAATAACAAGAGTAATGTCTGCTACTGTCATAGTAACGCATTATCATAATACAATCAGTATGTAGCACTTACCAATCAGCTATTTGAAAAAACATATCTGATTGATATCTATGGGTAATCAAATTTGGACAAACTTTGCACCTTTTATTACACTTCACAAGGCAGTATTTTGTTAGCTTCATATTTCTTTGATATTGGTTTGCAAATGTATTATTTGGTCCTACACCCCATGACAAATTCATTCCAATGAATGTTCAATATCTGACTTAATAAGTGTGATAATAAATATACTTTAAGTTAATGAAAAGTGTCTTCTGGTTTGTTCCAATGGAGATATTTACTGCTTTTGTTAGAGAATCATATTTCGGAAGATGACACTGGAGAAACACTCTAATCTAGAAAGCACTGGATTTACTTAACATGATTTAGGATAGGAATGTTCATTCCAAAACATCTTGTTAAAACTTGGAAAAGGTATATACATATAATGCAATGTACTGTTGCTTAAATTCACACTTCTATTTTATATACAGGTAAACTTATTCCGTTGATGATTCCTGGAAGTTACCTGGTTGAATTTAAAATGTTGCTTAACAAAGAATTTAGAAAATATATAATCCTCGCTCAATTTGTGAATAAGTGTGTGTGTTGTTCAAATATTGATTAGATGTTCTTCTCCAAAAGATTCTGAAGCCTCCTCCTGAAGAAGAATATTTGAACAACACATTAAATCAAAATCAGGTTAAGGAAATACTAAGTCCCATTTAGTAATTTTATTCTTGTAATGCTAATTTGGTCCAGCAAACCTTAAATATCATTCTTTAAAATTTTCTAGGAGAGTAAAGTACAGGTACAAGATGAAAGGATGTGTTGAGTTGCCACTATTCTTAAGGCATGGCCTGCATTTACAAAGATAGCAGGCTACAATTGCATTTCATAATTGGAACGAGTGGATTTGGTATCAGATTTTACTGTACTATGGATCTGGATTGTAGAAGGTAGACTCAATTAAGATTAGACGACTAAAGCTTGGACAACATCCATAAATATAATTGGTGGTTACACTGCTGAACAATAATCTCAGTTCAGAGGGAATACAGACACCAAAGTTACTTGGGGAGAAAATCAAGTATGTACAAAATGCCAAAGAGCTTAGAATGAAGGATATTTTGAGATCAGTTTGTAAGCATATGTGACTGCTAGTAAAGCACTTATTTGCACCATGACTACATTAAGAAATAGCTAGTTATACCTACATTTGTTTATTTGACTGAGATGATATATGAGAAATTCACCAGTACTGGGACTCACAGTACTCCCTATTACATAGTTACTTAGGGTTGAAAAAAGACCAGAGTCCATCAAGTTCAACCCATCCAAGTAAACCCAGCACACACAGCCTATACTTACCTATCTATACACTCACATTCATAAACTATACATACAAACATTAATACTAGCCTTGGATACTATGCTTGTTCAAGAACTCATTCAGGCCCCTCTTATAGGCATTAACAAAATCTGCCATTACAACATCACTAGGAAGTGCATTCCACAACCTCACTGCCCTCACAGTGAAAAACCCCCTACACTGCTTCAAGGAAATTCTGTTCCTCTAATTTATAGGGGTGGCCTCTGGTGCGCTGACCATTTTTATGGGGAAAAAAAGAACATCCCCTATCTATCTATAATGCCCTCTAATGTACTTGTACAGAGTAATCATGTCCCCTCGCAAGCGCCTTTTTTTCCAGAGAAAACAACCCCAACCTTGACAGTCTAACCTCATAGTTTAAATCTTCCATCCCCTTTACCAGTTTAGTTGCACGTCTCTGCACTCTCTCCAGCTCATTAATATCCTTTTTGAGGACTGGAGCCCAAAACTGCACTGCATACTCAAGGTGAGGCCTTACCAGGGACCTATAATGAGGCAAAATTATGTTTTCATCCCTTGAGTCAATGCCCTTTTTTATACACGACAGCATTTTATTTGCTTAAGTAGCCACCGAATGACATTGCCTGGAATTAGACAACTTGTTATCTACTTAACCCCCCAGATCCTTCTCCATTAAGGATCTCCCCCAACAAACTACCATTTAGTAGATAGCTTGCGTTCATATTATTTCTACCAAAGTGCATAACTTTGCACTTGTCCACATTAAACCTCATTTTCCAGTTTGCTGCCCAGTTTTCCAGCAAAAATAGAAACAGTACTTTCTATGCCCATTAATAAACAAGTTAATATGTAAAGGGCCCAGGACTGACCCCTACGGTACTCCACTAATAACACTGGTCCAATTAGAAAATGTTCCATTTACCACCACTCTTTGTACTCTATCCTTCAGCCAGTTCTCTATCCAATTACAAATATCATGTTCCTCAGTTTAATCATTAACCTTCTGTGAGGTACAGTATCAAATGCTTTAGAAAAGTCCAGGTTCCTGCTCACCTCCTCATAAAAGGCAATTAAATTAGTCTGGCAAGTATCTGTTATGCATAAAACCATGCTGGCACAAACTTATAGTATTGTGCTTTGCAATGTATTCAAGTACCCTATCCCTTATTACCCCTTCCAAAAGCTTTCCTACTACTGATGTCAGACTAACAGGCCTATCGTTTTCAGGCTGAGAACAGGATCCCTTTTTAAATGACGGCACCACATTAGCAATGCGCCAGTCTCTCAGCACCACGCCAGTCCTCATTGAATTGAGAAACATTAAGTAAAGAGTAGTGATGAGCGAATCTGTCCCATTTCACTTTGCCATTAAATTCACAAAACGGCAAGAAAATTTGCGAAACGGCAAAAAATTTGCTCATCACTAGTAAAGAGGTTTGGCAATCATAGCACTAAGCTTGTTTAATACTCTGGGATGAATATCATCCGGTCCTGGACCTTTGTTTACCTTTACATGTTCAAGTCTCTTTTGAATTTCCTCCCGAGTGACCCATGCGTCAATAGCTAAATTACTAGAACTGGGCATATTAAAAGGGAAGCCTTCATTATCTGGCTCCTCAGATGTATAGAGATGAAAAATAAGAGTTCAAATATTCTGCTTTTTCCTGTTGTCATCAAGCAACTTACCCCCCCCCCCGTGATAATAAGTTTCCCACCCCTTCTTTCTTCATTTTTTATACTTAAAAAATAATTTTGGATTATCACTAATCCTAGCTGCGTTCCATCTCTATTTTATCTTGCCTGATAGCTTTTTTTGCATGCTTTATTTGCTTCCTTGTACCCGATGAAAGTTTCTGCTGTCCCAGCTAAGGACGTTTTTTCTTACCAACCTCTACACTAAAACTTTTATTCATCCATAAAGGTTTTGCTTTTCGATGCCTCTCCTTGCTAACAAGGGGAATATACTGATCTGTATACTTGCAAAGTACAGATGTTCCATTTTCCTTCTGTGTCTAACCCTATGAAAAGCCTTTCCCAGTTAACACATTGCAGAGACAGGCCCGGATTTGTGGAGAGGCCACAAAGGCCTGGGCCTAGGGCGGCAGAAGTTTAGGGACGGCATGCCCGCCGAAAGAAAATTTTTAAATTTGGCTCCCATACGGAGCAGTCGGAACCTCTCCCCACTGCTCCGTATGGGAGTTTAAAGGAGCGTTCGCGCATGCGCACTGGGGGGGGGGGCACGTTCGCGCATGCGCACGGTGGGGACACCCACAGGGGCGGCCTCGGGGTGCCCAGGAGAGAAATCCGGCCCCGTGCAGAGATGCCCTTATACTTGCAAAGTCTGCACATCACGTTTTTTAGTTATTCCTTTATAGAGCTGTCTCTGCAGCATTATCTCAAAGGAGACCGTGTAATGATCACTATTCCCTAAATGCTCACCCACACAAATGTTAGAGTTCAGTATTAGATTTTACCAGGTCCATTAACAGGTTCCTTGGTAATGTCTTTAGCACATGGCTTTAAAGGAGAATGCAAGTCAAAATTTAAAAAGCATACTGCCCAATAGTCCTCCTATTGTTTAGTAAAAACAGCACACTTTTGGCTCACCTAATCAAATATTTACTCAGTCACACTTACTTCACATTTTGTAGAACAGGCAGCCATCTCTAAAAAGGTATTCTCCCTTCCTTTCCCTCCTTGCTTCATACTGCACATGTGTTTCATTCCCTCCCCCTCTCCCCTCTGCCAGATCCGCATCTGATTGGCTGGTGGGCATGTGTAGCTCAGAACAGCAGACAGGATCAAGTTACACACATGCTCAGAGAATAGGAAGGCTGCCGCTGGCAGCCTACAGGAAGGACAGAGAGATTTCAGTGATGTCACTGTAGTCTTCACACTGCTGTAGGCTGCCAGTACATATCTCAGAGAAACAAGCAGGGATCTGGGAATTTAGATATGCAGTAAGTACTTAAAAAGAATGCCTTTAAACTTACTTTTAATTTGTATTAACCTTTCCTTGTCGTTTAAATCTAACTTTACATAAAGACAAACCCCTCCACCCTTTGTAATCCCTCTGTCCCTCCTAAAAAGTGTGTAACCATTTAAATTCATAGCCCAGTCGCATTTTTCATCCCACCAGGTCTCAGTGATACCAATTAAGTCATAATTTTCAATACATGCAATAGCCTGCAGCTCCCCTAATTTACCCGACAAGCTTGTGCATTAGCCAGCATACTACGTCTCCCTCTGATATTTACATTAACTAACGGAGAGTTAGCGCTAAGGAGAATATTAGTCTGTTTCCCTTGTAACAATGGAAGCTCCTTATCTGATAAACTATATGCCCCCTCACTCCTCCCCCATGACCTTTTGCTAATCCCACTGCCCCGTCTACACTAGCTTTTCCATAAAATCCTCTTAACCATTTTCTCCCCTTGCCCAGAGGACCCCCTTCCACTGAGCTGCAATCCATCAGGCCATATAGATTGTACCCCAAAGAAAAGTCAGCCCAGTCCTCTAGAAACCCAAACCCTTCCTTCCTACACCAAGACTTTAGCCACGCATTTAGCTCCCTAAGTTCCCGCTGTCTCCCTAATCTTGCACGTGGCAAAACTTTCAAAAAAATGACTTTGAAGGACCTATTACTAATAGTTTAGCTGCTGATTTAGAGGGCTCTCATGCTTGTAGAACAGCTAGTACAAACCAAAATATATGCTTACAAAGGTCTCCAGTGGCTAAACAAGATAATGCGCCGCCACATTATAATACAGACCAGAGTTGAAACCAAATCAGTTCTGACACATAATGGATAATAGCTCGCACTCCAGTCTTCTTTCTCACCACCCACTTCATGAAGGTGCTAAATGCCTCAAAATAGGTACAGGAGTAGGAAATACCCATTGGAAAGCTGTGTTCCAAATAGTAGCCTCCATCAAAGCAGCAGACCAGGAGGCAAAGGGAATCTAGTTGTACTTAACCTAAACCTGTGGGTTGGGACCCCTTTTGGGGGTTGAACGACCCTTTCAAAGGGGTCACCTAAGACCATGAGAAAACACATATTTCCGATAGTCTTAGGAATAATTTTATGGTTGGGGGTCACTACAACATGAGGAACTGTATTAAAGGGTTGCAGCATTAGGAAGGTTGAGAACCACTGACCTAAAGGCAGATTCCATGTCTGCCTTGGCCATTAGCGCCCCCTGTGGAAAGTTGACCAATACTTGCTATGGCTGTATAATACATCAAACCCTGTCTTTTGCTACTGGAGCTTCATGGAAAAGGTTGTGTGCACCCAATTCCTGACCCTTAGCAGCCTTGAAACTCTTTATTGTTCATGAGGCACAAATCCCGTAAACCCAGTGTGCCTCCCAAATACAATCCAGGTAGCAAAATAGGGACAAACAATGTCCTGAATGCTTCTCCCCTACTATTATAGTCAAAATTAAGAAAACCTGCAATTAATTACTAAAGATCCTCAAACCTCTTCTGAACCTCCTTTTCTCTCTTTTGTTCCTTCCCCAAATTTCATAATATTAAATATTTCTACAGATTAAGTACAGTAAATATGTCCAAATACAACCTTTTCAGATTTTCTCCCTGATTTTCTGGTCTTAAATGGCCCCCAAGAAGGCCTTGATAACAGATATAAGTGTAATCTTTTGCCATAACTAACATAAGAACCCCCCTTTCTGCTTGCTTCTCCACTAAACTGGACCTAGCAAGCCCTCAATTGGGCAGACCCACATCCACAACCCTACTGTTGTCTGCTTAGTCGCATTATGCTTGGCTAGGCCACTATCAACTTGCCCCTTTGTCACTGGCCCTGTTATTCCTGTGCCTCTGTGTGACTCACTTCTGCTAGTGCTAAAGTCAGCCCAGAATATAATTTTTTGCCTAATGAAAGAAAACAAAATTCTTAGCAACTTTGTCCTTTTCTATTCTCTGCCCTGGTGGCTCTTACTCTTGAAACAATGTAACACAAGGCAGTCCTCAGTCACAACTCCTGTGTTATTACTTATCACTCTTTAGCTTGCTGTGGTGCTCCTGTGAGGGTAGAAGTGAAGCTGGTTGCAAACCTTGCCACTGTATCCCTAGTCACTGTCATGGTGCAGTTGCAGTATCCCCCTGCCAGAGTTTCCAGTGCTTTACTCAAGGTCTCTCTTTGCTGTCTCGCTGGCCACCTCCTGATCAATTGCTGGGCCCCACCCCCATAAATAGTAAATGGGCTCCAGAGCTCTCCAGCATTCACTGACATCAAATGGTGGCAAACTGACCTTTCTGAGCATTCATATAACCAAGATCATGCAGCTCCCTCCTCCAAGCTTGCTGCAATCCGTGACTCACATTATCTTACTTTTGTTAGTAACAAATTCAGTGTTAAGTCTTTTCCTACAGAACAGATAAAGAGCAAACTTTTCACCATTATGTGATTTGTCTTTATTTACTTCTGCTTATTATTTTGTTCTGTGGTTTAAAACTATAAATATATAGTTTTACAAAATATCTCAGTTTTGAATCAATATTAATTGCATTAATTATATTGCCTTAAATTACTACAGGAATTACATCCTCATTGGATGAAAGTAAAGGAAAAAGTCTGTTTTTGGCCAGAAATACACTTTACCATGTTACTAAATCTGCTTCTAAACTCCTCTATAACTTCTCTAATCGATTGCGTTATTCAATTAGCATACTCCAGCAGTAATTGCTGCCCATAAAATTGTTTTAAATCTGCCTTTCACACTAATAAAAATTATAAAAGTAAGAACAATAAAAGATTATTTTATAATATAAATGTGTAGCCATATAGTATTGCATTAAATTGCATTAAAAATACACAGATATTACTTTTTTCATATATATATATATATATATATATATATATACAGTGGTGTGAAAAACTATTTGCCCCCTTCCTGATTTCTTATTCTTTTGCATGTTTGTCACACTTAAATGTTTCTGCTCATCAAAAACCGTTAACTATTAGTCAAAGATAACATAATTGAACACAAAATGCAGTTTTTAAATGAAGGTTTACGTTATTAAGGGAGAAAAAAAACTCCAAATCTACATGGCCCTGTGTGAAAAAGTGATTGCCCCCCTTGTTAAAAAATAACTTAACTGTGGTTTCTCAATTTCAATTTTCAATTTCAATATCAATTTCTGTAGTCACCCCCAGGCCTGATTACTGCCACACCTGTTTCAATCAAGAAATCACTTAAATAGGAGCTACCTGACACAGAGAAGTAGACCAAAAGCACCTTAAAAGCTAGACATCATGCCAAGATCCAAAGAAATTGAGGAACAAATGAGAACAAAAGTAATTGAGATCTATCAGTCTGGTAAAGGTTATAAAGCCATTTCTAAAGCTTTGGGACTCCAGCGAACCACAATGAGAGCCATTATCCACAAATGGCAAAAACATGGAACAGTGGTGAACCTTCCCAGGAGTGGCCGGCCGACCAAAATTACCCCAAGAGCTCAGAGACAACTCATCCGAGAGGCCACAAAAGACCCCAGGACAACATCTAAAGAACTGCAGGCCTCACTTGCCTCAATTAAGGTCAGTGTTCACGACTCCACCATAAGAAAGAGACTGGGCAAAAACGGCCTGCATGGCAGATTTCCAAGGCGCAAACCACTTTTAAGCAAAAAGAACATTATGGCTCGTCTTAATTTTGCTAAAAAACATCTCAATGATTGCCAAGACTTTTGGGAAAATATCTTGTGGACCGACGAGACAAAAGTTGAACTTTTTGGAAGGTGCGTGTCCCGTTACATCTGGCGTAAAAGTAACACAGCATTTCAGAAAAAGAACATCATACCAAAAGTAAAATATGGTGGTGGTAGTGTGATGGTCTGGGGTGGTTTTGCTGCTTCAGGACCTGGAAGGCTTGCTGTGATAGATGGTACCATGAATTCTACTGTCTACCAAAAAATCCTGAAGGAGAATGTCCAGCCATCTGTTCGTCAACTCAAGCTGAAGCGATCTTGGGTGCTGCAGCAGGACAATGACCCAAAACACACCAGCAAATCCACCTCTGAATGGCTGAAGAAAAACAAAATGAAGACTTTGGAGTGGCCTAGTCAAAGTCCTGACCTGAATCCTATTGAGATGTTGTGGCATGACCTTAAAAAGGCGGTTCATGCTAGAAAACCCTCAAATAAAGCTGAATTACAACAATTCTGCAAAGATGAGTGGGCCAAAATTCCTCCAGAGCGCTGTAAAAGACTCGTTGCAAGTTATCGCAAACGCTTGATTGCAGTTATTGCTGCTAAGGGTGGCCCAACCAGTTATTAGGTTCAGGGGGCAATTACTTTTTCACACAGGGCCATGTAGGTTTGGATTTTTTTTCTCCCTAAATAATAAAAACCCTCATTTAAAAACTGCATTTTGTGTTTACTTGTGTTATCTTTGACTAATAGTTAAATGTGTTTGATGATCAGAAACATTTTGTGTGACAAACATGCAAAAGAATAAGAAATCAGGAAGGGGGCAAATAGTTTTTCACACCACTGTATATATATATATATATATACAGCCATTTATATGCCATTATGGTGAAATTCATTAAAGAAACATTTTAATATACATATAATAAACCACTTTAATGCAGATAACTCATTAGCATTCCAAACACAAGTTTAACAGGGTGCTAAGGTTCCCAAAGAAACATCTGCTGAATCAAGGCAGAAAATGCTAAATTTCAGGCTATTATGGTCTATTTTTCATCCAGCTGAACCTACTGTAAAGAGAGTGCCATTAAAGTTGGCAGTTCTGAAACATCTAATTCACTAGCTATGTCATTAACGCAAGTATTTCTGTATTGAAGAATTTTAGTTATTATGCAGAAAAACAGAGACTACGGATTACAGATTTTTTTTTTCCTTTGGAAGAAATATTTTTATTTTATATCACAATCTGCTGCTGATGCAAAAGTAATATTAAGCATGAAGTTTTCATATGTTGGTTTACCGCATGTGGATTTTCCATTTGCATTAACCTACTCCATTTGTTTCAAACACTGCAATAAGATTCTGTGGTTAGTTCTATTAACTTGTTTAACACAGAGATCTTTATTGTACAGCATCTCCAAGGCCTTCTACACATGATATTCAAAGCAAACCCCATTTTTAATGATAGGGGACTCCCTAATTGACCCTTACGCCATCCCACTGAACCCCCTTGTTACATACCTTAATGAAACACCAATAGAAGAGACAGCATTTATTCACATTTTTTCAAATAATTAATAGGACCTTGCTAGCCTATCCCAAGGCAATATTCCAAAGCCAGAATTGCATAAGAAATCACTACTATGCTCTACCGTTCCACACTGAAGGCTTGAGTTTTACTTCCATACAGCTGTTGTCATTTGAGACCAGCACTATCATTATATCAACCACTGAGTATTAGACTGCCTCTACCTACAGAGAGGATGGCCCCAAACTCTACTAACAGCAAGAGCTGCATCTCCCACCATGAGACAAGTTCAGCAGCCCTGCTGCTGGTCCTGAATCTGCAGTGTCTCGATGATAGGAAATCCAAGCAGGCTGTCACCTAGCACAAGTAGTAGTAGCATCTGTATCTATCAATTCACCGTGCAGCTACAGGAGAGACCCTCCTTTATCCCTCTTTTAAAATTACCTGTGCAGTACTCTGGCAAGGTCCTTCTGCTGCTGTGACAAATAAAACTTCAAATACATTATCATATATCCAAAGGAAGGCAAGAAACCCAACCTGAAGCCAATGCTAACTATGCCTCATGAGGGGAAAAAATTCTTCCTGACCCCAATGGCGATTGGAAACATTGCCTGGATCAAGCATTCATAATTAACATAATTTTAATACTCTGCTGACTCTCAAGTTTATACTGTATAACAATACAGAACCACAGTATAACCATGCATTCATGAAAATATCTACATTCAGTTTTTAATGGATAATGGATAACTTCAGAGCTTTCCTTTTCACTTGTTTGCTCTTTCTTTAAAAATACAGATAATTAGTTGACCAGTTCTATAATTTATGGCTATTGCACCCAGTAAATTGTAATGCATCTACTTCCTCTACATGGGCAATGAATGCCCGAAAACTTGCATTATTCCTTCTAAGTAAAGCTTAAGGCTGGTTTTTAAAAATGTAAAGCTGCTACACCACTTAACATTGGATAAAGCCCTGCACTGGCTGTCACTCACACATGGGGGCTCTCTTGGACTTTCCTGTGGCTTATTTACCCCAAATCTGTGCCACATGCTTTTTATTTGTTCCAATAGAATGCAAAAATGCTACCCTGCTATATGTAGGGGGGGTGGCAATACTGTCTTTGCATACAATGTTATAGACTACAAAACTAGACATACATCCCAAGCGAGGCTGCCTTAATCAGTTTAACTACTACTCTAGCGGAACACCCATTCTTTTTTTTTTTTTGTAACTAATATTTTTATTGAATAAAGAATTTAAGGGATACAGAAAGGAAGAGGGATGGGGGGTTAGTAAAGAGTTTACAAATTTTCATTACTTGGTTTCAATAATAGAAAACAGTGCAGTCGTATGATTTAAGTACTAGCATATAAACATTTGTTCTTATACAGTTCTAAGTACATAGTGCCAGTGAGATGATAAAGCAGTTAGGGGTACAGTAACTTGGGAGATGTTTGTTCTTGTGATTGACCAACAATATTTCAGCTTTGTCTATATTGACGGAGTTTGAGGATTTTTGCTTTTGGCGCAGGGTTTTTCATCTGCTTTATCTTTTGACGCTACTAGAGATAGGTTAGAGGTTGTCGCTGTCTGTATTCGCACCTTCAACCTGGGTCCTTTCCGGGACCATATTTTGAGATATAGATTCTCTTTGTTTGTTATGTAAGCTGTCATTCGCTCAAAGCATTTATTACTTTCCACTCTGGAAATTATTTCCGTTATTGTGGGTATTGTTTGAGATTTCCATTTGGATGTGACAGCTAGTCTCGCTGCTGTAGTTATGTGGTTGACTAGTGGAACACCCATTCTTAAGGTATACTATTGCATTTTGGATTTTATTTTGGAGGCACCCAATTTATTCAAGCAAAATCATAACATACAGTATAGGCAACTTTCCATTATAAAAAGGTATGTGCAAATTCTAGTATTATTTACAGTTGCCAGTATCACCTTACAACCATTTTATTATTGTTGAGTGAAAAATTTGCTTTTTTCTCGTGTATAATAATCTATAGCTACAAATGAGATATTCGTTTTATAACCTTACTTGAAGGTCACAGATCAGATTTAATTGCTGATTGTCTTCAGTTTGTTACATCTGTTTTTTAAAAATCTCGCCTAAGAGTTCTTTAAAATTGACAATAGAAAGCACAGGGCTAACTGTAATTGTATGTCAGGTTGCAGAATTATTAACACAAAGCAATGATTTAAGGTACAAATACAGATAGGAGGTCATTAATGCTTGTGAAGGCAGTGTGCAAAGTGCAATAAATGGGCAGAATCTATGATATTTTTGCACTTTGCATGCTGCCTTACTTCCCGCTGCCATTTGCAGCTGCACAGAAAAATTCATAGATTTTTTTCTAATAAAGAAGAAAATCTGTACAAAACCTAAAGGCTATGACATTCCCTTTAAATCTTTATAGTGATGTGCAATATCTCACCGATCACACAGTGAAACAGTTTAAAGCTGTTTCATATATGCTGGTTTCCTAGGTTTCTCGCGTCTCTGAATTGGGTTCAAAGGTAAATACATGTTGCTGCTTTTATTGACATATAGGAGGTTGGCTTGTTGTTACATCAAAAAAGGCAAAAGCACAAGGCTTCAGAGAAACACTTAAATGATTCATGCTTGGAAGGGGGGCTAACCATAAGCTGCTTTTAAAATTACACTTACAGAAGTACAAGTTCATTCATGATATGGGAAACTACCCCTCACACTGCAGAAGGTTTACTCTGCAGTAAATAAATAAGCACACACTTGCATAAACAATGGGGACAAGAAGAAGTGTGTTAATAAACCTTGGGCATTGGCATAGATAAATATGTACATTTTTGGATTGGCACCTTTAAGCACTTTTCAGTCTGGACAGGGGGTGGGGCTAGCGATGTTGGGGGGCAGAGCCATGATGTTATTGGGGGTGGGACTATGATGTGACTATCAGCAATTGGCCAATCGCCATGTCAATCAGGGGGAGTCCTGTCTGGATTTTCTTATTTGGAAAACCAGCAGGCAGTGAACAGGTGGCAACCCTAGTTCATTTATATATTATCACCTATATGCATGCAGTTAGCCCTGGTATGTTATAATAGATAGAAGCTATCAATGAGAAAGAAAAGCCATTTTGTATAAAAACAAATAAGACTGTAGCAAATATTAGGGGGAGATTTACCAAGACACGAAAGCTCTGAGCATATTCTCGCCATTTTTTTCGCGCCTGCGCGACTTTTCCGAGCGCCCGTGCAAAAAATTCGGAAAGGCTCTGCTGCTGTTTACAATGGTTCGGTACGAAAATTTTGTGCCTTTCGGATCGCCAATACGATATTATCGTGACTAATATGATTTTTCCGTAAGCATTCTTGGGATATTTGCGATCTTCAGAAATTTTCGTTCCAATCCGAATTTTTCCCATTTGGGATTCGAATTCGTGGATTAGTAAATCTGTCCCTTAGTGTTTGTTTTTTGTAAAATATATAAGTGATTTTAGGAATTGCAATAGTTCAGACTTTTAAGGATGTACCCATTTCCTGATAAGTAGAGTTACTCAGTGCCACTCAATGTTCTTGCAGGGTATAGACCAAAACGGCTGCAAGAGTGAACATTAAGGGGCACATTTGCTAATTTTTTTTTTTTCTGGCCTTGAAAGTCATAATAATAATGCTTGAATCATGTGTATGAAAATTTTGAGTTTACATGCGAAAATCCCGAATTTTTTGAGTTGAAACTATTGTTAAAACTTGAAAAACCTTATTTTTATCTTATAGTTTAAATGGATGTTTCCATGAATCCTCTTTATTTTTCCCAAACAGGAATTGCTCCAGCAGCCATTTTAGAAGCATTGGCATTCAGACTTGGGAAATAGTAAACAATGAGGGGATTAACTTCACCTTGAAGCTGGGTGAAACTGAAAACAATTAGGGGGTTAGCTTCCCCTTGAAGCTGGGTGAAATTCAAAACAATGAGGGTATTAACTTCTCATTGATTGTTCAAGGACAGGCTCTCACTGACTATTCTATTCCTCTACTTCCTTCTAAGCCTGTTAATTTTTTTTTGACAAAAAAAAGTTAACTGAACATTAATAAATCACGAATTATGGGAGTTATTATTTAAAAAAATAATTTTTGGGGGGAACATTAATGAAAAAAACGAGTTCTGTCGAAAATCAATTTGTAAATCTTGAAATCATCTAGAAGTAAGAAAAAAATCCGACTTTATATCAAAATTGATTAGTAAATGTGCCTCTAAGTTTTCTCTATAACCCCCTGCAGGTTACCAGAAGACACATATTTGTAATGTAATGTAATGATAACCAGCAACAGTAGGGTAGTCTTTTTTCAAAGACTTTTAAAAGTTTCGGGGAAGGTGAAAGGAGTAATCAGTCCATACTAATTATGTGTTGTTTCCAGTGTGTCACTTTGACCTTTTTGCATATTTTGTAAAATATTTTGTAGGTTGAGCAAGTTTGTACAGACATAGATTTCTTAGATTTAGCTCACCCTGTAGTTCAAACTCTTTCCAGATCATCTTGTGAAAGATTTTTACAAAAATAAAATATATTGATGCTAGATCTTTTTCTTTTCTTGGGCCTGGTTTAGTAATAAATTGCATGTTCATGGGGGATCTTTTCATTATCAAATGACAAATTTGATACATGAGGAATGGCCATTTTACATCGAAGCATACATGAGCAGTCAACAGTAGGAAATCTATTAAGTTATACACATGTGATTGAGGACTTTTCAGGGGGAATTGAACTCACTTCATTACCTCCGATAGTTCTTTATGACACTCGGTATCTGATCTCATCCAGTAATCAAAAAACATAAAAAACGATGACAATGTTTTCATGGCTAAGATAGCCAAGCAAGTCATAAATCTATATACTCCAGACCTTACTCTGTATGTTTCATCCATTCTAGTCAGTCACACCCTTAACATGCCATGTGATAAGTTAAGATCAATAACTTGTGGCAATGCCTGAGTCACTGAAAAAGAAATATGGTAGATACACTGAATTCAGGTCACAGAAAATAAATCTTTTATAACGATACCAAAAGAAGTTATTAAAACTACTAAGATAGCTGACTTTTTAAATCAATAATACATCATGTTACATCATTAAACTGAGCACTTTAAATATGGAAGTGTCTTGGAAGTGTCTTGAAAGTGTCCTGAAATGAGGAATAAGTGTTCTCTAGAATAGCTATTTTAAAATGAAGTGACTTTCATGACACAGCCTGTGATAACACAATGAGATGTCTGGTCATAGGCTGTCACACTGCATATTATTCATTCGATCAACAAGGAATAAAGAATTACATGGAAGATATAAATCCTTGAATCTTTGACAATATAAAAAGCATGTGGAAGTGATGTCTGTATCTGCTGGCTATTCATATAGTAATAGACTGCGGTACATACAGTGACATACAAATTATAGGTACTTTAGTTGAGATGAAGACGCATACATGAGAACTGGATATACAGTAAAGTAGAATGAGAGAAGACGATTGTAATGTGAGTGAATTTATCTTTTTGGAACAAAAGAGAAATAAAGAATGATGGCTAAGGAAAATAAGAACAAAGAATTGTACCTTAATTTTTTGGTCACCATTGTTTGTAATTGCATGGTGAGGGGAGTGCTGGGGGTCAGATTGTAGGGGATGAAGATGCTTGTGCAATGTAAGGGATTCTGTTGAAGGCTATTGTGGGTTGTATGTGCGTTACTTTTTAAGAAGGTTATTTCCTTTCAACTTATTCTGCTAAGTGTATTGGTACTATATATTCTGATTTCATAGCCTTGTTTACAAGGCAGAGCCTGTCTCTGTCTGTAATCGAATAAACAAATGAGCCTCAGTACAAAAGATGACATCGGAGGATGATGTGGAGTTTTTCCTCAACATATATTAAAGAGTGGCAGATCAGGAGAAACTTCCAAATGACCTGTGGGCTGGAGTTATTGCTCCTTTACTAACCAGGTAGACCCAAAAAGCCTATTTTGATTTAAATAGCAAGGAAGCCAAACAGCTCCTCTATAATGCAAGTTTATTTGAATTAGAAAAAGTCTTGAATTCACAAACTCGAAAATTGATAAAAAAAGACCATAAGACTCAATTTCCTTTTAATGGGTGGAGGTTGGCCACAGCTTTATTGAACAACGTTTGTTAACCAGATAACCCGTTCTTGTCCTGTTTTAACAAAAACATAAGAAACCCCAAATGTCAGCCACTGCAACTGGATTAACATGTTCCAAATGGCAAAAGTGCTTGAAGCATAACACTTTCAAAACATACAAAGAAGCTCCACAAGAAATTAAATTAATAAAGTATGATATAATACAAGAACAGTGACCAGTTCAACATTGTGCATGGAACAATACACCAGTAGTATTCCACTAGAAAGGGGTGGGGAGTGGGATGATCAATAGCCATCTTGGGAGGCTAGACATGCTAGCCAGGGACTTGACCATTGCTCCCCCATTGAAGGAAGAGTTAGGTAAGATATTCTTAGCGTATAAACTAGCCCTCCCTTAGTGCTAGCAACCAATCCTGCACCCCCATGTAATGAGTTCCTGGGTTTCCTCCACTCCCAGAACCTCCCCACAGTTCCAGGCCCCCCTTGTTAGCCACTTTGGTGCCAGATATAATTATGACACTGCCCTACTAAGGGGCCCCATCTTATGTAAAGCTCAAGAGCAAATAAAGTTTGTAAATAGAATATCCCAGTTCTTCAGTGGAACTGGATATCCAGTTTTTCAGTGGAAAATTATTTACTGTATAGAATGAATATGGTATGGGGTGAAATGATAGAACAACTGTTCCCCAACCCCATAGATGAACAGTAGTGATCAGTGAATCTGTTCCGTTTTGCTTCGCTAAGTAATTCGCAAATCTTTTAAAGTTTTGTAAATTGGTGAAAATTATTTTTTTTTACGTGGGCATCAAAAAAGGTAGAAGGTGTCAGTTACAAAATTTTCACTACAGAGTTTCTACTATTAGTAGAACACTGATCAGGAGGTCAGCAGGAAAATGCCCCCTCCAGAGTACAGAGAACACATCTTGTGGCCAAATGTGCTCAACCCAACAAGTTTGAGGGGGGGGGATATGTAGTATGATTATTGGGTATGTCATGGGGGAAGGTACATCCCTCCCAGAATCCTCTATGAAGCAGCACAAAGGGCAATGAAAATGGGTTCTACTCTGCAGTAGTTAAAGAGTATGGTCTAAGTGTAGCACTGGAGCTGTGCTGTGGAATCAGGCCTGGACTGGGATTAAAAATAGGCCCTGGCAGTTCAATTACACAGAGGTCCAAACAGACCCCCACCAGCTCATTGAGTAGTGATTGTCTATGGTATCTAAAAGCAGCCCCTCTGGCATTTGCCAGAATTCACAGATTATCATGTGTTGAGTGGGGAAAGGACATATTTGCTGGATAAGCAGTTATCACTTAGTTTGAGGAAATGTATTCATGAAGAGGTGAATTCCCAAAGACTGACTGCTATATGCTACCCTAAGGACGAGAGAGAATAGGGAATACCTAAAGGGCTGTGCATGTGTCTAGTATTTACTTGTAATGTGCCCAAGTGTGGCTGGGGATTCTTTAAAATAGCCAGATTCTTTGTAAGCAAAACAGCTAATTGCTTTACTGAGGAATCAGACATAGGAACTTTAATTAATACTGTCTACAACGTCTCTGTGAAATAAATACAAAAGCAAAGTTCTGTTTGAAACCCTATCTACCTGCCTTTTATCAGTGTGAAAGGACATGCAAAATGCATATATATATATATATATATATATATATATATACATTATATAATTATGTGACATATATGTATATCACATGTATTAAAATATATATATACATTACATATACCTTCACTAAAATAACTGTACCATTAGATATTATATATACTGTATTTATTGTGGGATAATGTTTAAGATATTTTTGCTCCTATTCATACAAGGATCCGAGTGGATAATCATTACTGTTCAGAACATAGTGGAGAGAGGTCTAAGGACTAAATGATTATGATTAATTAAATTGTACTGATTTTAAAGTAAACTTCATATGTTTTGTTTATTAAGTCTTTCCTTATCATACCGTAATTGCTTGTCAGGCAGCAATAATTTAAATCTATTTGCCATTTTCAATGTGTAATATTTAGGGGAGAGGGAATACAGCCACAAATTTGTTGAGTATAGGGGCCCCTTGGAACCCCCCTGCCTTCAGACACAGCTGACATTAATGCTAAAATTAAAACCAAACATGGGTGCAGTTATCATAAAAGCTGTCAGTAACAGTTGGCATAGTAGAAACAAATCATAGGCATTATGGCTTCAGTATGACTGGTAAAGGGGAGCAGAAAACCATCTCAAAAGGAAAGAAAAACGGTAAATGAAAGTCCTAATACAAACATTGACTAATGGAACAAAGTATACTGCAGCTAACATGGCACAATGATAACAACTGTGATTTTAAAATCAAGAGTTATAGGTCCTTTTAATTAAACTAAATAATGTGATGGTAATATAAGTATTACAAATGGCACCAGCAGGTTCTAATATTTTGCTATAGTTATTGTTCGGGAGCTGTAAGGGAAAAATGCTCTTGCAATTCCACTCGGTGACTTTAATAGTATATGATAAACTAAATGTCAAGATATGACAACTTGCGGTTGTGTGATCCTCTCTTCTCTGTGTTTAGTACAAGTGACATTGTAATCATCTATATGGATTGTTATTCACAGTTCCTACTTACTTTGACAGTTCATATCTGAAATTCACTAAAGCATAAAGAGTGTTGAGAGGTTTTTAGAAAGATTGCCTTATAACCAGGAAAGAAGGAATGGAGACAAATCATTTAGGACTTCAGGAAAATATGACAATATTTGGAAAGAATAATGTGTGACACACACCGTGCCATTCACTTGTGGCAGGTGGCAAATTCAAACACCTTGCCCACACCTTGGCAAGTATAAGCTATAAATAATCTCTTGATATACAGGTACAGGTTATTAAATCTATTTCTATCTCACCAGCATGAATTCAATTAATACATTGTTTAGTGTATTGGACTGAATAAACAAAATGACCTGTCCATTTAGAAGCAAGACCTTAGACACAGGTATATTTATAAAAGTGTATATTTAAACAAAAAGTTAAAATAAAATACTTAATTTTAAAACTTAACCATTTGTAATGAAACCAGATGACCAGTAAATTCTATCTGCTGATCGCTATGGGTTCCAGCTCTTGGGCAAACGTAGCAACTATTTTTTACATAACCCCATGAGCCTTGCATTTGCTGGTCTTGCTCCAATTATTCTAAGCACATTTTTTTACTTTAACTTGCAGCCCCTTTTCATTATATACTGGCTTATACACGGTGATGCAGGATGTAAAAAGGAGAGAAGAAAGGCATTTTTCTGTGCACAGCTCTATAAATATACAGTATAGGGGAGCCACAGGTGTTGCAGACAGAAAACAAATAACAGAGAATACATCTGAACTTCAGATAATCAACATTTGAAGTAGTATAACATTGGTTAGCACAGCAAATATGGTAGAGGCAATACCCTTTTATACCAAAGTCAATGTACAAAATAGAAAATTGCAAAGACCAAAAGATCCAGATTCTTGGCACTCAAACTGTTTTCATTAACAATAAATGTCTAGTGTATGTAGACCTCATACCCCACTGCTGAACATATACAGCACACCCATAAACATGTACATTTTACCTTCCACTGGTTCACCCCAATGATGTCAAATTACCTGTGAGGCAAATTATTTTAGCTGTAAAATAATAAATAATTGTATTGTATAATTGTATGCAAGATCGTGTTTTTAATTCTACTGGACAATTGAAATAGGGGAACTAAAAGGCAATCATCTCTACTTAATCCTTTAAAGCAATCACATGGTTAAATTAATGGCAAGGTATAAGAAAAACACTTGACAGGGCCACAATGTGTTCCACAGTCAACATGGGCTTATACATCTCCAAATGTAATTCCCATGAAGTTTGTGGGGGCCCCAAAAATGCTGGTAATCCGCAATAATTATCTTCGGATATCCCCAGCAGAATAGTCACATGGAGCTGATAAGCATTTGCAGTGGGTTACACAGCCCCTTGCTAAATGTTGCCTGTGATTAGGCACTAAATGTGATAATAATAAAAGTAAGGTGAACCTTTGGAAAAAGATATCAAGCAAAGCACAGTTGAAAATTTGGAATGATCTTTTTATTCCATCAGCACCACCAAGAATGCTGGGCATGAGCGTTCTGGAGAGATCTGCTTGTCACGGGTTTTGCAGACAGAAATCACAGAAGTATCGCCATGCAGGAGAGAAAATGCATTTGGAGCATTTGGACAATGCATTTTACAGCAAATTCAAAAAAAATTGTAAACTCACGGTTCAATGCAAATTCGGCATGGCAAATTTTTTGCTCACCCCTGTCCCTTATGAATGCAATGTTTCCATATGCAGGCACAAATGTATTCATGAGTAGCTCCATTCTGGAGCAAATGGCCCTGCATCATATAGGTGCTATGGGAGGGGTGGGGGCAGTTGAAAAAGTAAAATAAATCAAAGGGGTAGCTTGCATTTAGTTTTTGCACTTTGCACACTGCCATATGACAAATGACCCGTGTTCTAGTTTCTTCAAAATCAAGGATAGTCGAGATTCCAAGGTTAATTTACAATTCAACCGTTTGAAACAACTCTTTTGTGGGGTGTAGTAGGCTTGATGACATCCACTTTGCAAAAAAAATGTTCAGTTTGGAAAGTGAAAGACTATAAGGTTTTTCTCAAAAACATTACATTGGTTTATATGAAAAGGCTTCTACCATATTTATAAAAATATATGTATTAAAGACGTTTTATAAAAAAAAATCAGTTTGAGTTTTTCTAACTTGATTTTGTGAGATTTAGCAAAACAAAATCTACAATTGAGATTCAAAAAAAAAATGTTGTCAATAAGGAAAGGAACACAGTTCAATGCACTGTGGGTTATGTAGTTTCTGCATTCAGTCTATTACAATTTGTAACATCACTATTTTAGTCCCTCCTCCCCCCCAGGATTTCAAAAGATGCAGCAAGAGAAGAACTGTTTTGCTGCTGGATTTCAGCATATAAAAATGGTATTTATTCATACTTTATGAAGGAACAGATTGCAGTGATAGGGGTGTCTGTGTCATGTGGATCTCTTTAACAAATTCAAGTTTGGAAGACGGAGTTTTCCTTTAAGATGTCTATGGTAAGTGTATCATCATCATTTTAGCAAGCAGAAAGTCACCATTTTTTCACGATTTTCTGTTATGATTTATAAACGTGCTTGAAAATGCATATTCCATAAATATGAAACATTGTTTTTATGTTAACAACAATTTAGCATATTATATATAGGTATATACAACTATTGGTGCATGAATCCAAAAATATACATATTGCCCAACTGTATTTATTTTAATCTTCCAGTTTCCTCTCTCCACTTTTTCTATATATTGTGTATATGTTTTTAATAACAATAAGTTTGCTTTATTTTTTAACCTTGTTACTTAATTCAATGATGTACTTTTTAATCAGGGATCCAGAAAGCTCAGAATTACAGGAAGGCCATCTCCCATTTTTATCAAGTAATTAAAATTTTTACAAATGATTTCCTTTTTCTCTGTAATAATAAAACAGTGCCTTGTAACTTGATCACAACTAAGATACAATTAATCCTTATTGGAGGCAAAATATTTGCCCCCCCCCCCCCCCCCCCCCCACATGGAATAGATCACTAAGTTTTTTCTACAGGCCAGTGCTCCTTTTAAAAGAAAACTCCACCTAGGACCTCCGTCCCAAGGAAAAGTGTAGCAATCTATTTCACTGGGTACCTAACATTTTGGCACCCTCCAGGTGAAATAGTCTGTACACATCCTTTACATAATTTTTGAATAGACTTAAGGTATGGCGTATCCAAATAACTGATAAACCCCTACTCCAGAAAACACCAGGTCCCAGGGGATGGAAGGGGCCACCTATATAAAAATGCATTGGAGAGCTCCATCCAGCTGACTGGAACTGGATGGAGTTAAATCAGTCATACTAAAATCAATGTCTGTTGCCGTCTCAGAACTCCAGGTATTATAGTTTAAAGTGTTTTAAACATACAATAACCTAACTCCTAAAGCAAGCTCATCAGAGAGCCGTTTGAACAATAAGAGTACACATTCCAAAAGTGCTGTGAGTCCCAAAAAGCGCTACGATTAACTCACTGTTCTCAAGCGAATGGATTTATTGTAGAAACAATCTCTGTAGTTTTTCTTTACTATAAAACAATACAACAAAATAAAGATGATAGATAAAAACAGACAATTCTTTTTATTATCAGATATATTAGAAGGAAGACAATAAACCAGAGACAATGGTAGGCTAGATTGACATTCATCTGTAATAACGTGCCCAGTTATTGCTATCCAAACACACTCTGCTTTTTCTTCACCTTTCGTAACCTTACCGTAATAACTTCACCACCAGACTCCAGAGGCATTTTAGCAGTAAAGTTTATTTTTTAAAAAAGCTACTTAGGGATATCTGCCACTTGACAAACAAAATAACTTAAGAGTGTATATATATTATAATTAAGCAATATATTGCTACCTAGTGAGACAAGCATTTCCTTCAGTAATATAAAAATACTTCTATTACATCTCAGCAGAGTCCTTCCTACTTAAGTAAATCCCCAATTGGTCGATATCATTAAAGTATATGGGGAAGTGTATTAATGCTTGACGTTTGCTTAAATGAAAATAGCATCTCTAAAGCAAATGGCTTTTTGACTTGCAATTCTAAATTTGTTGCACCCTTATTTGCTGTCATTAACTAAGCAATTCTGAATGCTAACACATTGAAAATGTATAAACATTATAAAATCATAATATGAATTTTACCTTCTCCCTGAATTTCTTTCAGAACTACTAGAATAATGGGTGATTATATAAATGGCTAAACAGTAATATACCATAATTAGTGCTATAAGAAGCATACATATTCTGTACGGAGGGAGAAAAGTTCCAGAGATATGTCTCCACAGCAAGGCAAGTCAGTCAGATGCATTATATTCATGAGCATAAAGAAGACCCACCATCAGCATCCTGCCACTCATACTGTACAGTGTTACAGACAGTTAGGCTTGTACTCAGTGATATTTAGTCAATACCTATTATCACTGCATTTGCCACCAATACACAGTACAGAGTGTATTAACATCTTTCTATTTGCAAACTGTATTGATATCCTGTTTGGAGGAGTCACTCCTTCTGTCACCTACTATGCTTTTAAGGTGGTTTTATTTTACAAGGCAGATTCTTCTTTCTACTAGAAAATATTGTTATACAGTACAGGTATGGGATCCATTATCCAGAAACCCATTATGCCGAAAGTTCTGAATTACTGAAAGGTCATCTCCCATAGACTCCATTATAAGCAAACAATTCAGATTTTTAAAAGTGATTTCCTTTTTCTCTGTAATAATGAAACAGTACCTTGTACTTGATGCCAAATAAAATATAATTAATCCTTCTTAGAGGTAACACAGTCCTGTTGGCTTTATTTAATGTTTAAAGGAGAGAGAAAGGTAAAAACTAAGTAAGCTTTATCAAAAAGGTCTATGTAAATACAGCCATAAGCACTCACAGAAACGCTGCACTGACTTCTCTGTCAAAAGATTTGTTGTGTCTGTTTTCCTCTGCCATAGACACACAGCTCTCTCCTCTCTCCCCTCTCCTGCTCCCCCCTCCCTCAAAAATTTTAAGAATCCACTCCCCCCGCCCCTAAGGAATGTGGATATGAGACAATCAGCAGGAAGCTTCCTCATAGTCTTGCAAACTGAGCATGCACACTGGTCTGGGTCTCGGTGCAGGAGTGAGGCATTATGGGAACTTTCTTTACACAGCTCAGCGTTTTTTTTTCCCTGTTTGGCTTCTGATCATTTGAACGGGAGAAATATGCAGCTTGAGATTAACTCTTTATTACTTGTTCCTTCTCCTTTAAATGATTTTTTAGTAAATTTAAGGTCCAAATTATGGAAAGATCCCTTATGCATAAACCCCAGGTCCTGAACATTCTAGATAACAGGCCCCATACCTATAGCTGGATTTTGCTTGTAATGCATTTCTGCTGGGGATTCTCAAATCCCTTTCACACAGAGTGTTGTTTGTTTATTATACTTTGAGACACCCCAACAAACAATCTGGCAGTTGATCATTTATGTAATCTTAGATCCATGGGTATAGTTTGTGACATATTTGAGAGTTATTAGAGGACAACACCTCCAAATTTGAATGTTGTACAAATAATGCAAAACATTTATTTCACAATATTTATTTACTTGTTTTCTCATTTTAATTAGTGTTTATGGTGACTTCCTTACCAAATATTTAGTGGTTGAAGTAAGTAAAAAAAAAAAAAGAGGAGGGATGGAATGGAAAGGAACAGCAACACCAAAAAATGCAAGTGCTTAAATATAATTAAATTTAAAATGTATTGTTGCCCTACACTGGTGTGTTTGTTTCAGAAACACAACTATAGTTTATATAAATAAGCTGCTGTGTAGCCACGGGGGCAGCCCTTTAAGCTGGAAAAGGAGAAAAGGCACAGACTACATAGTAGACAACAGATAAGCTCTGTAGAATACAATGATATTTTATCATATCTTTGCTTTTGTTTTCTAGCTTGTAGGTGGCCGTTCAAATATCATTTGCTGATTGGTTGCTATGGACAACATCAAAGGTAATGTTGGTCTCCACTGTTACAATAAATACACTCCTTAGTGTGCCCTTACCTTAATGCTAATATGAAACAGTCTTTAACTGGGTTAACCATCCCCCAATTTTTTGGGATGTCATTCATATTAATGTGCCCTTCTTTCTCTCTTCCTTCTTTGCCATAATATTTTAATGGGATAAGGAAGGTTGTGACAAAATTATTATAGATTCTGTCCTTACTTCCTGCCATAGGATAGTGTATCCTGCATCCATCACTGCTCCCTAACTTCCAAGTCTGAATGACAAGCAGGGTAGTGCTGTGGGGGTGGCTGCAGTTCTTTGTGCTACAGAGTGTAGAACAAAGACCCGTGGCAGTTAAAACAGAAATGATAGCATTGTGCAAAGTGCAAAAATGGTGGTTTGCATCAATTTTTTGCAGTTTGTGCACTGCCTTTTCAGTCATAAATAACTCCTATTATACAGTACTCTATTTTTTCACTTTTTCCATCTGAATATTACTACTACTACATATTTAGTCCTGCTTGATTCATTTCATTATTATTGTACTAGTGTATGTAGTGTTTAGCTTGCCAAGTTTGGAAATATGTGAATGCTTTCCGCTTTATATTCTTGATTTAACTGATTGTGCCCAGATTTTTACTGATCTAAATACAGTATTTAATTTGTCTGTATGGAATACCCTATGGTTTCCAGCTTTCATTAACAAAAGCAATAAAGTTTTTACATTTGTGATTGCAATGTATTTTTTTATCTAACTAAACAATTTTTCCGGTTCAGTAATATAATGTGAACATATTATGTAAATTCCATTCCATAATTTATTGTACCAGAAAGGTGAGCTGTATGTAACATTATCTAGTGGAATGCAGCCTCATGGTAGATTTTATAAGGAGGGAACTTAGTAGTCAGTGATATTGTGGCACACAGAGCATTGAAGTGTGCCAGTATGTAATATCAACACTGTGCATCACAATATTTTAAAATGTTAAGATGATATGGTAATTGTAAAAGTTAGACTGATCCAAATCAGGACATAAAGATCATTTTCAAAAGTAACAACAACCAATATAAAACACAGATAGGATTGCACAACAATTTGCTCAGGAAGATAAAAAAAAAAGTTAGCTGAGAGATCATTGCCTGTATCAAATAAAGTAATGCCTGAAGCTAGTGCCAATTAATTCATTTTGAATCTCACGCTGTCTTGTCTTTGTTTCGCACTGTGAAATAAACTTATTTCAACTTTTTACACATATACTAATTGCAGAAACAGAAGACAAAATACCCTTATAAGATACTTATAATAACAAACAGTTTAGGGGAAGTTTGCTTTCAATTTCCCTTTTTAAGACAAGGTAGATAATTTTTTAAGGCAAGCTGGACTTCGAACTAGCATTTCAATTTTTGTAAGTTTGGCACCAGATTTTTAGGATCATTGACCATAGCAGACACCTAGCAGAGTGGCCTGTTTTAGTGACACATTTTCTGGGTACTTTCTGTTCTCACATGCCAGAAGTGTCCCTGGACATGAATTCTCATTATTTTAAGATGATTCTGAATCTTTCAGTAACTCAACCAACCTGTGCAGAGCCCTCTGCACATTGATCACTTCCTTTGCACGTACAAAAAGGCAATTAGTTTGCTGTCTTTCTGCAAGTGCTTAAGCAGAAAAGAAATTACACATTAGAAGTGGAGTGCAGGAAAAGACAAGGGTATGAGATAATAAAAATAATAGGGTAAGCACTGACAGGGAAAGGCTAGATAAAAGGAGACTAGAAAAGAATAGAGGGGTTATTTGCTTCTGCCCCAAGTGCAGAGTGCAAGGCCTTTTCAATGGCGCTCTTCTTGGGATCTCTTTATCGCTGAGCCTATCTGCTTAAGTTCATATGTTGGCAGATGATGCCTAGGGTACTATCCCTCATGTTCTCTTTGGAGGAACTTCTAGTTGCTCTGCTAACTACTCTTAGCCTTACTCTATCTTTATGTTATAGCAGGATTTAAACTTTAACAAGCTAGCCCTACCTATTGGATCCTATTCTCCTACTAAGGCCTCATGCCTTAGGGTAATGTCTTAGTTAGTTCCACCCCCTCCAACAGGTAGGTGCAGTGCTAGGGTTATCCTTTAAGGGGATTTTCTAAGACTAAAACTTTACCCTCCTATATTTATAATGAAGTTATGCAGTTGTGACTTTGAAAGTGGGGGTTTTTATGTAGAGTGGATAAAAGGTCATGGTCAGTTAAAATGTTTAAAAACATGGGTGAACTTGGGGTAAAGTTGTACTTCCCCTAAAGCCATTCAGATGATTCCTAAATAACAAAAATGTATTTGCAATGAAGCTTATTGCACAGACACGTAACATTAATGTTAATAGCAAAAGCTATGTCTAAATATTTTATTAACTATTATAAAAAACTTTGTTTACTTTTTGTATTTACTGCTCTAAATGAAATAACTAGTCATTAAAATAAATGATGATGTTATGCATAAAACAATATGGAGTTGGAAAGGAAAAATGTAATGATAGTGAACATCACTAGCATGCAACATTTGTAGAAAATATAAAGAAGATACAGATTTCCTTAGTACAATGCAAGGCACATACACATTTTTCTTTCAAAGCTAAAGTCACAGATCTTCCATGTGATGTACAGATTTGGAGAATAAAACCGCTACAAGCAACCTATCATTTTTCCTTCCTTTCTCTGTTTCAGTTCTTGTAAGACCCACAGGAGCCAAATCCACTGTTGTTTCCCCAGCTGCTTCTCAGGGCTTTCTGGTATGCAAGGAAAAAATGGTGTTCTTAAAAATAACATACTGTGTTCTACTTTTGTATCGTATTTAGCAAGGTGGAAGCCGACTTGGCTGTCTGCCAAGACTTTGTCAAGGTCTGACTGACATTACTATGTAAGCAGTAGCTACTATGAAGTATAACTATCCACTGTCATGTGTCACATATCAATATAATAATTATCCAGAATTAAAAAAATAATTAAGAGTTTAAAAAGTGTAAATAAATAAATATATATAGTCTGGAAACTAAACTTTAAAAAACCTTTGTTCGATGCTTATATATCACCTTAAATGTACATTATTTCTTACAAATTTTCTTATCCTATGAAACAAGGGACATTCATAAGCCACAAGTTGTAAATGAGGTTTCTTAAAGTGCCTGACAGCATTGTCCCATAGACCTAGCTTTCCTGTTTTTGTACATAGACAAGTGTCCCCAGTGACACAGTGGGGGGCCCCTAAGGAACAATATCAAAAGTGAAAATTGTTGATGTAGAAGTGCCTGCATATAGCAATTCAGTACACTGTACTGTACAGTCCTATTGGCACCAATATTCATAATGCAGTCAATTGCTATGAGATTTTTCAACTAGTTTTTACAGGGTTTTACAGTGCCAGCCCTTCTCCCACTTTTAAGCACCATTGTTTTCATAATATCACAATTTGATAATTACTTTCAGTGTTTTCTTTTCTTGTTCAGGTATATAGAAAGTACTGAGAAGATTGTTTTAAAACTAATACCTTGTATGAAAGTGAAGCCACATATTTTCCCATCTTTACTCCTGAGAAGACGAAACCTGCCTTCTGCTCAAATCCAATAGCAGGTGTGAGCACCAGTACTATATGATACCATTAATTCATTTTATTTTAGAAGTAATTAGGTTTATGATGTGTTTCTATTTCCAGTGATGGGTCTATATTACAAAGTGCTAACAAACATTATAGTTATTGTGTTTAAAGCATTCATCTCAATACATGGCAATACACAGTAGTTGCCATGAAATAATGTTAAACCTTATTTTGAGAAAAAAAAACATATTCTGCTGCTGAAGTCATAACTACAATATAATACAGGATTACAATGGTTAGGTATGCACAACTGGTGGGTGCACAATATACACACACATAGTTATATTGTTAAATTGGGTTGAAAAAGACCAAAGTCCATCAAGTGTAACCCCTCCAAGTGAACCCTAGCGCACATCTATACACAAACTTATGTAGGCCTATCTATATACTCACATACATAAACCATATATACCAACATCAGTACTAACTGTAGATTTCAGTATCACAATAGCCTTGGTTATTAAAATGACACTACCTGGAATTAGACAACTTGTTATCTACAACAATCCCAAGATCCTTCTCAATTACGGGTCCCCCCAAACACACTAACATCTAGTTGCAGATTTATCAAAATGTGAGTTTAGAGCTTTATACATAAAAACTCACCCATGTTCTATTCATTCCTATGGGATTTTTAGAAGCGTATTTATCAATGGGTGAAAGTTAGAGTTCACCATTTGATAAATACAACTCTTTAAATCCCATAGGAATGAACAGAACATGGGTGAGTTTTTATGTATTAAGCTCTAAACTCACATTTTGATAAATCTGCCCCATAGTAAGTCACATTGATATTAGCTCTACCAAAGTGCATAACCTAGCACTTATTAACATGTAACCTCATTTTCTAGGTTGCTGCCCTGTAGCTGAAGTTTTTAGTGGTCCCATTTTTGCACATTGTTTTAATCATAATTTGTATTAGAAGCAGCATTTCTTCCTTCTAATGCCCAGCCTTGGGTGGGTCTTTAGTAATGTTTTATTTGTATAACTGTGCTGTTTGGGCACCCACATTGACTTTACATGCATACAAATGTGCAGTCTATAGTTAATAAATTTTGGGCTGTGACATGGTTTTACAAAGTATTTGTAAGATTTGCAGTACTGTTCTTCACTGTCTGATTGTGCATGAACTAGCCATGAACTAAAAGTAAGCCAGCTTCAACTGTATTGAAGAATAATGATTTTAGGGAGGCTGCAGACCATGTGTTAGCTCTGTAGGCATCTACAGGGGTCTGACCCTGCGACAGCTGCTCTAGACAATATAAAGGTTGAACAATAAGTAAAGAAACAGGTCATTAATCTAAATGTTTAATGTGGGGTGAACAATTTTTTCCAGTGCCTAAAACTATTAAATGCTGCACAATGTAGAATTAGATACATGACACACGGAAAAATGTTTTGTGTTTAACAGCCTACTCTTTCTCTGTTCATATCATTCATATCAATAATCTGCCACCTTTTTATATGAATAAACTTAGTAATATATCAAAGTTATTTTCCAGTTTTGCAGGGATATGCTTCCATAACATATCCTAGCCTATATTACATTTAGACAAAAAAGGATCCAATATCTACTGATTACATTTCTCAACAGTTTTATAATATTTTTAGCTACCTCTTGTGTTAATTGGATGTAATCTATTTGTTCTTTTTTCATTTTATAAATGTGTGATGTTATTGTCGTAGATTGGTAAAGGTGTATTAGACAGTTGGGCTATATTATGAGCATTATAAGTATCAGGGTTATTTGTCTGTATTCTTTTGGCAACTGTTAAGAACTGTTAAGAGGCTAAGCTTAGGGTTTGTAAAAAATCATCAAACAGAAAATTATTTTTATCTGTCATAGAAGCTGGTGCATTTCTATCCTACTTCTTTAGTATTTAGTTCTCCTTTCAATACTGATTCTTCTTTTCTAAAAGCAAAGTATCTATAAATTGGTAACCTTTAAAAAATTAACAGTTGAGCTACTCTGTAGTGTGTGTGTGAAGGGGGCTCTGGTAAGAATTCTCTGCCAGCTCTACCAAAGGCCAGTCCAAAGTTTCAACACTGTAAAACTATTTTACGAGGCTATAAACATTTGTGGTGTTCTTCCTCTGCTTTAATGCCATGATTAAACCCAATATGTTTGTATTTCTTACAGTCATGTAGAAAATCAGCAGTGGGCTGTTGCCAATAGGAGCCCCAGACAGCAGTCAGTTAGTAGGCAAGGGTAATCATATGGTAAACTAGTTGTCTTATCCTAATGCTGCCTGTGCTACGTGGGCCAATCATAAAAGTTGTCAATGCAGTATGTGAAGAACTGTAGATTCTGGATGGGCTGGAAGTTTGTCTGTCTGCCTGATGCTTGCTTTGATGGTCTTGAAATTCAACAACACTGTCCTTACTCATTGCCTCTTAGAACTAAGGCATATGAATCATGATACATGTATTTTATGTATTTCTATTAGTCAGCTCAAGGGAAATATATTATCAAGTAAAAATGAATGACTTAATGGTCAAATCACTAGGTATCATAACAAAATGCTTGAGACTATAGTCATCAGTATTGCATGGGACAGCCAAAAATCCATGGGGTTTACTCCTCTTTTAGGAGGTCAAGCTTAGAGTCCTCCTCCTTCCATTTATATATTTGTGCCTGCCCTACCCCCCAGCCCCATAATGTTAGAAAGGGGCAGAGCAAGGGGCATAAAAGTAATGACAGCTAGCTGAGTTGGTTTGAGGTTGGAAGAGATTGGGTTAAACTCAGGAGTGGGCCAACTTTTTGTTGACCTGTGCATAATGGGCATATAATCTAATTTACTTATGCCTCAGTCTACAAGGTTGTAAATTTTAAGAGACAACAGGGATGATTTACAACCCACAACCACATTAATATGTCTGCAGTCACTGTGCAAATGGATGCCATTCTTCAAAGGCAAAGCCAAAACCACAATTGCATGTGATAAAATGAAATGTCCATGTAAAGTTGTGATTGCTTTAATGTATCCTACACAAAGCAGACTCCCCCTTGTAGATACAATGACACTTGAGTTTACAGGAAAAATGCAGCAATCTGTATATATTCAATACAATATAACAATGTACAAAAATATGGCAGTCCTGGATCTCACGCTTAGAAAATAACCTGTAACAATTCAAAATAATCCCATGGCATACAAATATAATAACATAGTGTAAGAACCCATTTTTTTCTCAACCAATCAACATAAACCTGTTCAATACAAAACTGTGCGTTATAATAGCTCCCAAAATATATGTGGTTTATGAAATTTTGTACTTGTAAACTTGCCAATAAAGTTTCTGAATTAAAAGAAAAGTTAAAACCACAAACAACCAGCTGTAGAGAGCTGCAACATGCACTTTAGAAAGGCTACAAGTTTGAAAACCATACTGTTATAATAATGTTATATTATGAAGACTTTATATTGTGACACAGCTTTTAGGATTGTCTTCATATTGGCAGTTAGTAAAAGAAACAAATTGATGGGGACAACTCTAAACTGCTCATTTGTGGTAAACTGATCTTCTACTTGATCTTTACATTGTTACATTTGATTACTCTTTTTATGCTTTGTTTTGCAGATGTTAGACTATCGCCAAGCCTGAACAATTGTCACATTTATACAAATGAAATAGATCAGTTCCGCTGGAGAAAAGAAATACACATGGGTAAACATACTGATAATCGATAATAAGCAAGGTCTGAGCAATGTTAAACAGCACACAGACTTCTACTAACTAAAAATATCGCCCTATCAGTGTTTTGGTGTATTTTCTCCTGTATTGCAGAGTGCAGCAATTTTCCATCTGCTACTCATATGAATGGAACTAATTGTAACTGCTTTAACACAGCAAATCTGATTCTTTATCCATTTTGGCGTCTATGCTGCTGAAAAACAGTCATTTTACTTTACAAACAATTTTACAGCATCACAGTTGTGAAAGAAGTGGCTGCAACTGGATAAATTTCAAACTTTTTAAAATGGCAAATCATGTTTATAGCATCTTCTGCTACGCAGATACAGATCTGGCTCAGCGAAGGATTTCTGCCCATGCTCCAAAGGGGTGGATTAAAGTATTACCTGGTTGGAAATGATAATCAATAACCATGTACAAATAGTACAGACCAAGTACAGACCATTGCAAACTGTATTAGTTACTTTAACTAAAGATATCTGAAAGGGCTCTATAGAACCCTTGGTATAATTAATATATTTAGATTTTTAAAATCTGATCATGGGGTGGGGTGGGGTGGTTTTCAGGCAAGCATAGATATAGATATATATAGATATATATATATATATATATATAGAGTCCAGATATCGGCACTCACCAAAATAATAGCCACTGTCCGGGTGCTAACCCTATATTCATGCACCTTCTCCAAGAAAGCACTCACGGACCAATATAAAAATAAAATAATTTATTAAACAAAAAAGTCTACGCGTTTCAATCCATATATCCTGATGACGATCCTATATGGATTGAAACGCGTAGACTTTTTTGTTTAATAAATTATTTTATTTTTATATTGGTCCGTGAGTGCTTTCTTGGAGAAGGTATATATATATATAAAATGCTGAATAAACACTGTCATCTACAGGTAAATTCAGTATTTCAAGATCTTAATGATGTTAGAGGACTTAGAAGCATATTTATAAGGGTCTGCATAACAAGGCCTAAAAGATGGTGTAAAATAAATTATGCATTTTTAAAGCTCCATTGTTGCCTTCATGTATGCATCAATGCCATGCATTGCGATTACAAAAAATAATCCATTACAAAAATCTAATTGCATTTATAAAAATGTATAAAATATGTTTTGTTTTTTTAATACCAGTCTAACATCCAGAATGACATCATTACTTCACACTACTGTATATCTGTAAAGCATTAAAGTCAATAGTTCTTGCCTGATAAAATAATTTTACAGATTTGAATAAAATAACTGTATGGTTGTATAAATGCATGGGATTTTGCATATTGTTCTGTGGCATTAAAGGGGAATGTAAATTGTACTCTAATGCTATTTTTACCCAGTTTTAGATGCAGGAAAAGGTTGTGTACGGCGCTAGCCAGTCAAAATGTTACAGGGTAACCCTTGTGAAATAAAAAATAACAACAGTGGTATGAAGGTGATACCTTTATTGGCTAACTAAGATAACCATAGCAAGCTTTTAGAACATTTTCCTTTTTCAAGCTGATTATAAACACACTCCTTGAAAGCTAATTGTTTAGTAAATGATAGGTGTTTACTGATAAGTGCAGCCCAGTCACAGCTGACCGTGAAAATTCCCCCTGGAACAAGTCTCTTATGATGACAACCATACAAGCAGCCCAGCTCAACCGCAGAGTAAATATATGCCAGACTAAAAAAAGTTATAAAAACACTTTAATAGCTTAATTAATTACTCTGAGGATGGATGGAGAAATAAAACTATAACTATTTTCAGTTTTTATAAGTTCGCACTGAATCAATCAGCTTGCTTCTAACATCTATCAGATTCTCATCATGAGGTTACATTAATTCAATGAATAATCATTCTCCATATGGATTAGATTGTGCATGTGTCTATGATATTCATGTCAATGGAACCCCTGAGTTCCGAATGATGTAAGTGTTAACTTGTATGCGCATAAGGCAATATGTTGTTTATAGGGCCTTGGTACACTAAGAATATTACCAGTCAGGAAGTATCAACAGGGGTTTCATAAAAATCAAATGTTTAGATCCGAGGAAGAAAAGCTGCTACTATAGAGGCAATGATAACAACAAAACAGCAAGACAGTTTTAGTACCCGGTCTGATAATATGCAGCGCTTGTAAAAATGTACCACACAACAGCAGTGGGCAATGGAAACAATTTGGAATACCAAGACACTGGGGTAAAGAAATACACTCTGGGCAACATAAAATGCAGTAGGTATTAGGCATGTAAGTAATAAGACAGTATGCAGTTAACTTTCAATGCAGGTATGAATGTAGGTCTTGGCTTTATGTTTTTTGATGAATCTTTAAAAAAAAAAAAAAAAAAAAAAAAAAAAAATATATATATATATATATATATATACAAATGCTCACTCTATCAAGGTCATTTTATTTTCTATACATTTAACAAAACTGAATCTCTTCTGCAGCTAAGACACCCATATCACCAGGAAGGAAAGTTACTGAGTTATTTTATTGCCAATAGATAAGTCACAAAAGTGCAAGCTATATTTATTATATAGAATGCTTTACCATACCTAAATAAACAGCCCTAGAAGCATATTATCGGTATGTTTAACATATCAGCTGCCATTTTAGCTTAGTCTGACATCACTTTCCTGCCTGCATCTCTCCTGCCTTTATTTGAACCAGGATCCCACTGCTTGCTGTGCAGTTTCCTTGCCGTTCACCTATCTGAGCAGACTGCTGGGTGTATTTGGTTCTGACTCTTGCCTGTATCCTGACTTCGAGTGAACTCCATCTGCACTGACCCCTTTGCCTGTTTGACTTCTCTTATGGATCCTGATTCTGTACTACGCTACTGTTCTGGTTTTGACCCAACCTGCCTGACTTTGATTCTAGTAAGCTGCCCCAGTCTTCCTCCAATGATCTGGTTCCCTTGCTCACTCAGAACCTTTGCCCTGGTTCTCTCACTTTAAGACCTGGCAGTAGCGGAGTAATGGAGGGCTCCACCTAAATCCAAAGGTGACTGTTATAGGCAGAAGTGTGAGCTGTGACCGGGACCATGGCAATTGTTCTGGGTTTGGGGTAACTGATCGCGAAACCTGTTAGCTCATCTTTCACTGCTAAGGTGAGGGGGGAGGAGAGAGAAGGGAGGGGAAAGGGAAATAGGAGCAGGAAGAAGGGAGGGGGAGAAGAGAGGAGGGAGAAGGGGCTGTGCCCTGAAAGGTTTGAGATAAGAGAAGGAAGCCTGATGCAGAAGCTCATGGGTACAGAACAGAAGAAAGTGAATGCAGTGCTTCTTTTCATAGAGGACTTAGATCAGCAGAACTGTGAGTGTTTATAGGTGTATTTACATAGACCTTTCTCAAAAAGCTTACTTAGTATTATCCTTTCCTTCTACTTTAAATCCTGCAATGGTCTGCAAAATTGTGTATTTTGATCTAGACACACAAAAGACAGAAAATTAACATTTTTTCAGCACTGTCAGAGGTTTCATTATTATATTTAATGAGGTATGGCATGAGAACTGCACAGCAGCTCAGATGAATTATCTTTTTTACTACATCTGGTTTTCTATTTAAAGGGATATCAGTACAATTAACAAAATATATTTTAATCATGAAAAAATGAACTCCAAAAATAATTACCAAATGTAAAATCTGATCTTGGGACTCCACATTAGGGACAACGTGGAGGAATGATTAGTGTACTACTTCCTTCTATATGATACAGATAGCTATGCAACCTGTTTGCAGAGCCACAAAGTGGAATGAAGTTGCCCATGTGCTTATTGTCTACAGTACATATCAAAGCAATTCTTTGAATGCCCTCATATACCATATGAGAACAATTTTAACAGCTATTTGGTAAAAGCTATTTGGTGGCGCAGTACTTTTAATAGTTTATGGGAATGATTTGCCTCTTGCAAGTAACTCCAAGCTTAACTGCAAGCTATCAGTACCATCCTGTAACTGCAATCATTTTGAAATGAAGGTAAGCCCTTGTTTTAATCGGCTGGAAAAAGAGGCAATATTCCTCCTTAAATGGTGCTGTTTTATGTGAATGCAGAAAAGGAGACATAAATACTCAAAGGATGAGATGACTCGGTCATGTTGGAGTAAAAAGGCATCATACTGGGATCTCATTACATTCTACAGTACAAAGGCACACAACATATTTTATTTAGTATAATGAAGCATAATGCTTCTGAGTTCTGTACTCAAGGGGTCAATGGTTATATGATTTGACATTCTACTACTTTTCTTTATCACTGTTTTCTGAAATTTGCCATCATATCTATTGCTTCCATATCTCTTTATCTCCTTCTCAGCATTACTGTAGTAACTGACATCTTTTTATCCAGCTGTCTATGATGAGCGCATTATATATACATACTGGATGACAAGGTCTTTTCAGTCTGTGTCACAAATCTGCTTCTTTTTGCCACAGAGATAATATAAATTTTTAAATTGCTTATGTGTGCATGATTGTTGATATGATCAACAACATCAAAACTAGAGTTCCTTAAACAAAATTATCTTCTGAATTTTTGTGACAAATGAGTTATGTGAGACCATTTTGCTATTTGGTTATATACACAGTAAAAGCTTTTCATGATTCTAGAACGTGGTTTTTAGTAAGCAATGTGCATTTATTATGCCAGCGCACACAAGAAAGCTATTTTATTTATGGGTTGGGCAGAAAGCAGAGTGCAAGTCATCATATTTGGTAAAAGGGTGCAGTGGGTGTGGGTGCAGTCTAGTATGGAGCACAAAGCGCTGACCTTTTACCCATAAATACAACTCTGGCTGTATTCATGAGGTACATAGGTTTTCCCTATTCAACCCCACTGCTTTATTCTGCTGGATAAAGGAGCACAAAGGTCATGTAACTACTATCTTTGGTTTTATCATTTTTTTGGGGGGGGGGGTTTCTTCTAGAAAGAAAGAATGCACTTTAAGGGCATTTTTTTTTACTTTGGTTCCATTAATGGGTCTTAATTTTATTCTGCTCTTTATATTTTAAGAACAAAATCACATAAGTCCCAACAAAGGCATTACAGAGCGAGATGCATAATAAGTCCTGCACTGGTGAATTAATAAAAACTGTTTTGTTCAGTTTAAAGATACAACAATACACACTTAGGCATTTGCTATGATTCTGCTAGCACCAATTCTCTTTAAAATCGTGCCGTATATTTTTATGCTTTGTTTATTCAGTCGTTTGCATACAAATGAATGTAGTTCACTGCTTTATTCTTGCAATTATCTTTTACATTTTAAGTTACAGACTTTATTTTCCAAATCCTCTGCAATAAATCTCTCTCATGTCTGTATTAACTCTTTGTTTTTGAAATGGACTTCTGTATGTTACTAGTTACTAATTTAGACAAGTACAATGCCATTATTTATATATCTGGCAAATATAAAAAACAAGAATTAGCTAGACAAACTGCTCACAGTACTGGTGTAAGTGTTATAACAAATAGAGATCGTACAATAATTTAATGAACAAGGTTTTACAGAGTAGGAAAAAGATCAGAGGGCCCTAGCCACAAGAGTTTACAATCTAAAGGGTTAGGGGTCAATTTGAAACAAAGGGAATATAGAACCAAACTGATCCATATAATCACCCAGTACAATTGACCTGCATCAGGAAATAAAAGAAAATACTTTTCTCTACTTTGTATCTGCGAGAGTCTAAAGAGAGGTGCCTGAGAAAGGTAAGTAAGATTGCAGCACTGTGTTATTTTTTTCCCAGGCCAGTGCTTTTTTTCCTAAAAGAAGCACCAGATGAGAAAACATGGACATTTGTTTCACTGTGACAGTGCCCACCAAAAGTACCACCCCCTCCAGAGAACTGGTGTTCCCTTTCCTTTTAAGCTCACGTTGTACACTGTGATGAATACTATCAGGTCCTGGCCTTTTCTTAACTTTCATGTGTTCTAGTGTCTTTTGAATTTCTTTAACCAATCACCTTGGCATAAATGCAATGAACTGGATCTAATAAAAAGTAAGCCTTCATTAAATGGTTTCTAGACAATTTTTAAACTTTGCTTTTACACCATTTCTATCAAGAAATGTCCCTGCCTCTAATATTGCTTCATTATTTGGTATAAGTTTTAACTGCTTCAATAATTTTTTTTCTGATCCATTCGCGTTTTTGTACCAGCTCTAATGTTTTAAATGCATTTGTTTTTGTTAACGATCTGAAGGTTCACCTTTCTGTTAAACTAAAGAAGAATATTCTTGTTTGTAAGGGAAAGATAATAGGATGTATATTAAGTATCAATTCATATGTTCTCTGTTTAATCCTGAGAAAATCTGCCAAAGGCAATATATTACAGCATTCCATCTTTGTGTTTGGTATGGCTGGTGTTGTAGGTTCTGTCCTTTGGATGAGAATGATGAGACAGATTCCCTATTTCAGAAGTGAAGGGAAGGAAAGGTGAAATAATAAAGGGTTGTATTGTAAGGAAAATGTGGCAGAAGGCAGAAGACTAACTGTAGTAACTTTTTCCCAAAATGTATTTGGGATCTGAAGTTTATAAAAATGACTCAGTTGTTGAAAGAAAAGTTATATGAAGAGAATACATTGAATTATTTAAAGCTGCTTTTTCTGCTTAGAATACATTTACCATTGGTTCACAACTCCTATTAACCTTGAAGTTATTTCTGAGTGGCAGACTGTAGCAGAATATATTTAAATGAGATAAAAAATGTGTTGTAACTTTTTTCTGTACAAGCTTTTTTCACAATCATTCTACCTATATCTGCCTTAATGTTGGGTTAAGGGAATAACCTGTGAATACTGTGAATCTCTCTCTAAGCACAGCTCTGTTGTCTTGGGGCTAAGGGTCATTTAGATCAACTCTGCATAGGCAAATGTATTGAAAAAGCAATCACATTCTGCCATAAATGCATAATAATACTATTCATGACTTTTCTTGCAGTTTTAATGTATAGTTTTTGTTTTCAGTAAAATGATTCACTATAGTCTAAATCGTATGCCCCTTCAGGCCAGGATATAGCCTACAGGGTAAGTTTATGTTTACTTCCTCAGCTATAGCTAATTTGCTTCATATGAAACAGAACCTTATGTGTGTTTGACTGTGATAGGGAAATAACTCTGTAGAATAAAAGGTGATATGCTTTATTTTGCAAGTAAAGCGCTACATAATACTGTATTTTAGTTCTGCATAAATACATATTATTATAATATGTAATATTATTACATATTATTATATTATACATATATATATACATTTAGAGGAACTTCATACACACACACACACACATACTGTACATACATACACACACACACACACACACACACACACACACAGCAACAAGTAAATACAAGAAGTATATATATATATATATATATATATATATATATTACATATTCACTTATATTCTGTATATGGAATAGTAATAGATTTAAACTGGCAAGGATATCAGCATTACTAGGAGTAGAGGATGTAAATTGAATTAGCAATCCATGTGATTAGCCTATAATTGCTATATAAATTATTTTTGCACTTTTTTAGAATCTCATTAGAATGCCCATTAAAACCTTTTAGCATCTTATTTAAATATATATCTTCATTTACTTAGCTGTCTGTTTTACTGCAGAGTATTCATGGGGAGTTTAATGTGTTATTTATGTCGCACAAACATTACACAATGCTATTCTGATACCAACAGGAACAATGGAATTATGCTCTGCAAACAACAATATAGAATTCAATACATACTTTTTAAATCGTATATAATAATATATGTTAAAATTATAAACTTACACAAACATAGGCCACACAAGTGCAGTTAGCAATAGTAACCAATGAAATCATAAATTAATTTTGCAACTGTTGATTGGTTGCAACTGCGCTATGTTTATAAATCAGTCCCATAGTGCATAAGCTAATAAAGCCAATGTATTTTTTTTAAATCTAGCTCTATGTATGGGGTTTTCTGAACTTGAATTAGTCATTGTTTACTCTTTATTTTTCCCTTCATTACTGTTTGTTGTTTAAATAACATTGCATAAATAATATGTGAATATTGTAACCATAATAACCATAATAATTCTGCTGAGACCTGTGGAATGTGAATGTGGTAGGCCCCAAATAAAAAGTTTTTTTTTTACATTATGTTTTTATACAAAGGAAGGTATCATTACTGGTTAAAAAAAAACCTTTACTCTATCTTAAAAAAAAAAATCTATTAATGTATCTAAAATATCTACCAATATATCTAAATATATCTATCTATCTATCTATCTATCTATCATAAATCACCTCCTATCTTTACAACAGAAACGCAAACTTCTCACTAATTTTAATCACCTAAGCATGTATGCAGGTATAAAGTTATAATTGGTTGAATCACTCTTGAAGCTCTGGCTAAAGGTGAAACTTATAAGAGTTCCATAAATTACAGAAAGTGTTACTTTTTAATTGCTTCTCTCTTTGAAGAAGGACTATTTTTACAGGAGTAAAAAAAAGGTCAGTTCTTATTTTCCTAGTTTGCAGTAGGCATTACCTTGTTGCCTTGTGAAAAACATAAAATAAAAACAGAAATATCATATGATACGGTGTATATGTCAGTTATCAGTCAATCTTAAACTCCACATTTGGCCCTAGGGCCAAATGATTGAATTACATACATACATACATACAATTAGCCCTTGGGTGGATATATGGGGAGAAGACCCGCACATTATATATAAATGACAAACTTTTTCAGACAAAATATGTGTTTTTAAAGTGTAAACAAATTTAATATTATAATATTAGATTTTAATATTATAATTATCAACATGCATTTTTTTGGCAAACAGATTGATCAACAGGTATTGTGACCATAGGTTCTGCAAAAACCGGCCGTTCCTTCAACGTCTTTACATGAGTCTGGGCTTCAAGTAATCTGGTGCTGGATTTCTGATGATTACGACAGGCTAGGGCTACCTTTTCTGAAGAATTTTCTTCTTGAAGGATAAGAGTCCTTTAAAAAATGAATATATAAATAAATCCTATGTCACCATATTAACTGTATGTGTTTGTATAGTAAGAAAGTGATTAAAACTGGATTTCTTTTTTTTACTGTTGCAATTTTATATTGAAGCTTTACATATAATAGATATATAGGTAAATGTAAAGCGCCCCCATTAAGTAGAATTGCTAAGTTTGTTCCCAAGCCAGTGTTACTATAAGAGGAAAAGCTGCCTGGGAAGTTTGAATTGCAGTGCCACAGCCAGTGGTGTAACTTTGTGGGCTTGGGCTACTTACCACAAAACCCACTAATTTTTTTCAGGCCCTTCAAAGATGATAAAAGAATATAAAGGAACAGTTTGGTGTAAAAATGAAACTGGGTAAAATAGATAGACTGTGCAAAATAAAAAATGTTTTCAATATAGTTAGTTAGCCAAAAATATAATCTATGAAGGCTAGAGTGAATGGATGTCTAACATAATATCCAGAACTCTACTTCCTCCTTTAAAGCTCTTTAAGCTGTTAGCAGTCAGTAACCAATCAGTGACTTGAGGGGGGGCAATATGGGACATAACTGTTCAGTAAGTTTGCTTCTGAATCTGACCTGTGTGTTCAAAAACTAACTGAGCGGTTATGTTGCATGTCCCCCCCCCCCCCCCACTAAAGTAAGAAGCTAGAGAGCTGAAGCAGGAAGTACAGTTCTGGCTATTATTTTAGACATCTGCCCACTCCAGCCATTATAGATAACTAACTATATTAGAAATATTTTTAGTTTGCACAGTCTATTTTACCCTGTTTCATTTAATCACTGAACTGTTCCTTTTAATAGTTATATCACTGGCCACACATCCATCTTACCTTACTTACCTTAGACTCAGAAGTAGATTGACGAGTTAACATTTGGGCACCTCTGCTGTGAAAAGGGTTTCATTTGCCCTTTTAGTCAAATGCCCTACTAAAATCATTCTTTGAAAAACACTACATAAAGCTGGCATCAATTCATAAAATTTTTTGTTTCTGACTTACCAAGCATTGGGATCAGGATAATCGATGCCATAAAACACTAAATTATCCGGAGCCTGATGCTCAGTAAGTAAGCCCCCAAGTGATTCAATAAAATTATAACAAGTACCTGTTTAATCCCATTGGCTCCCTGACTCTAGAAAGGTTCCAAATTACAGTATGAAATAAACTATGGCAATTGTACTTTTTTTATTTGATGTTATCTGCTGCTAAGTATTCCTTTGATAATATAAATTTTACCTTTGCTCTTTGAGTGTTTTGTTTAACATCTTCTGCGTGTCCCTTTTTTCTTTAACATCCTGCAGAACTCGGATCTTCTCTTGTATTTCTTTGTCACATTTCAGCACTCTGTCATGTCTTTGCAGAGTTTTGGTTACAGATGTGTGTCTTGTGTTAAATTCTTGTACAAATGAATGCTCAGATGCTTTCTGCTCCTTTTCTTGAATGAATTCATTGTAATTCTGCCTTACTTTTCCAATAAAGTTGAATTTAGTCAGCTGATTCTGTTGTTTACGTTGCTGTATTTGAGTGCTGTCTTTTTCATTTTGTTCCATAGAGTGCCTTTGTTTCTCTTGTAGAAAATCCTCAATATTAGCAGTTGCCTGCTTTTTACAAACACACATCTGCCTAACCAAATTCCTTTTTTGAACATGATTGTCACATTTTAACCTGTTTTCAAAAGCCTTGTCTACAGCCCATAATGGTATCAGGTTCAAAGAGCACCTTGTTTCCTGAAAAGCTTTACTTTCCAACGGATTCTGTATGTGACACACTGGATCTGGATTAGTTGGAAGAATTGAATGAAGTCGTTGAATCGATTGACGCATATCTTTTGCTGATTCTTCATGAGATATGAGCTTTTCTTTAAAAAGGTCTGTCTTATGGACAATGGCTTTCATTCCAAATAGTCTGAATTGATTATGGCCCTCTGTTGCTAGGCTTTCCTCTGTCTGACCTAAATAGCATACAAATAATGAGCAACATAATAAAACAGAACATACTGTATGTAATTAAATATTGGGTTATGATTTGTTTTATATAAATCAGTTATTATTAGGGTTTTTTTCCTTTGGACTACTTAGTTGGCACATGTGACATGACTCACTGAAACATGTGTATTATAAGAAATGATGTACCCCCTGTTGTAAAATATGAGGATATCAGAAGAGTCCCATGACCTGTATAAAAGCATATCTATATTGAGAACAGGGTTTACCATAAAACAGGGAACATTTTTTAAATTCCATACAGTAAACACTAGGGGGCTGATTTACTAAGACACGAATTCGAATCCGAATTGGAAAAATTCCGATTGGAAAACGAACATTTTGCGACTTTTTCGTATTTTTTGCGATTTTTTTCGGCGCCTTTACGACTTTTCGGAAATTGTCGCGACTTTTTCGTTACCAATACGATTTTCGCGAAAAAACGCGACTTTTTCGTAGCCATTACGATTCGCTCGTATCTTGTCACGACTTTTTCGTATTAAGCGCTCGTAAGCGGCGCCCGAAACTTTCAGACTTAGCATGATTTTGGAAGCCTCCCATAGGACTCAATGGCACCCTGCAGCTCCAACCTGGCCCAAGGAAAGTCACCATACTGAAGCTTGAATGAATCCGAATTTTGCGCAACTTTCGGAATGGCTACGAAAAAGGCGCGACTTTTTGCGCAAGTTTAAACGCTACGAAAAAATCGGCAGATTTTGCTCAACATTCGGATGGCAACGAAAAAGTCGCGATAATTTTCCGAAAAAATCGCCAAATACCGATCATTACGAAAAAAACGCAATCGGACGCTTTCGGCCGGTTCGTGAGTAAGTAAATGGGCCCCAAAATGTATTATTTTGAAAGCAGAACAGACTGGTCCACTGGCTGTCTGTCTAAATATTTTTAAAAAAAACCTGCTTTTTGCACAGTGCTTCAGCCACTAATAGTAAAATTAAAATCCAATACATTGCATATTTCACTCATTCTTTTTGGTGTTTTCTTCTCAATACATGGTGAACCACCTTTGCTCACTCCCAGCCCCATCCATTTTCACAGATGATAACTTATTAATTTCAACTCCTGCTCTGATTTAAAACATTCTGGGAACAACATACTATTCCTCTAGGATTTTTCTAATTATAGTGCTGTACACAAATATGCATAACTAGCTGTAGATTTTGGGATTACTCTAGCCCTCCATATAATGCTTTTGCAAGAAATTATCCAAGCCCCTCTTAAAGGCATTAAATGAATCTGCTATCACGAGCTTACTGTGAAGAACAATTTGTATTGCTTCAAGTGAAAGTTCAGTTTGTTAAATGGATTAGACTTGAAAAATGCAACTTTTACAGGAAAAAGGATTACTTGGCATCCTCTTGTGTTCAGTAGAAGTCATATAGAGATAAAGTTTTTTTTCACATATAAGAACTTCCTTGCAGCATATAAATCATAGTACAGGGCATAACTGAATAGTGGTTTTATTAAAATATAGGCAAAATCAAATAAAATCTTTCTAGTTTTTATGAATTCCTTGTATGGCTTTATATTGTTAACACCATTAGGATGAACACACCCTTTTTGAAATTACTAAACTTGACTGTCAAATCTGTGGTTAAACTGACAACACAATTGACAGATCTGTTCTTGCACTGTTTACCGAATGGCCAGATTACTGAAAAGGATCCAGTGAGGAAAAGAATGGATTAAGGTCAGGTATCCCAAGAGGATCTTGTCCAGGCATTATGGCCACATATTTAGGTAGGAAATGGCCATATCAACCAATTTTATCATAACAGATGCCTTTTTTTGCACTTTGCACACTTTAATCTACTTGACTTTTATTAACAGAAATAATCATTTCATCCCCACACTGATTCCCTCATTCTTTATTGTGCAGTTGACTACTCTTTTTCTACTGCTGTATTAACTTGCTTGGCATTAATGCTTTGTCCTTTTTGACATTTTTCCTAGATCTCCACAAACACACCTTCTCAGATGTCACCTTTGCTGATAACTCAGCGTGGATATTTCAAAAGTATGCACATTTAAATTCATCTGGGGTTAGATAATATATAAATTCTGACCATCTGACAACAATTTACAGCTTCCTTGTGAGGCTAAATGCCACGAAAAGAAAGAATTTTCTGTATATAGTTCACAAAATATTGTTATAATGATTCTTCTTAAAGTAGAAAGACATATTAATTTGTAATTGAATGTAATTAAAAAATGTTAGCAATTGCTTTTGCTTGGCTTTTGAATTACTATTTAATTGCCCCCTTTTCAATCTTTATAGACATTTATAGCAGCAGGGATTGGAGGCATGATCCAGGCTCATTTGCACACATGAGCTATTTGTCAGTTTTACAAATGAGGGGGGGAGAGGATTGGTGCACCGTTTAGCATTAGGAAAGATTAGTTTAACCCCTATTTATGGTAGATTAGCTCATAGTAAAGGTTCACAACCAACCCTCACTTGGTTGGGGTGTTGGATTGGTTATTTGAATTTTTTGTTTACTAGTTGTCACTTATGTGATCTTGAGGACTACAAGAGATATTAATTAGTTACATAGAGGAGTCAAATAAAAGGGCTTGGAGATTCAATTAAAGGAGAAGGAAAGTTATTTTGGCATTTTGCTGCCAATAGATTTGCCACATTAGTGCCACCTAGAACTCTATATTTATTCAGCAGAAAGCTCTACTGTACCTGAGAGCCCCACAAGCTCTCTCTGATAGTAGCTGCCATTTTAGCTTGGTCTTGGTAGTTTCCTGTTGCAGTTATAGCGGTTTGAAGCTCACACATTCCTAAAAATGGGGGAAGTGAGTTCTTATGCATTCTTATGGGAGGGGGGAGCAGGAGAAGGGAGGGGGAGAGGGAAAGAGTAGAGAACTGAGCAGACTCAAGCCCCAAACCTGAAGAAGCCCTAAAAGAGAGGAAGTCTGATACCGAAAAATATGTTCCCAAAAAAGGAGACAAGAAATCCTGTGTTTCTTTTGATAGAGGACTCAGTGCAGCATTTCTGTGAGTGCTTATGGCTGTATTCACATAGACCTTTCTGATAAAGCTTACTTAGTTTTTACCTTTCCTTCTTGTAAGGTGGCCTCTGTTTGCCAGGGTGATTTCTGCTAGTATGGAAGGGAATCTTAGTGTTAGGAAAGAACCCTTAAAATGTGTAACCATTTTTGTAAATTGAGTCCTGGAAAAACTATTTGTTAAATTGTTGGTGGGCCCTGATAAATAATTTCTTGTTAGCAGACAGCTAGAAGAGTTATGATTGTGGGAGTGTATCCTTGGAGCTAGGAACAGTACAGTTAATAGGATATTGCTGCAGCTTTGAGCATGTGTGCCTCAAGTCTGGGACATGCATTCTAAAGTCACTGGCAGAAGCAACCAGATAGATGTTTAATTGGATCACAAAAATATACATCATTTTACATTTATATGTGATTTACTGAGTACATGTAAATATGTATAGGTTGTGTGCTGGGTTTACTCGGATGGGTTGAACTTGATGGACAATGGTCTTTTTTCAACCCTACATAACTATGTAACTATGTAACTATGTAGTGTTTTAAGTGAACATCCTGATAGTATCCTAATAGTTTTACATGACCATTGACTCATATGTGGTATAAGTATACTGAGAAAAAAAGGGGGGAAGGTCACTGGGAACTCAGCGTTCCAGTTGCATAGTGGGATTTGTGCATTTATATTGCAAATCATTCCAGGGCAGAAAATAATTGTCCAAATATTTTCTCCCTGCATACAATTTTAATGGAATAGAAGGATTCAGTCAGGTGCTCGTTGCTGTTCCATAAGCAGAATGACATTTGACTGCCCAATCAATCAAACACATTCTGAAGAATTGTCACAGATATCAAGTTTGACAAGTTTCCTAATCCTAAGAATCAGGAACATTTCATAAATGGGGAAAAATTGACTGCTTAAGAATTCCAAAGTTCCATATTTGATAAATCGGCCCCTATATTTATAGCTAATCTTCTGGTTCACATAAGCCTGTCTGCTTTTTCCTAGTGATTCTAATGCAGTCCCATTTTTTTAAAAAAAAGTCAGTACATATAATTATTTTGCCTTTTGTTCTCTTGCAGAAATAAGAAAACAAACATAAGCATATAATATCCTTTTTATTTTGTTTCTTATTTCCTCTGACTGCTAGACCATTATTAGCATAATTAACATAAGGACTACTGATCATACCTATACAGAGTAAAGATACTATTGGGGTTATGTAACAAAAGGCAGAGAGGGAAGATAGAGAAGGGAGGGGGAAAGAGGAGAGAGGAGCAAGCTGCACAGACTCGTGCCGTGCCCTGAAGGATTTTTCTGAGAGAAGGAAGTCTGATAACGAAGAACATGTGTACACAGAAGAAGAAATTAAATCCTGTGTTTTTTTAGATAGATAACTTTTCTGTGAGTGTTTATGGCTGTATTTGCATAGACCTTTCTGATATAGCTTACTTTTTTTTCTCTACTTCTACTTTAAATGTGCAAGCAGTTCCAGTTTCTTAGGCCTTTTGATTCTAATTCCGGTTACAATAAGTGATGAGCAAATTTTTTCGTCAGGGAATTTTGCTGCAAATTTTCACATTTCAGCAAATTCAGCAAAAATTCACTGCGGAAAAATGTGTAGCGCAACAAATGCGTTCTGCAAATTTTTCACCATTTCGCAAATTTTCTTGCCGTTTCGTGAATTTTATGGCGAAGCAAAACGGGACAGATTTGCTCATCACTAGTTACAATCTACATTTTGTTTGAGTGCCTATTTTGATTTACTGTGTTGGAATACTCTGCTTAACAAGTGGGCTATGTATTCAGCAACTTTGTCTTTGAAATGGGATCCAAAAACCAAATTAGTATATTATTGGAATATTAGTATATACAGTACTATGTAAATTATAGATCAAAACAAGGTAACAAAATACAAGGATAAAATAAAGCTCCTTTGGCATCTGTCAAAGCCATTTATCAGCTGCAGCCCATGGATGTCCCATGAGAGGTGCTCTGCAGGTCAAAAGCTGTCAGAGAGGGCTCACATTTAAAGCAACCAAGTATTGGCATACCCCAATTGGCCTGCAATGGATGAAACAATAGCTCTACTCTTCATTCTATGGCTCTCAAACTCTTTTCACATTGAAAACATCTCAGAATTGTGACACTTACCTCTTTCATGGCACAGGTTTAAACTGACTTCGTTATGTGTTTTGGTGCCCTTTATTAACTCTGTATCTGTAGAAGGTACATGGTTTTGTTTTTCATTCTCTGCTCCATAAAATGTGTCTATTTCGGGCAGCACCTGTTGCAAAAAATGAAGAATGCATTTAAATTATGTATTATTATCATTAATTTGATTATCCTCTATTTCCGTATAATTAAACTAGGGCTATGTCAATGGTCCGAAGGAATTAAGTACATTTTATTCTAAGATACAACTGCGTTGAAACGGTCACACTTTTATAAAAATAGGGATAAGGCACTATTAGGAAAAAATGGCACATTTTGCTCAAAATCTTTGATAAAGACAAAGGAAAAATTTTAAATAAATGTCAAATGAACATCAATATTGCACCAGCATCACTTGTTCTAATGCTATATCTTTTTCATTGTAAGAGACAATAGCCTAATCTGATGTTGCCGGTTTAGCCTTATGACAAATACAAGATTTCTGCTTCCTTTGTCAGTGTTCCATGGCAAGTGTGCTTGGTTTTCCTGCATATTTTGAGGTTAAATTGATAGTGGGTATAAGTAGCCGAAAAGTCAGTCATTGGCAGTTTAGTGTATGGCTTACCCCAAAGGCATCCTTATGTAATTTTCTTAGATCTACATTTATATGCACCACTTTTCCATTGACAGGTGTGCAGTCACCTGGTTTCATCACCTGAATAAATATTTAGAAAAGGAGAATATTTAAGAAGCAAGACTTAAGTATGAGAATTTTAAAAATAAACTAAAAATATGTTTTTCCCTTCATTAGAAAAGTTTACTTATAATCGGTGTAAACTAACACTGACTATATGAAATAGCAAACACTGGTTGCTTGAAATAGACTCTGAGGGAGGTGGCCCTCCCATAATTTGAAGTTTTTTGTATAACATGTTTCCAGATAAAGGATCCCATACCTGTACCAGAAACTTTGTTGAATTTGAAACACAGTCATTGTTTTATGATCAGATTACTCCAAGTACCACTTGTAGTAGTCCCGTTACCTTTATGTTTGTATAGTTTCTACTGCAGCTCATGATGCATTGTACAGATAATAACAACCTTTTTTGACATCACAGTGCACAAAGGCTGTACTATGGCACACCATGGCATATGTCACACTAATTATTTTAGCAAAGAGAGGTGATAATATTATATTTAAATGGTGGGGCATTAGGGGACACCTTAGCCAAGTGTCTAGATAACATTTAGTCTGTCTACACCTTCTCCCATTATACTTCCTGTCCAATATTTTATTTAAATAATATTTCTTCAGAAGGTATGAAGGCTTCTTTCCCTCTTTGTCACACATTACCCCCATCTATTTATTAATATGTACATAGGGAACCCCCAAATGTAACTGATTTGGCAAGCTAAGTCTGCTAAGTCCTTTTTATATTGCAAGAAGGAAAAGAATAGACAGGGCAAATATACAGAACAAAATCAACCACACATTTATTTCCCATTCAGGAGAAACTTCACTTCTGCATTCTGTTCAGCTTGGTGGAGGTTTTAAGGGCATACATTCACCCATCACACTAAGGGGCATTTTTATGATACTCCAGAAAAACTAATGCTGTGTAAAATAAAGGGCAAATGTATCAAGGTGTGTGTTTTATTTTAGGCTGTCTGAATGCAGAATTTCATGCCATTATTTTACATCACTTCAGACCTTGCATACTCATGCAAAGTCAATGGGAAGCAAGTGGCAAGTAAGTTTTGGTGAAAATAAAAAGTGAAAAATATGATGGAAGGACGTCCTATTTTTCAATAGCATTTTTAAATGGCTGCTTCCATTTACACCGGATTTTTACACAGAGGCACACAATTGCTGAAAATCATTACACACCTCGATAAGTACATCGTGTCCGATTGCGTTTTTTTCGTAATGATCGGTAATTTTGCGATTTTTTTCGGCGTCTTTACGATTTTTGCGTAAAAACGCGAGTTTTTCAGCGTCTTTACGATTTTTGCGTAAAAACGCGAGTTTTTCGGCGTCTTTACGATTTTTGCGTAAAAACGTGAGTTTTTCGTAGCCATTACGAAAGTTGCGCAAAGTCGCGATTTTTTTGTAGCGTTAAAACTTGTGCGAAACGTCGCGCCTTTTAAGTTTTAACGCTATGAAAAAGGCGCGACTTTGCGCGCAAGTGTTAACGCTACGAAAAAATCGCGACTTTGCGCAACATTCGTAAAGACGCCGAAAAACTCGCGTTTTTACGCAAAAATCGTAAAGACGCCGAAAAACTCGCGTTTTTACGCAAAAATCGTAAAGACGCCGAAAAAAATCGCAAAAAATACGAAAAAGTCGCAAAATGTTCGTTTCCAATCGGAATTTTTCCAATTCGGATTCGAAATCGTGTCTTAGTAAATCAGCCCCTTGGTGATGTGTGGTTAATCTTGATGGCTTGCCTTAAACAACAAGATAAATAGGCCCCAAAGTGTACTGCATTGTTCACATTATACTGTGTTGCTCACATTTTATTTAATGCGAATGTATGGTGTACATATTAGGACATCCTACCACACAATAAAAGTTTTACAAATGTATGCAAATGTACCTTTTTTATTTTAGGTAGCTTTTTGTCATCCCTGCAAAAGGAAAGTGTAGGAAAGTTATATGTCAGGATTTTTATATTCTGAGCATTACTAATATCCTCTTTCCTTGGTCCATGAAAGCTATGTATTTCTTCTCGTTGCCTTTTCAGGTGAGAAATAAGGCTACAAAAAAGCATACAATGTATTATTTCCAGCATATTGTGCAAATATTCTAAGCCTTAGGTAATATATGGAAGAAGAAGAGTCACAGTGTGACCCTATACATTAATAATGGATATCTGCACAGCAGCCATACTCAAGATTGGATTTTCTGTATCTTATTTCATTTTGTATAAGGATACTTAATTTTTCTTTTTTATGTTCCCATCACTTTCCTCTCACTCCCAGAGCTCACTTTAGCTTCCAGCTAACTCTCAGCGGCTTTCTCTGTCAGTGCATTCTTTCAAAGACACACACACTCTCAGAGGGGAAAGTGAACATGTACCATATTACTCAGTTCATAGTCAGAACTGACACATGCCAGTTTTCAATCCCAAGCAACCATTAAGGAAATAAAAGGCTGCGTATGCCACCTTAATCTACTGAGTGCCAGAAAACTGCATAATTGTAAGAGGCAACAGGAGGACAGCACCTTTTAATATGTATACTTTCATCTCTCTTTTTCTTTTTTTCACTTTGAATTGAAACAGACTGTATATATAGCTTCTGTCTCCAATTTACATGGAGAGTTGCTTTTTTCAAAAGAAATATATGTGCATCTACAACATCATAAGAGACACTGACTGGCAGACCAAGAACATGGATTTAAAAATAACCTATCCCTTCAAAACTAAAATAATCTACTGTAGGAGTTGACATTTAAGGACACCTATTTTTTTTTTTTTTTTGGGTGATTATTATAGACAAGATATGAGTTTCTTGTGACTAGGTAAGATGAAAGGATGTGCCATTCTTGTCCAACATTGGGAAAAGGGTCAACACTACAGTAGAAATTTACCTGAACACAATTCTTTTCTTTGCCAAGAGCATATGTGTTCTAGGCTTTCAGCTTATTCCCAGAATTTATACAGAATAAAAAAAAACAATGCATGTAAGCTTATTAGCATTGAAACCATAACAAGAACTGGTGCAACGTTTGTGCATTATTTAATATTACTCTAGCAGGGTCTTTAGGAACAACCAAGGAATATCTACCTAAAGAAGTATATACTGAAATTACAGTACAAAATATTGCAATGTGGTGGATAAATGTGGTAGATTATGTGGAGGATACAAACAAAATATTTTAATTAAGATATTTTTGTATTGTTGATTGCTACTAATGTGCATATATCTATATTGGTGACTAAGCAAGTCTATTTGGTTTATTCCATGTTTAAATGTTTTTTTAGTAAACTTAAAGTATGGAGATCCAAATTATGGAAAAAGACCTTATCCAAAAAAAAACAAGTATTCCAGATAACAGATCCCAAACTCTGCATAAAATTAAAATCAAGGCTCCCATAATACTTACATAAAAATGAACAGTAAGTGGCCATCCTTCAATTCTAGGCAGAGGAGCAAAATGGGATGACTAGGAACTACTGTCTGTATAATTCTTGGTTGAATGACAGATATTATGATTCCTAACTAAATAGGATGTGGAAGACCCTCAAATTCAAATGGTAAACATAGAACTGATAATAGTTTTTTTATTAGGAACCCCTCCTATAACTCCTCAATGAGCTGCAGACCAAATTCTATATTTATGTTTCTTACGATTGCTGGAGCGGAAGACTACTGAGCTGCTGAAGGCCAGTGGATTTCAACGAACTGAGGAAGAAAATTTTACGCATCATAATACTCTCTTGAGTCTGTAGAGTAAGAGGTTATTTTGCCCAGCAGAATAGGGTTATGGGACATGCAGCCTCTTAACAGATGCCTATTACAGTTAAAGTGTAGCATGTTCATGATACACAAGGGCACAAATGCTTTGCAGGAGAATAAAACAGCTCTGAATTTTTTCTTTGTTTGGTTGCTTTTTTATTTTTGTCATTTTTTCTAAAACTACAGTGCTAGCAAGCAACAATAAATTTCTACTCACCCAAGTTCCTTTCGTGCTAAATAGCCTCTTATATTTTTCTGAAGAATTAGCACTGGAGAATGGTGAGCTAGAATATGGTTGATCTTTGCAAGAATGCCTGTTACAGATTGTATTTCACTCTGGAAGCAAATCTCCTGTGCAGAGAAAGTACCAACACACAATTAATATGAGGATACTACATATTCGTACGTATAAATATTGTATACAACCAAAAATTTCACAGACAGGTGTTGTTGGTATTCATTATTATTTTTAAATTCATCTCTCATAAATGTTCTAATATAGCTGTAGGTTTACTGACAAAATGATCATTACATACAACAGTCATAAATGTGAGGGCACATATTTAATGTAAAATGTATAACTCTGTTCAGCTTTCTATTGCAGACTGGTTCACAGGCAGAAGAGGAAGAGATGTAAACTCAAAAATAAATGAGGGTAATAAAATATAACTCTTATTAATAATGTTAGGGGATGAAAAGCCTCATTTATGATTGCAAATGCAATGTGCAAATGCTCCAGTGACCATGCTTTCATGCTATTCAAAATGATACCTGCACTAAACACAAAGGGGCCCTTTCAACCTACTTTGATGAATTATATATAATGATACAAGATATTCCTGGAATTACCATCAGTATATCATGCAAATTGTGGTGGGTGCATCTTGTCTGGCTTTTTTTAATGTTTAATATGGAATAAAGGATCTTTAACTTTCATTTGGCATGCAAGCCTTCTACAAGTTTAAGCACTGAGACTTCTTCCCTGACTACAGGTTTAGGGTATCAGCACTTGAACTACCATACAATGCCAGTGAGTGACTGCTGATTCAACGTGTCCTCCCTTGTGTAAACATAGGGCTCGGCATTGGCACCTGGGTTAGAGAATACATGGGGGCGTCTCATCTTTGTTTTTTTGTGTATTAATTGCATTCCATTGTTTAAATGCCAGAGCTGGGGTATGAATTACTGGAGTAAGTTGATGACAAACAAATTCCATGCTGCCAGATTGATGCAAACTGAGTCAGACCTTCAATTGTTATGGTTATGAATTAAACATCTTACGAGCAGATTTAGTAAAACTCTGCTCTGGGAGTAAAACTTGTCGTTTTTTATTTTAAAAAATTCAAATAAACTCATTTCCACTAATGTCTGACATTTATAAAAAAAATCTGAAATGAAAAAGCATGTGCGGGAAAAGTCACAGAAAAGTTGGAAAAACTCAGAATTTGTCAACTTGTTGCATGAAAACTGTGATTTTTTTTGAATTGTCGCACAAAAACCAGAGTGAAAAATCCAAAAACCTCTTAAGTCTTGAAGCAAATAAAGGGGAAAGGAAGGGACACCTGCCATTGACTTCTACATGATCTCGGCAAGTTTTAGGTGGCGAATTGTTGGATTTGGAATTGTCGTAGTATTGTTGCATAGTAAATCTCGCTAAAGTCACATCCTTTTTTCTGCAACTATAAGTGCTAAAAAAAACCAAATCAGGAAAAAAATGACAGTTAGTAAATGCCCCCCTAAGTGTTCTGCCATAATTTTCTGTAAATAGGGGTTGTCATTTGCCTGATGCATTTTGCAGTAGATTGCAGTAATGTCATATTCCAGGTTATATCAACGTGTTTATGTTCCAAAAAGCGAGGTTGGGTTAAGGACATAAAATGTCCATAAAAAGGACATGTAGCTCATTCCTGAAGGTTTATTGAGTTCATGCCCTTTTAAAGATTGAGGTTTTCATTCATCCGTGTCATGTCACCACCTTGTCTATGTTCCTGACCGACAAAAGGCCAATCTGGTTATTCACAAGATTTCTAAGCTCTTCTAAGATGATTGTTTTCCTTGTCCCTCCATCTCAACACAGCAACAATGTTAAGCAGCCACAGGGTATAGACACATTGCAGGTAAATATATACATCCCACACATTTATACATACGTGAATTTAGAGTCATTTTTGCATTATATGCTTTTATACTATAGAAAATATAGTATATGCAATACTATGTATCAAAGGATGCATAGATATATGCTTTGATAGAACTGAAAAACAGCTTAATACACAAGTGGCTCAAACTTGGAAGACTAAAGAAGGTAGTCTGTTTACAACTTACCGTAAGTACAGCATGATACAAATTTTGGACAAAAAAGACAAAAGGTTTGAAGCAAGCTATAAATCAACCCACCCTAAAGAAGGTGTGTAGTGGAGGGTGGTGGACTTGCAACACCACCTTTAAACACATGCAATGCTGTTTGAACACTTCCAGTCATGTAACTTCAACTATTGACACCTGTCTCAAATGCTTTCATTCAGGTCACCTTCCCTCGTAATAGATTCCTCTTCAGTTTTCTCTTTTAATTTTTCAGGTAATTGCGATCTCATCTCTCCTCTCTGATCTCTTCTCCTCCACTTTCACTCTCCTACCTTCCTTTTGACTTCCTTGAGTTTCTTTGATATTCATCAGTCATCATTTTAATTTTTCCCTTGTGTTTGGTGTATTGTGGCCATCCTTCATTCAAGATCCTGTAATGGTGCCCATTTGTAGAAGCACATATTTGGTCATCCTTCAGACTTAAAGAGGTAGTTCCCCTTCAAATTAACTTTAGTATCATGTAGATTTACAGTATTTCCTTTTTTGTTCAGTAGTTCCCAGTTTGGAATTTCAGTCATTATTTGACAATGGTTTGAATTAGAGACTTAAAGATGCAAAGGAGAATATCCCTTTAGAATGTTAGTAATTAAAAAAAAATAGCAATAACAATAATACTGTAGCCTCACAGAGCAATAGCTTTTTGCTGCCGGGGTCAGTGAACCCCATTTAAAAATTGGAAAAAGTAGGAAAAGTGTCAGCACTCTTAGGATTTTTATGAAAGATCAAAAAAGTCATCAAGGCTTTTAAAATGCAAATGGTGAAATTTATTACCAACGTTTCAGTCCTCACTTGTGATATATGTGTTTATATATATATATATATATATATATATATATATAAATATATATATAAATATATTTTTGTCCATAACTAGTAATTCTCAGTGCTGCTGTCTTACTTGCAGAAAAACCCTATATGTAAGCTGTGGCTGTGTGGCTTTTATGCCAGGGGAGAAAAGCAGCAGTCTGTCTCAACATTGAGGACATTTTGAAGGGCCATTTCTATATGCAGCTCCATTAGCTCCCTTTATTAATTTGTCCCTGCATTGAAGTATGGCATTACAAGCTATGAGCAACCTTGTGGTATATTAAGACACAAGCTGTAATAATTCTGTGTGAGAGCAAGAACAGGCTACAAAATGGCTCCAAGCACTTTCTATTTTCAAAACTCTATGGACTGCAAAAAAAAGCTTGCAGTTACAGTACCTTGTCCCATTTCAGGTCACAGTGGAAACATTTTTAAGTGGCATCTGATTTAGAAAATGAATATGCCAAGGTAAATATTGTTACCTAATGATCACTATGCCAGTACCTTACAATGTGCAGAACACTCTAGATGCATTGCAAAGCCACTTTAAGCCTCCTGGCAATCATAACATCTGCAAACAAAGTGCATTCATATCACAGACCAAAGACATTCAAAGACTACATGAGTGTGTAACAAAACTACTACTAGAATCAGCATACACATTTGGTGTGATAAATATATTACAGAACTTTCCAATGTTCATTGGAAGTGGTAGGTCTTGGTTGAGGTGCATACCATAGCATGATTGTGATGTAACTGAACTAAAATGATGAGAGGGCATGAGCTGACCTTTTAGCAAACTATAGCTCTTTATGATGGAAACAATCTGCCCCAGGGCAGATACTCTCCCATAATGGAAGGTAAGCAGATTCTAGCTTATTATTATTATTTAGCTTATTTCCTTTCATATAATAAAACAGATTTACTTAAACTACAATACATTTACCAAAAGTAAATCCTTACCTTTTTAGGGAGAGGCAACATATTCACATAAAAATGAGGGGATAATGCTTTGAACCTGCCTGGAAGGGACCAGTCTTCCACAATTTCCTCATCTGAAATAGCATATTCATCCAGGGCATTAAGTGACCATATACTGTTGACCACAGTATGCCTGTAGTGTTTATGCAGGCTTAAAGGTGTATCATACAAAGTTAGACCTTTTAGGTTAGGGCAGGCAGACAATTTTTCAACAGTCTTTAAACTTCCAATTTGGTTGTCATGTAGATAAAGGAGTTTTAGTCCTTTTATATTACTCCAAAACCCCTGATCTGGGAGATTTTTTATCTGAAAAATAATGTCAAAAATTTCAACATGAAGCAAATATTCTTATTATTCGACACAAATCAGTTACTTACAAATAACAATAAATAACAGATTATCGTGGGAGACACTATAAAATTTAGAAACTAAAATGACTTTCTTTCCTGGATTTTTGTTTTAATAAATACATAATAATTCTTCATATTCCCCAGGTTTAGATGTTGTATGGACACACTGGTCAGATAATGTTTTTTTTATCATAATGAAAGATTACTAAACTTATTAAATCCAGAGATGATTAAACTAAGCTAAAGTAAGGAATATCATCTAAAACTGATGGAGCCAAGTACAAAAATGAAAGGAACCCCAAAAGATGATAAAGTATAATCTACTTTCCTGTAGTTATTTAGATTACAGGTTTAATAAAGCCTGGGTGCAGTCCATTACTATATATATATATATGTACTATATATGCCAGTGTTGCAAAGAACAAATGGACTCACAAGGCTTATGAACTTTTAAATGTTCAATGTGCAAAGTTTAACAAAGGTTTAGGACCAAGCCTAAATGTTAGTCTCCCAAATCAATGCACATTTAAAAAATTTTAAGCCCTGTGCTTGTGGATCTTTCACATGTGTGCAGGCACACAGAGCAGCATTCGGCACAAAACTGCTCGCAACTGGTTGACACAATGGGCCTGATTCACTAAAGTCCGAAATAAGGAGTGCTATTTATAGCATGCGTTAAAAATCTTATCACTTCTAATTTTTCGCTCGATTCACTAAAAGGACACTTGTCATAATTAAGAAGTGATGTTCTTGGCGTTATTTATCTTGCAACGACATATTTTCAAGCAATATATTACGCAGCGCACAACATATTACGCAGCACGCGATATTTTACGCAGAGCGCAAAATTTTCAGAACGGTAGTCTTCAGAAAGTAATGGTTACGTGGGTAATATATTGCGCTCTGTGTAAAATATCACACGCTGCGTAATATGTTGTGCGCTGCGTAATATATTGCTTGAAAATATGTCGTCGCAAGATAAATAACGCCAAGAACATCGCTTCTTAATTATGACAAGTGTCCTTTTAGTGAATCGAGTGAAAAATAAGAAGTGATAAGATTTTTAAGGCATGCTATAAATAGCACTCCTTATTTCGGACTTTAGTGAATCGGGCCCAATATCTCTGGGTGCAGGCACATCAATAAACTTTTTCAAGTGTAGGGGTAGATTTTCACCCAGCGTTAATCTATAGGCCAAAAATCTGCCCTGCGTGGCTCTTAACTAAAACACAAACTGTGCTTTCTCCAAAAGACAATACATTCGTCTTTCATGAAAAAATTACACAAATTACTAAAAAAAGACTGTCACCTTTTTGGCAGTTTTACTATTATGCAGTAATAAATACTTATGAGAACTGATTGAGATACTACAAAATAGGCCCTGAATTACCTAAAAGAAATTTGAGAAGCAGAGGTATAGAGAGTTTATCGATTAACATCATGTTAGCTTTAACCCATAGTATGGCAAGCAGTTTTAGCCATGTAGAAACAAGATTCTGCATCAAGTTATGAGGAACCAGAAACTACAGCACACTGCAGCCAGTGCTGTAGATTTTATTATCTGCAGCACATAAAAGGTTAACCACTTTTTACACCACATACATATTGGGGTCTTATTTTCTAATTACTTAAAGATTTTATTACAACTATGTTGCCCATATCTACCTTTCTTTTTGACAAAAATAAAACAATAGTCTCAAATGAATGGAGCAAGCATATGTTTAAGCTGCACATTATACTGCGTTGATTGATTTTGATTAGTGCAACAATGGTTATCTGAAACTTTTAATTGCATTTATAGTTTTATGAAAAGTCGTGTCAATTGGGAGAAAGTTGAGTGGAAATAAATTATGCTGTTGCAATTAAACTCTACTTATTGTCCTTCCGCAGGAAACTCTCCTGGTTAACTCAAAGAAAATAAATTAGATGCTTCAGACTCTTTTCATCGTTTGCTGTCTGAAACCATTGCTTAAAAGTAAGAAAAGAATTGTTCTGATACTATAACACAATGAGTATCACATTGCTTCTGACCAGACTAAAATTAATTTTAAAATAAAATGCTTTCCTTTTGCATTTTTATCACCATAATAAAATAGATCTTATTGCACATGTAGGCATTTCAGAAAGTTATTAAAACAGTTTTAGAAAGATAATTTCACAAAGCTCAAAGCTAATTCTTTTGTCTCTTGGCAAGGCGGAGGATAAGGCAGGCCATGAACAAAATGGCATGATTGTGCTCATACAGATGTATTGAAAGTTGGGGGCAGATTCATCAAAGTACGAGTTTGAATCCCGAGTGGTAGAATTCAGATTAGATAGGATAATTTCTGATGATCAGAAATGTCACGAAAATGCTTACGAAAAAATCATAATAGTCACAATAATATTGTATTGGCGATCCTAAAGTAAAAAATTTTTCATATCCAACGATCGTAAACGGCGGCAAAGCCTTTCTGACTTTGATCCTTCTGTGCATGTTTTTGGAAGCTCCCATAGGACTCAATGGCACTCTGCAGCTCCAACCTGGCCAAAGCAAAGTCACAATAACCAAGCTTGAATGAATCCGAAACTTTCATACTCATTGCGACAAATACAATTTTGTCTCTTAAAATTTGTGGCAAAGTACAGAAAAGTCGTGCAAATTAACGGAAAAAATTCAGAAAATAGGCACACTATGAAAACTTAGAAAAATATGAATTTTTTGTACTCAGAAGCAATCGTACTTTGATAAATGTGCCCCTTAATGTGGCACCCCCGGGTGTCCTCCAGAGAAGAACAGTATCCCTGTTAGAATGTTTTCATGGGTTACAAAGGTTCTTGGGAAGCATTTGATGAAAATTCATATAAGTATTTAAATGGTAACTTTAACATTTAACACTTTAACATTTCGCCCTTGCTCCAACAATATCTTACTGTTTGCACTTAAATGACTACATTAATAACGTATTCTTTAAAGAGCTATTATCCTGAAAGCCATCAAACAAAACAGTTCCTTACTTTCCACTGATTTGCTTTTACTCTGTACAGGTATGGAATCTGTTATCCAGAATGCTTGGGACCTGGGGTCTTCTAAATAAGGGATCTTTCTGTAGTTTGGATCTCCATGCTTTAAGTTTACTAAAAATTCATTTAAAAATGAAATAAACCCAATGGGATTGTTTTCCCTGCAATAAGGATTCATTCTATCTTAGTTGGGATCAACTACAAGGTATTGTTTGATTATTACAGAGAAAAAGGTATTCATTTTTAACAATTAGGGGCACATTTACTAACCCACGAACGGGCCGAAAGCGTCCGATTGCGTTTTTTTCGTAATGATCGGTATTTTGCGATTTTTTCGGAAATTATCGCGACTTTTTCGTTACCAATACGATTTTTGCGAAAAAACACGAGTTTTTCGTAGCCATTCCGAAATTTGCGCAAAATCTGGCGATTTTTTTCGTAGCATTAAAACTTGTGCGAAAAGTCGCGATTTTTTCGTAGAGTTAAAACTTGCGCGAAACGTCGCACCTTTTAAGTTTTAACGCTACGAAAAAGGCGCGACTTTTCACGCAAGTTTTAACGCTACGAAAAAATCGCCAGATTTTGCGCAACTTTCAGAATGGCTACGAAAAACTTGCGTTTTTTCGCGCAAGTCGTAATGGCTACGAAAAACTCGCGTTTTTTCGCGCAAATCGTATTGGTAACGAAAAAGTCGCGATCATTTCCGAAAAGTCGTAAAGACGCCAAAAAAATCGCAAACAATACGAAAAAGTCGCAAAATGTTCGTTTTCCAATCGGAAATTTTCTAATTCGGATTCGAATTCGTGTCTTAGTAAATCAGCCCCTTAGAATCATTTGTTTACAATTGAGTCTATGGGAGATGGCCTTTCCGTAATTCGGAACTTTCTGGATAATGGGTTTCTGGATAACGGATCCCATACCTGTACTTGGTTTGATTTTCTTCCATTTATGTATTTTCTTATTTCCATTATTTTTCAAACTATTATTTTTTCCAATACGATCTCATGTACTAAACCATATACATGATGTTCAGGCAAAAAAATCCTTTTTATTCTGATTGTAGTTTCCCTGCCATTGCATAAGATATTGTGATTTTTTGCCGCATGTGTAGCAACAAAGTCTAAAAAGGAATGCCAATAGTTTTCTTTCAAAGCTCTATTTTAACATGCATTTTTCATGTTGAAGGTGTCATTTATAACAACATAGAATGACTGAATAAAGAAATGTATGATGCTGAAATACCAAATTCAGCGCTAAACATAATTTAAAGGAATACTGTCATGGGAAAACATGTTTTTTTTCAAAATGCATTAGTTAAAAGAGCATCTCCAGCAGACTCCTGAATTGAAATCTGTTTTTTTAAAAGGGCAAACATATTTTTTTATATTTAATTTTGAAATTTCACATGGGGCTAGAATATTATTTATTTCCCAGGGTGCCTCTGCCATGTAACTTGTGCTTTGATAAACTTCAGTCACACTTTACTGCTGAGATGCAAGTTGGAGTGATATTATCCCCCTCCCTCCCCCCCCCACAGCAGCCGATCAGCAGATCAGTAGCAGCTCTCTGACACCCGTATTGCCAAAAGTGGGAGATATGGGAATATCACTCAACAGTGAAAAAAAAGTCTAGCTTTGAACTCAACAATAGGTTACCTGAAAGCAGTTCTAATGTGTAGCGCTGAGATGGCTGCCTACACACCAATATTACAACTAAAAAAAATACACTTGATGGTTCAAGAATAAATAAATAAATAAATGGTAGAGTGAATTATTTGCTATGTAAACAGTGTGATTTAGAATTAAAAAATACACTATAAAAATCATGACAGAATCCCTTTAATTATAATAAGATATAAAAACCCATCACCCATTGGTTTCTTAATAACCTGTGGTGTCCATAATCTTTACCAGTACATTAATTAGTAATTAACTATGAACTTATTAAGCAAAACCCTCAATCTAGTTTCTCTAATTTACTGCTATTACTGGTCTAGATGTTTTGTACAAGACCAAGCTTAAACCAAGCCTCTCAGATGTAATTCCTAAAGATAAAGATGTTCATTTTCTTGGCCAAGCATTGCTTACTCCTATTGTGCTTCTAAACACAGCAGAAAATATGTTATCCAAAAGAAGCATGACAAACTGTTCATGTTCTATATATCTGCAATAAAACCTTGGCAATGCAGAAGCATTTTACACACGGGCTAGGAGATTCTAAACATGTTTAGAAAATATAATTAAGGCATAAATATTATGTTGTAAAGTTGCAGCATAAGACCTATAAGTATTGGCAATAAAAAAAAAATCACATTTTCTGCAAAGCAGTTGCTGTTTTGTTCCCCATGCAAGGTAGGCTAAGATTTACTGCCTAATCAGATTATACATTATCTTTATACCCATTAGGTTTATATAACAAATAATGGTGGATACATTATATAGCTTTAAGAAGGGGTTGGATGGCTTTTTAGCAATTGAAGGAATACAGGGTTATGGGAGATAGCTCTTAATACAAGTTGATCCAGGGACTGGTCCAATTTCCACCTTGGAGTCGGGAAGGAATTTTTCCCCCCCTAAGGCAAATTAGAGAGGCTTCAGATGGGGTTTTTTGCCTTCCTCTGGACAAGGAAAAGAACAAAGGCCCAAGGCTGATTGCTTGTATACTGTTTTTGAAGCTACATAACTGTTATCCTAATATTTTACAATGGGGGGTACATTCTTTATTCTGTTACACAAGTGTTAGTGAATTATGTGACACTAATTACATCACTAAGCGATAATATCACTAAGCACCATTTATTAGGATGTAATTTGTATTATCTCTGTCCAGATTTTTTCTGAAAACAAACAAGGTGAAGCAATCATGCACAGGCTTATGGGTGGCTTACAAGGGACTCAATAAACAATAGAAGAAATGTTAAAATGATGGAGTATATCCGTTACAATGCCACTGTAATGTTATAAGTACTCTTTATCTTTGAATTCCATGTGCTAATTGACCATTCTTATCAGCAGACGTGGGCTAGACTTGGACACTTTCACTCATGTGAAACTCACGCCTCTTGTTTGGGACTAACAATGACCTTGGTTGTCATTATACCAAGTCATGTTGTGAAGCTGAACCAAAAATACTTCACACTGCAAATCTCCCCTATTATTTGTGTTGCACTTACACTTGTGTATTTAATACCAGCATTATGGCTTCCGTGCACACAAGAGTGGCAAGTACATCACTGAAGCATTGTATTGGGAGGAAGGGGCCTGATCACCAGGGTTGATGTAGCAGTTATGCTTCAAGACCAGCAAGACCATCACAAAACATCTATATACTAAATATATTTTGGGCCTGCCTACTGCCTTAATTTACATGACATTTACTGGCCTGTTTATTTACATATACACACGTCGTTCACCTCCTAAATTATGCCTGGTGTGGGTTTTTTTTGTATTATTTTAAGTAGCTGCTGTAACGTCTATAATTTGTTCCTAAAGCTTTATTATATGCTGATTCTTCCTTTTACCTTTATCTTGTGATTTGATCCAGTTTTGTGCAAAACATTAAGGCATGAATAACATGACTTCAGTTTTATTACTATTAGTGTAATTTTTGAAAGTTTAATCCCTAGAAAGTCAGAGATCAAGCCGTGCACCTTATCCATATTCATGAGGGATCTGTTAAGGCAGAAAAATAGGAATTCATATGATTGCAAATACAAAAAAGGAGGTGTTCCAGGTGGGTAAGGTACCTAACTGAAACATGAATTAGCTGTAGCATAACATTAGTTATTAATTGCAAAGTTTATAATATTGTATATATGCATGTTTATTTATTGTAAATAGAAGTGAAACTTTTATTTGGCATAAATACAATCTCTATATAAAGCTATGTTAACCTGATTCATTAAATCATATAATTTTTCCCACAAAAATGATGCCCAATGAACCTGTCACAAAAGAAATTTGAAAAGCCAGAAAAAGTACTTTGCATAAATCTTTGGGAAAATACAGTATTTCAGTATAAACTGTACTAACATTTACTATGTACACAAACGCTGATTTTTTACCTGATTTCCATGTAAATCCAATTTAATAATATGACAGCATCTTCGGAGGGCATCGATATCTGTAATGTAATTGTTGCTTAGGATACAGATTTTGAGTGATATGCAATATTGTATAATATTTATTTCTTTCAAAAGCTGCTTATTTGCGTGTAGAAGAGCAACTTCATTGAGCTCCATTGCTGGGCAGTTATTAAAAGAAACGCCATGTTTAAGAAAAATTGTTTCTGATGCTGATAAAAGGTAGCTCACTTCCATGATGTCCTGTATATTCTTCCTTCCACCATAGCGCTATCAAGAAAGTAAAATACAATATGTGACTAACATAAAGTCTGTCTTAGTGTATCCATAAACATAAAAATGATTACTACTAACTCTGATATATTTCTCTGCAGTGTGCAGTATTGTGCATGAACTGCTACCAGAGCAGCAAACAGTTTATAAATGAAAAGAGAAATATATTGCCTTCTTAAGTAACTGAGGAATTTAAATAATATATCATTAAAAAGAGTCATTTACACTTTGAGTATATGTTAGAGGAAAACTGGCTAGAGTATTTGATGGATCCACGCTACTTGCCTTTGTTACTTAGCTAAGATATAAAGTGAAGTGGTTGAATAAATCTTATGATAATATAATGAATGAGTACAGGAAGGACACCCCAATCTATCTATCTATCTATCTATCTATCTATCTATCTATCTGTCTATCTATCATCAGTCATATTTATATGACCACTCTAGCTCAAGTCTTAGATGGACATAAATAGATAGGTCAGGTTGTAGATAGAAAGACACAATCTAAAAAGAACAGTTCAGATTCAAGAGAAAATATAAGCAGATGCTGGAAATGTGCTCATTCATTTGGTATATAGGAGGTACTAAGTGTGCACCATAGCCTCCTTTGTTAATGATGCCATATTAACCAGGAAAAAAAATCATAGTAAAGGACACATCAACCCAAAATATAATTTTTTGCCTAATAAAAAACCCATAATTCTAAACAACTTTGCAATATACATCATATTTTTTTTTACTTATTTGTATATATAATTGCTGGTATTAATTTTCTTTTATGTTGAAAGAAGAGCAAACTGCAGCTTAGTAGATATGTCTACACTCTACACCAGCGCTGTCCAACTACTGTGGTACTGAGGACAAAAATTATTGTGGCCAATATGGTGGAGGGCCGATAAAGGAAGCCAGTTTTGACCATTCCCCTTTTTTTAAACCCTCTTCAAACGACACCCATGTTATCACAAGAGCTTTTAAGACCATACCCACATTAATGGTGGTAGCGCAGTAAAAACCCAAATGGTTGGTGTTCACTGTAGGAATATCACCCTTCATTCATATGTGAAATAATTTTATTGTCATATTAAGACACACCCTTAAAGCCATATGCCTCCTCCTTCCCTTGTGGATAGCACAGCCACCCCCAGAATATAATTACACACCTTAGGGACCATAAAACAACTATTTCCAAATGCTAACAATCTCCAACAAACCCCTACCAGGTTCACCTCCCACAGGCAGAAAAGGGCAGGCAGAGTATGGCACACAGAGGCACACACAGGCAGCATAGGGCAGAAAGAGTATGGCACACACAGGCAGCATAGGGCAGGCAGTGTATGTGGAAATTCATTGTGAATCCATGAATCCTGCCTGCCAAATATTTGGCCCATCACTAAATCTCAGTACTGATACCATTTAAAGTTTACACAAAGGTAAGCAGTCACAGCAGCCAGACAGGTGGGGGCCAGCACTGCTCTATTTTCACAAATATGTTAGGGTTTGTACTGTAAATAATAATCTAAAAATGTAGCATATTTTCCTGTGAATGTCCAGTTTTAACATTAGCAAAAAAATGCAAAAAGTAGTGCATTGCTGCAGGCATTCTCCACAGGCACTTCGGGCAATGCATCCTGCAGTATCTGAGAGTCTGATGGGTGCTATCGTAATTTTGGGTTTTGTTTCTGACCCCGGGGACAGAGTAAAATGAATTACCTCTTGCTTTGTTGCATGTTAGAATGCATAAAATGGCACCACAAACACAATTTCTAATGCCAGTGGGTACAGCACCTATGGTAAACTTTTTTTTGTTTTAATCTTTTCATCCCTGTTGTTGTTTATCAGCGGTTTGTGTTGCTGCTGAAGTTAAATTCTCAGCGTCCTGCCATAGCCTGAGGTTGGAATATGCTGAGAAATACACATAAGGTAAAATCAGAATTCACTTTCTCCCCCTTGCTTCTCCTCATAGACTTGCTGTTGCACAAAAGTGTCCAGTCTGTTAAAGGATATTGTGGGTTGAAGCTTAAGAAATATTTTTGTGGTTTATTTTCTACCTACTCCTGTTTATCAATGGTTTACAACTGTGCTCTACACTTGCTAAATTACAAATTTCAGTTGTATGTAAAATATCTAAAAGGGTCTACTAAGGGCATGCATATCAGACACAATTACCTGTGACAGTCTGCTCGGCTCGCAGTAATGCTGTTGCTGCTCACTTTAGTAGAAAGGGAGCGGTTCTATGTGTTACTCTTGGCTGCTATGGAAACCAAATGACTCTGAATTCTTAGTCTTAAAGCGACAGGGCCAGAAAATTCTGCTTAACATGCACATTACTGCACACAGATACCAAAATGCCTACATGCTCAAGTGATATCATGCTTTTATCTCACAATATCCCCATTGTCTACAATGTTTAATTGGATAAAATTCACTTATAAGATTATTCTATAGAGGATAGAATGCAGCCACGGGACACCAGACAATCTTTATGGAGGGTTCCAAACACACTTATTTAATAATGGAAGTGTCTATGAGGAATACAGTATATAGTCTGCATGCAAATTATGCAGCCTCATTATCTGTTTTTCAGTGTAAATGCATTCCATGGTTGCATTTATCCCTCTACTGTAAAGAACTGTAGAATTATATTAGCACCTTTTTTAGCTAAAGATAATGTGAAGATACTTGGTTCGTAAAAGGTTTGTGTCAATTTGTTACACATAGTGGAGCCTTATACTCTCTCTATATATAAATATATATTCACACTTTACAGTTCTACTTACATGTTGCAATTTCCTTAGTTTTTTAACTGCAGGTAGGGGGCACAAATATTATCTTGGAAACTTAAGAACATAGCTACATCGTTAATTTACATTCAGAGTTTATTTGCGTTCAGAGACTCACCTCAGGCAACAGTGCCCTGCAATTTAACAGGGGCAGCAAAAAAGAGAATAGAGATATCTCTTTACAGTAGAGAAAAACAAATAACTGCTGTTATAGCTAGGGTTGCCACCTGGCTTGTATTTCACCAGCACAACATACCAGCCAAAGCCAGGGCCAGTATTATTAAATTTGGTAATGTGTCTGAGTTATGCCCCTGGCCCTCTCCTGTTCTTCTATTCCTCCTGCCAAACTCACCAAAGTGCAGCTCATTTGGGCCCAATATGCCCAGTGCCACCCTTTTGTGTCTTAGCCCCATCCCTTCATGGACTATCCACTTATCAATTGTACAGGTCAGACATTTTTTCACAGAAAAGGTGGCAATCCTGCTTACAGCCAAAAAGGTGGCTCTGCTTCAAGGCCATGGTAGTAGTGACCAAAGCTAGCTTGAGAGCAAAATCCATCCAAGTCAAGGGGGCTTCACTGGGGAATCTGTATACACAAAATGTTGTTCTCTAACAACAGGAAGCAGTTTGCTAAGAAACTTCAGGTGGAAGTGGATGCCTGGAGAAAAGCTGCTGGAGAGACTTGGTGCGGTGTGAACTGGCGTACCCTCCTTCTGGATTGCATTTCTCCAAAAACTATTTTGTTGACAACACTGCAGTTGGAACTGCTACTAGAACTGTATGGTAAGAAATTGTAAAATAATTCCTGGAAAGTTACTGTCATACCCTGGGTGTGGTCCTACATAAAGTCACTAAGTTAGTGTCATTCTAATGTAAAAAAGCTACTTGAGGCAAAGCACTTCTGAATGGACCCTTACCTTCCTGTATGTTTTTTATGTCCTGTGCTCTGAGGCACCACACTCTTTACTTCAATTCCAGCATGTGGTTTCATGGCTTTTTCTCCACACTTTCAAGTAACTGGGACTCCATATTTGGCTGCTTTAGTAGGCTACATTTTTTACATAAGATTGTGCTGTGTTGCTCACAGGTGTAGTCCCATCATTTGTAACTAGCAGTCTTTCCTTTATCCTGCTCCATGATCACTTTTCTGCACATACTGCTGTACCTTTAAGGCATTCTGCCTGGCTGATAGCAAATAAACTTATTTTATTATACCAAAAACAGGAATTTTTCAGTACAATTTTTCTGCCCCCAGATTTTCATGCCAGAGCTTCCACCATCATATTTAACAACTTAAGGTAATGAGATTGTGGACTCATGGGGGTAGGCCATTGCACACACACTTGCAAACACTCCAGACACCTAACAAAGCTTTAAGTATACCAGTTTTCCAAACAATTTTTCAAAACAGGTTGAAGACTGGACAAAACAAATCATAAGAATTAGAAGCCTATCCCTGTCTTGAATAAATAAGAGCTGTCTACTGTGCATGCTTACTGCCACTAGTGATAGGCGAAATGTTTCGCCAGACATGGATTCACTGCACGTCAAAAAAATTGTCACCCACGTCAAAAGAATTGTCACGTGCGTCAAACGAATTGTCACGACAATGTTTTCAAACATTTGCAAATTTTTTCGCCAAAGCGAAACGGGACAGATTCGCTCATCACTAGCTGCCACCTGTCCAATGGAAGTCAGTCAGACAGCTCTTTGACCAGCTTCTCTTTTAAAGTAGAAAGAAGGCTCATCATACTAAAGGGGGTGGAGCTTCTCACTAGATAAGGTGGAGGGGGTGGCGTTTCTCACTAGAACTGGTGTCTGCAGCATGTTTCAGTTTAAAATTTGTCTGTAACCTGTTATTCATACCTCTCAGCTCACCATTTCCATACACTCTCCTGTCCTGAATCATGTAGAACTTAACTTAACTCTGCTCTTGTACAGCCTGTAAAAAGTGAAGTCAAACAGTATATTTTCTTGATCCCCAATTGGCAGGTAGAACTTTGTAATATTTGACACCTTTCCCATTTATGAAGCTTGTCTATCAATTACTGTATCTTTTTTTACCCTTTTTGGTAAGGAATTATATAATCTGACTTCACTTACGGTAAGGAATTTCTTCCTTTACAGAGAAGAATTTTGTTCTCTTGTATTGACTGATGGCCTGTTGTTGAATTTACTGTCTTCGGGGGAAATGGTCATTATACAGTATAAAGCAAGGTGTGTCTCTTTCTTAAGGAAACAATCTGCACAAATATTTTTCCATTTTCCTTGAATCTTTTGTATCATTCATAAATTGTCCCCAAAGTATACCACCATGTCATGCTATACAAAATAATTTAATTAATAATCATAAAAAAAAATGTATTTTTTACAAAAAAATGTATTTATTTTTACAAATAAATTGCAGTGCAACATTTGGGACAAGCAAAGTGCATTTTTTGTTCACTCAGACTATGTTCTTTGCTTTCAATATATTCAGGTAAAGCACTGCTGCTTGGGGTGTTCTGGGATACATTTGCTATTACAGCTGCTGACAAACAACAAGAGTTGGCTTATCAGCAGCAGATAGCTGATAAACTCACCAGAAAAGTGCTTCCTCCTGGAGTTCATTACCATGTTTTTTCTGATCCACTGGGACCAAAAATAGGTGAGCTCTCCAGCTATTTTTATAATTGGAAGTCTTAAGCCTCTGCGTGTCTGTGGCAGAGCAGTGATTCCTTCTCTGGCTTTGTGTCTGTATCAGTGCACGCAGCCAGCCAATTAATGTTTGATCCTCTGCCTATAAATATCCAAGCATTTCTGAGCCTTATTGTTAGAGAAACAAACCAAGATCCACTGGTGTCTTTAAAAATGACAGCATTTATGAAAGAGGTGTTTGTAAGTGGAAAGCAAAACAGCATTACATGTACTGTATAATAAAATCAGAATCCTAACCTTTTATCTATATAAAGACACATCATGTTGAGCATTTTTTAATCTATTATAATACACTTTTCATACTATAATGATCCATTTAGGCAGCGCTACGGATAATGAAATAAAATAACAATAATGTTAAAAAAGTCAGTACTGTTTAAAAAAATACTGTATGTATACCATATAAACCATCCCTGTACTCTAATACTGAGTAATCCTTTTACAGAGGGTAACATATAGAGCAGGAAAGAAATATGCTTGTTACTGTACAGGGAATGAACATTTGTATTTCTGAAGCTATTTGCATACTACAAAATGTTGCTCTTTAGTCTGTTTTGGTGTCACTCTCAACAATAAAAAATAACTGTCTTCTGTATCTGGAAAATAAACTTCCTTTTCTGATATCTCTTTTATGAGAAATAAATGGCCTTAAATAATCATTTAATTGTATCCAAATATACAGTTATTGAACATTTATTATGTCTCTAACAGCAAAAAAAAAGAAACTAAAACTGTCCCTTTCACTACATTTATCATGCACTCCTGTGCCAGTCCCCTGACAAATACCACCAAGAATCTCATGCCAAAAGCCTCTATTTCATGTTAAAGTGGGCAGTGTCCATGCATGAGTGCAAACCAGACAACCCTGAAAACTTGTCAGCCTCAGCCACGTGGTAGCAAAGGAATGATAGTAAGACCTTAAATATCAATGGAGATCTGAAAATATTTTTTTTGTTTGTGATAGAGAACATGTTCATAATGAAAAAGTTAGTCTATATATGGATATAGTCAAAATGTAAAGTTGTGATGTAATATTATTTAATACTATTAGTATGCTACATCTACAATATAAAAACTGTTCTATTGCAGGGGTCCCCAGACTTTTTTACTCATGAGCCATGTTCAAATATAAAAAGGGTTGGGGAGCAATAAGCACCTGCTTTGAGGCCACTAAGGCCAATCAAGGGGTTGGTGAGCAAAATGTTGCTTATGAACAACTGGTTGGGGATCACTGGCCTATTGTACAGCAAATTGTAACTACTCTTTTACATCTTAGCATGTTTAATTTAAAAAAAAATTGTGGATCCACTACACTTTATACCCAAGTGAAAATTATGGTTTTGCAGCTAGGGTCATTCTTATTGGAATATTTGTTTTATATTATTTAAATGCTTTAGTAATTATTGTCTCATAAAACAACTGTATTGAACAGTTTAATTAGACTCAACAGAATTCTTGTTTTTTTTTTTTCATAAATAATCTCCAACAAGCTTGCTTGAGCTAAATAAGCACAATTAATGCTGCTACATTAAGCCGCCTTGCAAAGATTTTCAATTAATCAAATGGCTTACTTTGTTTAAATACAGTGTCTTCAGCTGTATTTAGATGAGTCCATGTGCAATAGGTTCAGTGTGCAAGATGCTGAATTATTATTGTTCCTTGTTTACATGCCATATTATATAGCATAACAATGTGGTGAGGGGCATATATTTCCTTTCAGCTTCATAATCCAGTCTAAATGGTCATTGTTTACTAACAATTAAAATCAGAAATTCAACATAAAATAAGAAAAGATCTAATTTGATAAACATATATAATTATTTTTTTGTATTTATACACAAAGACTAAAAATTATACATCAGCTAATTTAGTGCCCCCCAACCGAGAAAAAAACCCCATAAAACCACCATTAAAAACACAAGTGGGGTGGGGGGTAAAACCACATGGAAGTTTGGCCTTACCTCCTTCTTGCCAAACTAAAATTATGATTGAAGGAGCAAAATTAGAATGGAAGTGCAACTTAATCCAAATATGGACTGATCTTTGAAATCATGTGTTACAGAAGGTCATTTCTCTTTTAATGACACAATGGGGGTCATTTATAAAGTTTGTGCAGAAAAAATGTTTTCGCTAACGCTTACATTTTGCACTGCTGTGCCAGTCTGTCCTTTTTTTTGCGAATGAGATTGCAGTTTTTGTCAGCAGCCCTCTTTGCAGAAATAGAGGGCCAATTGTTTCGCAATTTGTTAAATCAGTTTAGCAAACATTTTTTCTGCCACCAAAGTTATGGCGTAATTCGGACGCATAAAGCATAAACATTCGCAATTGTGGATAAAAAATGTGCAATTATGTTTGCATATTAAATGTACTAGTCTTGTCCAGGGCAAATGTGCTTACTGTGTGAATAATTCTGCGCTGCACAAGTTTTATAAATGCCCCCACTATGTGAAGGGTAATCCTATGGATTTATACATGCACACCTCTGTGTCCTTGGATCTTGCTTTTAGTGCCCCCAAATCGGGTATTTATTTTTGAATTCCTTACTTGGTGGCAAGTTTTGGTTGAAAATAAAAACAAGATTTCCTAGCAAATAAATCCTCCTGTAAGCTGATGAGTGAGCATAGAGGCTACTTAATAGCCAATCTTAGCCCTTATTTGGCATGTCCATGAACTTTTTATGAGGCTTGTGTTGCTCTCAAAGTCTTTTTACATTTGAATGTGGCTCAGGAGTAAGAAAGGTTGGGCAACTTTTTCATACTGTGCATCAAAACTTACTTGACAAAATTGTATTTGTCGCAATGAGTACAAAAATTTCGGATTCATTCGGGCATAAGTATCATGACTTTCCTTGGGCGGCTTCCAAAATCATGCACTGAAGGTTCAATGTCAGAAAGGTTTTCCCACCGTTTACGATCGTTCGGATATGAAAATTTCTTGACATTCGGATCGCCAATACAATATTATCGTGACTAATTCGATTTTTTCTTAAGCATTTTCATGACATTTCCGATCATCAGAAATTATCATCTCTAATCTGAATTTTACCCATTTCGGGATTCAAACTCATACTTTGATGAATCATCCCCTAAGTCTTCAAAGCATCTGTGACTACAATCGTGTATTGCTTTGTACATACATTTTCTAGCTCTGACTCCCAGGTTATTTTTGTGCTTATGGTGTGTGGTGTTAACAGCTTTTGTTTATTCTAGATCATTTTTATTCTGTGCCACAAGTAAAAACTATGCAAGTCTTTCCATTTTTTTCAATAGGAAACCTGTGGGAAGTGTACCCTGCCTGCCAGAAAGACAATGAGAGCTGGGTAAGGCAAAAACTGCACACTGTTTCATATTACTTTAAAAAAAAGCTTAGGGAAAAAAGCAAAATAAATACATACATTCAGTTCTCTCTATTTATAGTACACAGACCTACAAAATGCAGTTAAGTATACACTTTACTTTGCATGGAACATTTTATTGTGCAAATGTGATTTGGATTTTTTCAAAATTCTTTTAGTATGAACTATAAAACCGATGCATGTTGGGAGTTTCTACAAATTTCTACCACTACTTGTAGACAGAAAATTATTTATTTTTTATCAATTATTTAAGCATATACAGTACTTGCAACTATACATGCTCATTATAACTTTTATTTTAGTGCCAATATATTTTTTAACCAGTCCTGCTTATTGAGGAGTGAAATGTTTCACCAGTAATAGATTAGCAGCAAATGTTAACCGCAAATATGCAGATATGTTTTTTTGTGTGAAAAACACTGTGAAAGAAACAACTTTGACTTCCACATATTTTGGGCAGAAAATAAAGGTGCATATATCACCCATTGGCTTCAATGCATTGTTCTGAAAAAAATAAACCGCAAAAAAAAGCCTTTTTGCCGTTTTGTTAATTTCCCCACTGTTTGGCCAATTTTTCAGCAAAACAAAACAAGACAGATTCCCTCATCACTAGTCCTAATGAATGGTGTGCAAATACACAAGGGAAGCTTTCCTAGAGTAGGTGCTGCTTTTAGGGTTACATCTACTAACTGGCATCTAGTACTGTTGTTAACATTGTTTGCATTGGTGCTCCAGAATGAATTCATTTTTATACAAAGTGACGAAAAACTGGCACCCCCCTTCTTGAGTTTGATTTACCAATGCAGGCTTTATTACAGTTCTGAGGAAATACTGCATTGTGGGTAAAAAAATGTGGCTCGCAGTACTATTAAACACATTGCACACAGCACTTTTTTTTTATTAAAAAAGCCCTTATGTCGTTTTATAAAGGGCAGTGTTCCATTTCCCATTTAATACTGTTAAAAAGCTCTGAGTTTTACCAAACAGGACCCATGCAAGATTATTTATATCTTCCTATACCAAGCTCAAGGCAGAACTGGAATTGCATTCAACTTTTTAGTATCTTTACAGATCAAGATAAAAATTTTAATGAAACAGCATGTGTCATTCAAAGTGTATTAGATGCACAGACTGCGCTTTCACCTCAGTCTGTGATTGAATATTCCAAGCTAGGCCCTGATGTTTCTGTGGGGGAATACTGTATTATTAGTAGCTCATGCATAAATATTAGATCACACATACCAGGCAAATCTTTTGTGAGTTCATTAAGTTTGATGATTGATGAACAAGTAATGTATGCAACTATCTTGTTTGGTATACTTACAGACTATACAGACTACTTAAAAAAAGAAGTTTGTTGTCAGAAGTAAATTCTATTCAGTTATTTGGAAGGAGCCTGTTAGAAAGTCTAGATCTCTGAGGATTAGGATTTCAGAGCAATTTATTCTCAAGGGTGCATAAGGCTCATAGTTTGTGGAAAGCCCAAGTATTCCCAGGGTATTTCATTTTACAAGGATCTGTTAAATTATCTTTAGAAATGCTTAATGCGCTGCAAAGAAAGTCATCTGCAAATCTTGGCAGCTTTAAAATAGTGTCAGCTGAAGAAATGTTGTCACACAAAGATGTCAAAGATGTGCTGAACTTCAGGAAACATCTCTATAAAGAAAGTGTGTCTCAAAGACAAATAGAAACGTTAGCTTCCTAATTGTGTCTGGAATCTGCTTATTTATTTAAAGCATTGGCTTTGTCAAGTGCTTTAGGCAAAGATAACATTTCTGCATTACTTCATAAACTGACAGAGGCAACCAAGTGACACTGGAAAGTGCTGTAATGAACTATTCTCTATGTGAGAATGCTTACAAAGAAAGCTGCTTATATAGAACTTGGTGATAATTCCCATTAATTGGCAATAGTTTTTTCAAAGTGCTGTAGAATGACATCTACCACTGATAAAAAGTAATATATAACTAAGGGGAAAGTTGATCAGCAATACATGCAAGGAAATTGACTATTAGAAGGTACAGACTTTCTAACAACCGAACACTATAAGGTATGTATGAGAATAGCTATAGTGATTAATGTACTCCATTGTAAAATGGAGAATATTATGCTTCAGTGAGGATTTTCATGGGCATATAAAGTCACATGCTACAGGCTAGATACTAGGAGTCATTGCAACTCCAATGTGGCTTTTAATATCCTGATTTAAAGTAGAGGGTACATTACATTTTTACAATGCATATTTTCAATGAGTCATTTGAATCAGATAACAACACTTAGCACAGATTTCATTAGTTAATCACACCATTTGTTATATTTTTAGATATTTTTTATATGTTATTCATGGCTTTTCTTTATTACATAATAATATATTTTTTATTACATGCACAATAAAATACATCCTTATCTCACTTGGTCAGTTACAATATTCATGCTATTTAAACACAATACTGTGGGGTTTTTTTCAGAATTAGTAATTAGTAATTACCATCCATGTTGGTAAAGTAAATGCATATTGCATACACATATTGTATTGACATTTTGCTGGCAGCAATGTCAGTACTAATTGCATCATTTTCAATGGAACGATGCTCACAGCATTAGCATGTGTATGTTAGCTGTTAATTTCAGGGATCCCATGCATCTGTTCACCCTGCTCTCCCCACCTTGCACCTTTTTCAGAAAAGAGCAAAATAAAGAGCAGCATGTATAGAAATCAGTACCTCTTGTACTTTGCACTTGTGCTTGCAAATGAGCCTTTTTTAAGTATGTATTATAAGGTATAATGAACCACCTGATCTAAAGTAGTACTAAAGCTACAGCCACACCAAGGCAATTTTTAGCCTGTAAATATACCCAGGCTGAGAATCAGCTATGCTGGTTTCTGTGTCTGCACTGAAAGGCACTCTGTCAGCCTAAAAACGCAGCACAAGCCACACAGCCCCTGACTATGGCGTTTTTCAGCCTAGTACTGGTGACGTAGCAAATCCCATTTCCATGGTGTTAATAGTGCGAAATAGTAAAAAACGCTGCGTATTTCCGCTAGGTCTGGCAGCTGCCTTTGCGTCAGGTGATCCCAATGGAGCCAATAAAAGGGCAACCATATGGGAGTTTTAACCTTATACGCAAGCATGTTGCAGGTAAAACTTAGTCCCTTTGCTCAGTACTAATCTTAAATTACTTTTTTGGGGTGGGGAGGGAAGGCATTTCTTAGTAGCTGAATGCACAGAAATGTCCTAATGTCCTATTTCTACATATTGATAATGGGTGAGTGCAGAGGATTTTTTGCTGTTGTTTATATGTATTTTGTGGTCACAGCCTCATTGCACCCCCGCCTAATGGTTTACAATTTAGTGGTTGAGCACAACTTTCCCTTTTTCTTGTGTTATTGCCTTTGCGTATACATAGGAATAGCTTGCTGTGCAAATACTGGCGTATTTCGGGCAACGCTTGAAAAATTCGTGCTAAGGCGTTTTCTAGCGTATTTCCGTATTGTGTGGTTTGCGTTGCGTCTTTTCAAGTTATTTCTATGGATGATGATATCGGGCGTTTTTCAGCCGCTGAGAGAATTAGAAAATACACAGCGTAAAAACACCACGTGTGGCATCAGCCTAAAATGCTAACTCACACATTTCAAGCAAGCCAGTGCAGGTCAGTTGATTGGCTGTTTATCCACAGATGTCTGATGAAGGGAAGTGCCCCCAAAACATTATATGGTTTGCACTAGCAGGGCTTGTCCTGCTGTTTATCCACAGGCCAAGAATCAGTCCTGTAGGGTAGGCTAAATGTTACTGTAGCTTTTGTAAACAATATAAAACAGTCAGTGACTTCATTCCTTTATGGCTGCTGATACAAGAATTTATAACATTTCAAGTGAAATTATACCTCAGGTTATTAGAACACTGGTATGCAGGCAATGTTATTGTACAATTAATATTACTGTTCTATGTATTTTTTATTGGGGTACTAGGAATGAATATTTGCATACTTTGTTCAATTGAATCTGAGTCTGCATACATACATACATACATACAAATATACATAGTATGTTAAATGCATTTTGTTTTTGCTGTTACAAAAAAATGTTCTTGAGTATTTCCTGGCTTATAATATAGTTACATTTTGAAAAAGGGAATACGTAAAGGGTAACTTATTAATACTCTGAAACAAGTGCAAGAGCAGTAATGGCACAAAATACCGAACCTTAGTGCTCATTAAACAAGCACTTTAGTCTGGGCCATATCTGTGCAAAATCCATCACAATGTGTAGAGCTCAGCAGGCTCAAGGCAGCCCTGCCTTATTGCCCACCTCTGGGCAGAAGGTAATGTTACCTTACAGTTATTTTCTGTGGGGCCCATTAACATTCAAGTACTGTATTATGCGCAGCTGATTTGCCCTAGGTCATCATAATCCACATTCCCAAGGTTATACAGCATAGTCCTACACAGCAAGCCCTACACTTGTGACAAATACTGGCACATAGTAATTAACTGGAGATACCTAACCTACCATTGTAAAGGTATGTCCAAGGAAGCTGGAAATTCCCAATAGGAGAGAGGTGTAAGGTGGCGATAACGGATCCCATACTTGTACTCTCTTGGCATAAAGGTGAGTTCCTACTTTTCTTGCACAGTATGTTGTTTTCCATGTAAAAAACATGGGCTCTCAAAATCTAAAAAATTTGACAAACATTACTGTCAAATTCAAAATCTTGTGCCAAGTGCTGAGTTTTTAAAAAACTGTTATAATTTCAGTGGCATTGTCATGTCATTTTAATATTGCATGATGGATTACCTGTAAACTGCGATCCAGACTTTCATTAAAAGGTGTTTGTGTAGATTAGTGGTCTGGGGAAGTAGAACACTGATATTTCTAATAGACAGTCAGCAGGTAATTAATTTTCTTAATTAAGCTAATAGCTATAAAATAAATGTTATAAAATGGTTCAGACACTTGAAAACCATGTGAAATCATGCCTTCCAAATATTAAAATGCAGCAACATTGTATTTATCTCTTCTTGGATGATAAATCAGCAATAACCTAAATTAATTTAAAATACTTACAGATTAATTATTCAGCTTTGGCGGTGATTAAGCAGATTCATAAAAGATAATATTATATGTACAAATACATTAAAAAAGATCTCTTTTTATTTCACTGCAGTTTTTTCTTTATTGCCATGATTCATTTTTTATAAAACATAATAAGTAAAATGACAATAATGGCTATGGCACACCAGATATTCTCACTGCTGTGCTGCATAGAATGTCCTTTCCCACATGTCGTCACTTCAAAGAAAATCTGTTCAAATTGAGGACTCTGGCAGAATGGGCACCTCTTGATTTATAAGTCTGCATTCCTGAGTGGATGCCGAAACTAGCCTTCTCTGCCTGTCAGCATTATCACCTGGAACAGGCAGAGCATTTCCTATTATTATTTAATAGGAAGCAATGACAGGAAGGGAATTATGGGAAAACACTGCATTATAGTTAAAAACAAATGGTGATTTGTATCCAAAATTACACTTTGCACACTACACTTTGTAGTTTGTAAATGAATGACCCCTATGAATGGCCTGTAATGAATGACCCCAATCAATGGCCTGTAACATCAAATAAGATCAGTTTTGTTCCCTGTGGAGAAAGTGATAGAACACTTAGGGGCACAAGAGCACGCTACTTAGTGAACACTTGCACCCCGTGGAATTGCTGCTCTCTGCACAAAACGCTGAATCAAAACTTTGGCACGCAAATTTGGTATACAAGTTAGGTAATGCATATGGGGTGAGAGAGGATGCCTACGTGCCTTCCGCATTCTCTCATGGAATGAGTACTGTCTAATGCAGGCAGTGTTCTATTCAAGGGGCAGTACAGGTATAGGACCCATTATCCAGAATGCTCGGGACAAAGGGTATTCCGGATAAGGGGTCTTTCCATAATTTGGATCTCCATACCTTAAGTCTACTAAAAAATGAATAAAACATTAATTAAACCCAATAGGATTGTTTTGCATCCAATAAGGATTATTTATATCTTAGTTGGGATCAATTACAAGGTTCTGTTTTATTTCTAAATAAAAAAAGGGAATCAGTTTTAAAATTCTGAATTATTTGCTTATAATGGAGTCTATGGGAGACGGGCTTTCCGTAATTCGGAGCTTTCTGGATAACGGGTTTCCGGATAAGGGGTCCGATACCTGTATATAGGCTCCAAAGAGGCCTGTGGCAAGTTACACAATGCAGTGCACGGTGTGCCAAATGCAAAAAAAAAAAAATGGCAGATTGCAGCCTTCCGCACTTTTCACAATGCGTCCTGCATTGAACATGACCTCTAATATCTTTGAATAGTTAAGTGGCATACTGCAATAGTGATAACAGGCACAGTACATAAATATAAATAAAAACAAATGCAGTTACTGATTAAGTATATACTGTATAATGACAGCATGCATCTTAAACTTTTAGATTGTGAGCTCTTTTGGGCAGGGCTCTCTTTACCTCTTGCATGCGTTATTGTTTGTTCTTTATGCAGATCTGTATGTTCAATGTAAGCACCTCTTTATTGTACAGTGCTGCAGAATGTGTTGGCGCTTTTTAAATATGATAATAATAACTGTTGGTTTCCAAAGGAAGGGTAAAAATAATTATACGATAGTGTAACTGAGCATTATAGCACCCTAACTGTAATAGTACTTACAGAGCAAAGGGACCAAAAATGCACTTTAAGTAATTAGAAGAACAAGATAATGTCGTGGGCCGACAGTTATGGGAAAGACTGCCTAAGGGAAATAGCTTTGCAATAAGCTGTCATTAAACTATGTAGAACTCTTCTGGTGGGTTATTTTAAGTGTTATAGGCAAAGTACTAAAACAGATGATTGTAGAGATCCTGTATCTGTTACACAGCATGAAGACAATGCATTTAAGAGATATGAAATATTTGGAACAGTATTTCATCTGAGATAAATTGTGTAAAGGATTCATTTGGTATTATGGTACAGGTTTTGGATCTATTATTCAGAATGCTCATTTGGATCATTATACCTTAAGTCTACTAAAAATTAATTTATACAGTAAATAAACCAGTAAATAAATCAGGAAGTATACCAGCATAAAAAGCATCTTCTTGCAAAAGGATACCCAGTATTTAGGTAATAAAGGGTTGGTTCACCTTTAAGTTAACGTTTAATATGTTATAGAAAGCCCTATTCCTAGCTACTTTGCAATTGGTCTTCATTATTTATTTTTTTATAGTGTTTGAATTATTTGCCTTTCTTCTGACTCTTTCTAGCATTCAAATGGGGGTCACTGAGCACGGAAGCCAAAAACTATTGCTCTGTGAGACTACAACTTTATTATAGTTGTTACTTTTTATTACTTATCTTTCGATGCAGGCCCCTCACTATTCATATTCCCATCTCTCGTTTAAACCACTGCCTGGTTGCTATGGTAAATAAGACCCTAGCAACCAAATAGCTGTTAAATACCAAATGAAGAACTGCTGAACAAAAATCTAAATAACTGAAAAACCATAAAAAATAAATTGTCTCAGAATATCAATTTCTACATCGTATTAAAAGTTAATTTAAAGGTAAACAACCCATTTAAGTATTTTGGATTATTGAGTTTGGTCAACCCAAGGGAACTGTTAAGATTTGAGCAATACAGGTAGGGGAGGGTTCCAACAATTTTTTGGAATTTATATTTATTGTTGAAAAAGAAATGCATATTTTGTTACATTTTAGAGCAGTTTGCAAAAAGACTTTCATCCCATTAGTCCAACCTATTGCCAAACATCTAGCTGATCTAGAGAAAAGTAAGATAAATCATTCCTTCCTGACTCCAATCAATAATACCAGCCAACTGTGTACTACTTTTGGATTAATGTCAGTAACCTTGTGTTTTCTTGCTTTGCCAAAAAGTAATCTAACCACTTTTTAAAATAAACTTTAGATGGAACCTCATTTCTTCTAGACTCAAAGTATCCCCTGTAAGGGCTGCAAATAAAGCATCAGAGTTTTTTATATTTCCTTTTATTTTCTTATTATATTTATACATAGTGATTACATCCACCAGGAATGACCAGAATGAAACTGTAATTACATTTTTAAATAATAGAATTACTTCAGCTTTCCCAAGGATGTTAACATTAAAAAACAAGAACAGATGAAACTGTGAGATATGTGAAGGGGTAACAAAGTTCATAGTCAAGTTTCAGGCCCAGGTTAGGGCTTACAGCAATCGTTATAGTCAGGAAGTAGCAGTGTGTCAAAGAACTAGAAAATAAAAAAATAATATACATTGAGAACTTAAAGGAGAAGGAAAGGTAAAAACTAAGTAAACTTTATCAGAAAGGTCTATGTAAATACAGCCATAAGCACTCACAGAAACACTGCACTGACTTACATAGTTACATAGTTACATAGTTAGTTACATAGTTACATAGTTACATAGGGTTGAAAAAAGACCAGTATCCATCAAGTTCAACCACCTAACCCACACCTACCAATCTATACACTCACATACATAAACTATAAATACAACCACTAGTACTAACTGTAGATATTAGTATCACAATAGCCTTGGATATTCTGATTGTTCAAGAACTCATCTAGGCCCCTCTTAAAGGCATTAACAGAATCTGCCATTACCACATCACTAGGAAGGGCATTCCCCAACCTCACTGCCCTCACCGTAAAAAAACCACCTAAGCTGCTTCAAATGGAAGCTCCGTTCCTCTAATCTAAAGGGGTGACCTCTGGTACGTTGATTGTTTTTATGGGAAAAAAGAACATCCCCCATCTGCCTATAATCCCCTCTAATGTACTTGTACAGAGTAATCATGTCCCCTCGCAAGCGCCTCTTTTCCAGAGAAAACAACCTCAACCTCGACAGTCGCACCTCATAGTTTAAATCTTCCATCCCCTTAACCAGTTTAGTTGCACGTCTCTGCACTCTCTCCAGCTCATTAATATCCCTCTTAAGGACTGGAGCCCAAAACTGCACCGCATACTCAAGGTGAGGCCTTACCAGGGACCTATAAAGGGGCAAAATTATGTTCTCATCCCTTGAGTCAATGCCCTTTTTTATACAAGACAGCCCTTTATTTGCTTTAGTAGCCACAGAATGACACTGCCTGGAATTGGACAACTTGTTATCTACAAAAACCCCTAGATCCTTCTCCATTAAGGATACCCCCAACACACTACCATTCAGTAGATAGTTCGCGTTTATATTATTTCTACCAAAATGCATAACTTTGCACTTATCAACATTGAACCTCATTTTCCAGTTTGCTGCCCAGTTTTCTAATTTTGTCAAATCGCTCTGCAAAGCGGCAGCATCCTGCATGGAACTTATAGTTTTGCACAATTTAGTGTCATCAGCAAAAATAGAAACATTACTCTCTATGCCCACCTCCAGGTCATTAATAAACAAGTTAAAAAGCGAAGGACCAAGGACTGACCCCTGCGGTACTCCACTAACCACACTGGTCCAATTAGAAAATGTTCCATTTACCACCACTCTTTGTACTCTATCCTTCAGCCAGTTCTCTATCCAATTACAAATATTATGTTCTAGGCCAATATTCCTTAATTTGATCATTAACCTTCTGTGAGGTACTGTATCAAACGCTTTAGCAAAGTCCAAGTAGATGACATCAACTGCCATTCCAGCATCGAGGTTCCTACTCACCTCCTCATAAAAGGCGACTAAATTAGTCTGGCAAGATCTGTTACGCATAAAACCATGCTGGCACAAACTAATAGTATTGTGAACTGCAATGTATTCAAGTACCCTATCCCTTATTACCCCTTCCAAAAGTTTTCCTACTACTGATGTCAGACTAACAGGCCTATAGTTTTCAGGCTGAGAACGGGATCCCTTTTTAAATAATGGCACCACATAAGCAATCCGCCAGTCTCTCGGCACCATGCCAGACCTCAATGAATCCTGAAAAATTAAGTGAAGAGGTTTGGCAATCACAGCACTCAGCTCATTTAATACCCTGGGATGAATCCCATCCGGCCCTGGACCTTTGTTTACCTTTACATGTTCAAGTCTCTTTTGAATTTCCTCCCTAGTGACCCATGCGTCAGTAGCTAAATTACTAGAACTGGGTATATTAAAAGGGAAGCCTTCATTATCTGGCTCCTCAGATGTATAGACAGATGAAAAATAAGAGTTCAAAATTTCAGCTTTTTCCCCTGAGTATGTACACCGGTCTTGGTGCAGGAGTGTGGCATTATGGGAACTTTCTTTACAGAGCTCAGCATTTGTTTCCTTTCCCTATGAGGCTTCTGATTATCTGAACGGGAGAAATATGGGGAGACTATGGAGAGAACTGAAGCTATGCCTGCAGCTTGAGATTAACTCTTTATTAGCCTTTCCTTCTCCTTTAATGGGCAGGATACATTTAAGTATCTCATAGAATGTCCTATTCAAAGCATTTTACTCTGACTTTATCTTTATTGTTTTTTTACTTATTGGCTGTAGGGATGAGCGAATCTGGCCTGGTTTGCTACACCTAGAAGATTGCGAATCTTTGAAAAGATTGTGAAATGCCGCGAAACAGCAAAATGACACGCATCAAAAAAAAAATTTTGACGTTCTTTTTGACGCACGCGCCATTTTTTTTTTTGTCGCGCAGCTAATTTTTCTGCAGTGATTTTTTGCACACATTTTGCAGAAAAAAATCTACCAATGGCGGAAATTTGCTGCAAATTCAGCCCAGTCAAAAAATTTTGCCCATCACTATTTGCCTACATCCTGGCAATGTGGAATAATTTCTCCAAGGCTAGATTAATGCATTTATTGGCTCTATTGGACTGAGGGTTGTATGTAGAAAATAAATAATATAATTTAAAACCTTCTGTTAAACAAAAATGTTAGAGGGAAGCCATAAAAATGAAAGATGTGTTGGATGAAGAGCTGGAGTAATAGTTGAGGAAGGTCCACTGCTGGATTTACCATTCAAATTACTATATTGCCCTGGTAGATGTATGGTGAAGTCCATGGCAAGGTGGGTCCAAGGACAAAAGGGGCCAAGCTAGTTTTGTAGAAGATAAAATGAGAGGCAGTGAGAGGGTTAAGAAAAGCCGCAGATAATAAGGAGGATAGCAACCTTTAGCATGATTGGTCACCAAATTGTACAATTTAGAATATCACAATACTTATTGGGGTTTTGAAGACAGAAAATGACTTGCGTCTTACTTTAGGTCAATACGGGGGCTTTAGGTTTTAGGATATTGGAAAAGGTTTTCACTAAAGACTGCTATGGATCAACAAATTTTGATTTTAGGATAAAGAGATTAATTAATTAACCGAAATCAGATTTAAGGTGGCCATACATGCACCATTATTATCATACAAAACAAAGTTTTACTGTATATAATATTAGGTCCATGTATGGTGCTAGACAAGGGACTGATATCGGCAAAAGCCTTGGTGTTGGTCATTTCATTGATCAGACAGAATGGGAAATTTTTATAATGCTGAATCGTCATGTAGAGGTAGAATTCTTTTGTTTCTACCTGCATATCTGGTGATTCAGCTCTTAATATTAGAGAAAACAAACATTCTTTCCCATGACCAATGGTTGCAGGAAAGATTGGAATTGTAAGTGCATGGCCAGCTTTATTCTGAATCCTTCAAAATTGATATAATTCAGATGAATCCTCAAGCACGGATTCTTTAATTGAACTTTGATTAATTTGTTGGTCATGTATTATGTCCTTCTAAACACAAGGTAACATCATTCAGAGAGGTAGCTGATTACCTCTTGTACATACCTGTACAGGTATGGTATCCCTTATCCGGTAACTGGTTATCCAGAAACTTCCGAATTACTGAAAGACCATCTCCCATAGACTCCATTATAAGCAAATAATTCTAATTTTTTAAAAATGATTTCCTTTTTCTCTGTAATAACAGTAAAACTGTACATTGTACTTGATACCAACTAAGATATCATTAATCCTTATTGGTGGTAAAACTCATTCAATATTTAAATGATTTTTAGCAGACCAAATTATGGAAAGATCCCTTATCTGAAAAACCCCAGGTCCCAAGCATTCTGGATAACAGGTCCCATACCTGTACTAGTACTGAAATATTAGTATACTGGGAACAATGAAATCAATAGACAGTACTTTCATATCCAGCAATGTATAATATACATAACTAAGGTATGCATATAAAAAAAAGAATACAACAATGTGATTTAGTACAATAATTACAATGTATTCATAACCTGATGGATTTTTATCCTTTATGTTTTGTACTTTATAATATCATTATCAAGGCTGAATAATCAATAGACCATTACAACTGGCTGATGAAAAGTCTTGTACGATGGCATCTAAACTGACATCCATGTGATATTTATTTCCTTAAATTAAAATTTCTGCTGGCAATTCTGCAAGAACACTAATACTTTTTTCCTCTGTTTTATAGAAGCAAATAACAAGCAATTGAATCAATTTGAAGTTATGTGCTGCACTGGATTTTACATAAACTGATTAGTTACTGTCATTGTTTTACACTTGATAAAACACAGTAGTTGTTCTCTGTCATTGTTGCATGACATTCCATTTGGTGCTTGGTTTATTTTTAGCGAGGGACTATCAAAGTATATTTTAGCAGTTGGAATGGTGTTCTTGCAGCCTGAGTCATATTACTAAAAGAGCTTGCCTGAGACGAAGAAGAAATACTAAACAAATGGGAAATTACAAATCCAGACCAACGCAAACTTGTACTGGTAATGTACAATATATTGTCCTAAAATATGTACCGTGTCTGTAGATATTTGCACTTGTTTTCTGTCTCTAGAAGTACAAGACTGAAGGGTAAATGTGTTTGTGTAACAAAACAGATTAGCATTATACATAATGTAAAAAAAAAGCACTTGAAATATATGGTTATAGAAAATGCTGATAGCCTATAAAACACGAGGGTAAAAAAGTTTAATGGCATAATATTACTGTTGAGAAAATTAGGTGCTATATATTACAGAAAATAAATTTGTTTTTGTTTTTAGATTTCAGTGTAGTGCACTTATATATTAACAAAATAAGTACATTCTGTTCATTACTTTTCTGTAGATGAGTGGAAGAAAAAAGTAAGTGAATCATATGCAATTATTGTTGAGAGATTGGAGGATGACCTTCAGATTAAAGACGTGGAGCAGAGTGAGCTTAATGTTGTTTTCAGGTAAAAAACACAGACCCGAATGTAATGCTTCAGGTTGAATACAATAGGAACCACAATGCTATTAAGTAGTTTAATCTATATATGGGCCTTATTTATTATTTGTGGGTGGGCCAGAAATAAACTCATGGGTATTTGCATGTGGCAAAATTCTCCTTGCATGTTGTATCTGTATGTGCTGCTTTTCTTTTTTTGGCTGGGCATTGGGCACATTTGGTTGGTATATCACCACATCTCATCCATATGATGCCCAGAAGCACTTGTATTTATAGTGCAACAATATTTGTTTGTGTTTAGTGGCACCTTTAGACTGTAATCTCTTGCAAGTAGGACTTTCTAATCCTATTTTTACTCTGTAACCCTTGTTTGTTAAATTATTGACCCCTCTTTGCTTCAAGTAATGTAACACGCTGTGTAAGTTGGTGATGCTACATAAATAAATGATGAATTGTGTACCAAGGCTGGGGCAGTTACTCTCGAATTCTGTGGAAATTGTATGGATTGTAGAATTTACACATTCCATGTGTAGTTGCCAATAGCAGTAGTAGACTGTATTAAACTATTTGCCGGCTGGTTACTATTGGCAACTGCACTTGTGCAATTTAGCACCTATATTCATTAATGAGTCCATAAGTAAATTAAGCTGGCCATACACATAAAGTTCTGCTTCTTCAGCAAGGTAAACCCCCTTTAGGCTAATACCGCACGAGGCGTAGGGTGGATATTTTCAGCAAGCGGAAAAGCACTTGCCTCCTATGCCCTATGCCTCCTACATGTGCCTGCACCTGAAAGAATAAGATACGCTCGAGTGCAGGCACATGTAGCCGATATACGCATGAAAACGCGAGAGAACGCAAAGTCTACATGTGCCTGCACCTGAATGAATAAGATACGCTCGGGTGCAGGCACATGTAGCCGATATACGCATGAAAATGCAAGATAATGCAAAGTCTACATGTGCCTGCACCCGAATGAATGAGATACGCTCGGGTGTAGGCACATGTAGCCGATATACGCATGAAAATGTGAGACTTTGCATTATCTTGTGTTTTCATGCGCATATCGGCTACATGTGCCTACACCCGAGCGTATCTCATTCATTCGGGTGCAGGCACATGTAGGAGGCGTAGGGCGGAATTTTCAGCAATCGCTTTTCCGCTTGCCGAAAATATCCGCCCTACGCCTTGTGTGGCATTAGCCTTAGCTAGATGATATCATATGATCTGATTGGATAATAGCAGGTGCCTATGCAGGCTGTTGGGAGAGAATCACATCAACACACCGATGCTCCCCACCAGCTGATTTCACTCTATTAAGCTTCTCTTATGCTCATTCTCTCTCTTCCACTCCTTTATGCATAAACTGTCTTTAAATGTCTACTGCCATGCTTCTATCTAAAAGACAATTATTGCACAGAAATTTGACCTACAAAATGGGTGCATATACATGCTGTAGTAAAACTGGAAGAGACAATCATATTTACCTATAGAAAAACGAACTGCAAAGCTGCAAGGCCATATCATTGTTTAGCTCAGAAACAAAATTATATATACCCAATAAAATGTTTGGGCAATTTTATTCTGTCTGGCCATCTTAAATGTGTGAAGTAACACTTTAATAGTTGACATTTCATTTTTGATTCTGGAAGTTAAATATGTCCTGCGAATAGACTCAGAAGTGGCATGTGTTAGCAAATATTTACTAGTATAACCTGCAATTACAAATAGATGTTTATCAGTATAGGCTTCCGTAAGTTATTGAATTTTTTTTTTAATTCTGTAACACTTTTTCCCAAAATTGAAGAAGTGATTTAATGTTTAATTAGATCAAATGTCAGCAAGATTCAGGCTTTCATTATTAATGATGCAGAGTTCAGCCTTGTATTACTGTAGTAAAAATCAAGTAAACATAATTTCCTCAGGTTATATTAATGGAGAGGTCTAAAAGTTAGAAAATGTCATGTTGATTGCCTGTTTAAAGATGTGAGTGCATAAATCTCTTCATTATTTCATAGTACATCTCTTTTTGTAAGTACAATTTAACCCTTTCATTGCAGGCAATTTTCCACAAATGCACATACCAACTGTCATGCAGTTTTTCATTAGTTTGTACTGTTTCACTTTACTTTTCTGGAAGCAATAGTTAGTTTAGTAAAAGCTATACAGTATATTGTTTTTGCATTTACAGGACAACCTGATTTTTCTAAATCAGCCTGAATTTGTATGATTCTGAATAAAATAAATGTAAAACCCACACGGTATTTAGAAATAGATCAAAAACATATTTTTTTCATTGAATAGTTTCATATCTATTTATCATGTCAGTATCAAATTGTACATTTTTACAGAAATTCCTCTTAGAGATCAAAAACCCACAGCAGTGCAAAATCAAATTTTTAAAGCACAGCACCAAAATCAAACAGACTAAAAAAGACCCATAATAGTTACCCAGGAGCAATATGAGATGTGAGTTTCCCAGGGGGATTGTCAGGCATTCAAACACATGCTAATACTTGGGAGACAAAGCATTTAGAATGTCTATGTTAGTGATGTGTGGGTCGCAGCCGACCCTTACCCTCCTGCTCCCAACCAAAATCTACCTGACTCGACTACTCCCCTGTATGTATAGACCCGCGCCCACCCCCACAATGATGTCACAAAGGTGGGTGGTGTGGTGGGGGTGTGCCTATAAATACAGAAACCAGAAGTGGCAGCTGGCAGTGTTAGGTTGTGGGTGGGGAGGGCGAGCAAAAGAGCTCAACCTGATGCAATGCGTAAGTGATGTGTCGAGGTCAGCCCGATCCCACTCGACCCAAGGGTATCGGGCCAGACAGCACGTCACTAGTCTACATACAGTATAACTAAGAGGAAAGGACAATTCCTTTGGCCCGTATTTATAAAGGAAGTGGCATAGAAATTGTATTTCCATTAATTTTTACACCATCTTGTAAAAGCCAACACAGCTGTATTTAGAAAATATGCATGGAGACAGTTGTGGTTTTTAAAGAAACTTAAGAACCTTATACAGTTATATTAACTATACTGAATTCTGCATACATTTTCTACAGGCATGGTTTCCTTACCTTTAACTAGCACCCTGGGGAATGCTACAGCTCAAGGAGCAAACCTCAGTATCAAGCGGCACGGGCCAATCCTCTACCTTACCGCCATAGGGCAAGCAGTAAGAACAGGTTCCAGTGGCTACCTGTGTCTCTTGCCGCTCTCTTACTTTTGAATGATGTGCAAGGTAAGAGGTGGGAGGGAGAATGCCTACATGCCTCCACCCTTCTGCCCTTCACCAATATAGCATTCACTAATAAAGTGTTGTATTCATGGGGGCAGCCACAGGTCCCTGTGTTCCTAAACACTTTAAACACTGCAGCAACAAATGCTTAAGGGCAACTGGAAGGATTTTTGTTACATTTGATGGGCAAATGAATTAACTGTTTTGTAAGTTAGTTGAAAAGTAAAGACTTACTCCATGGATATCAAGTTTTTTTTACTTGGCAACTGTAATGCATTAGGGACAGATGCATGCATAAAATGTTATGTACAAGGAGAAACATCCTTTAAAATCTATCGGGAGCAAAAAAAGGGAAAGGATGTAAAATTGATGTAATGTTAAAAGATTTATCCAGAGGCGGTCAACAGTTAAGCTGTGTGTTAGAGTAAATACAAAAATACAAAGAGAATCCACTAAAATGGCATTTTTACAGATGAATCCAAATATTCAACCAATGGAGTTGACACCTATCCCCTTCTTGTGATGTGCAGCTATTAGGCTATTTATACAGGTTTACCTAAATATACAGTGTTTGAAATATCCACAGGGTATGCAGTTAGTGAGTGCAGCAACATTAGTTATAATTATATGGCTGATCATTTGAAATCACAAATCTGACTGGACTGAACTGAAGGTGACATGAACAGTATGAACTAATCATATTAAATTGCAGCAATAGCTAACAGTATTTATATTAATGCCAAAAATTTACTGTGAATATATGAAGACATATGGTAAACATTTTTTTTTTAAAACCAAATCCTTTAGACATTATATAAGAATGTTTTATCCCACAGGGAAAGTGCTGAAATAAATTTCAAAAGGTGGAAATTGAACAAGTACAGGTATGGGACCTGTTATCCAGAATGTTCGGGACCTTAGGTTTTTCAGATAAGGGATCTTTCTGTAATTTGGATCTCCATACCTTAAGTCTACTAAAAAATCATTTAAACATTAAATAAACCCAATAGGATGATTTTGGATAAGGATTACGTCTATCTTAGTTGGGATCAAGTACAAGATACTGTTTTATTATTATTATTATTATTATTATTATTATTATAGAGAAAAAGCAAATCATTCTTAAAAATCTGAGTTATTTGATTAAAACTGAGTCTATGGGAGATGAACTTCCTGTAATTCAGAACTTTCAGGATAACAGTTTTCCGGATAAGGAATCCCATACCTGTTCTGTAATGAGCTCATTAGAATGAAAGAACCCCCAGGTCAAAAAAAGTACAAATATTTTCTAAAACCTCAAATAGTCGGTATTTATTAAAGGAAAAAACTGCACAAGTTTGCAAGAGAATATTTGGCAAGTAAAAACTGGAGAGGTTGTATTGAAGTCAATAGGAATTTTCTCTAACAACTTTATTCATTTATTTTATTTTTCTAGTTTATTAAAACATTTGAATTTTTTAGCTTCATTGAAATTGAAAGGAACAATGTGATTCTCACTTGTGTCCAAGTTTTATTTATTCTGCAACAAACCACACCCGAGAATATTCTTTCACATCTTTTTCTTAAATAAGGTACTGCTCACATTTTGTCTGGTTTTTTTTTTTCTTTTTTCCTCTACTGCAAACTCGAATATTAATAAATAAGGCCCCAAGTATTTAGTAGCATCGGGGTGGGTAAATCCATTCTTTAAGGATGAGGTTGCATAATCACAATATAGGGAAATATAGGGAAAGAGAAGCCCTTTGTATCATTTGCTGTAAATAGCAGTTGCACACAGTAAAGATGCCTGTGGTGTTTAACCCATTTATTTAGCCACAGAAAGTAAAATCATTAATGTTTCACAGGATAAGCCTCATTTGATCAGAATGGGGCGGGGGCAAGGCAAAACCTGGCTGACTTTTGGCTATCATTACCAGACAAGATTAGAAAACATTTATATATTTCTATAAACTATTAATTAGGAAATAAAGGTTTTTGCACATTTTACAAAAAACCCTGACTTCATTGCATAAGAGTTTGTTTGGATTCACCTGGGAATAAATGCAATGTTCTCTCTCTTGGAATGCATAAAATTTGCATGAAACTATACGCATAACAATCTGCATTCATACTGATACAGGTAATAGCTACAAGGCACATTCTTCGCATTAAATGACTTTTTAAGAAGAATTGGAGGAGATGGAGATGAATATTGAAAAGGTTGCTGGTTTCAACTATCAGTAATTTTGTGTTTTGATAATGTCATGCCCTTGGAGAATATTTGTCCAGTGCTTCACACCTCAACATGGAAGTTTAATGTTGTGTTCATTCCATAAAAAGAAAGGTGGTGTGCAACTGAATGAATAAAATGGGAATAGGGTTATAAATCCTGTGTGTAAATGGAAAAATGTCTAATTTAGTTGATCAAAATCCCAAAGTTTTTCAAGTACCTTAAGGATATCTCCAGTTCATTTCATTCACCACTTGGTAAAGGAAAATATATATCACCTTTTCTTGATGCCTTTAAAATTTGTTAAGAATGTCATACTGTGCTGTGGAATGCTGATAATAAATAAATAAATACACACACATATAGTATGTATATATATATATATGCAAAAAAATAGCTGCATTAAATTATTAGAGTGAATGCCTGGGTGCACACTGCAAACAAGTAATATATAGTATTTAATATTTGAGTCCTTTGAGTGCCCTGCTTTGTATGGTTTTATATATATATTTGTTGCTAACATATACATGTTGCAGCCGAATGCAGCCGAAACGTTAGATGTTGATTTGAATAAACACCTCTACATTTTCTGTAAGACCTGTGAGTGCGGACTCTCTCTACAGCTACTAAATATATATGTATATATATACTGTATATATATATATATATATATACAGTCCAAGATAGACAGGTGCACACCGAGATCATTTACAAAAGATACCTTTATTGTTCCATAAAAAATAGGCCGACGTTTCGGTCTCCTTCTAAGACCTCTTTCAAGGTCTAGAAGGAGAAAGTCCAATATCTTGGACTGTGTATGAATATGCCGTGTGGGTAGCACCCGGGTCAATTGGCTGATTATTCATGGGAGTGCTGAAATCCTTTGGATATATATAACATAGCAGTATAAATGTTGGCAACAAAACAATTTATTCCTGAATAGTGGCATAACTACACAGAAAGCAGACCCAAGGTGACCCCTCAATGGGGGCCTGGGTCTGCTTCCTCTCTATGGGGTGCCTGACAATGACGAGCAACAAAAGCAAAATTACAATATGTATGTGTGTTGCAGGTAACCCATCACCAGGGCCCCCCAAAGTTATGCCTATGTAAATATGTAGATTCTGGCAAATCTCAGTACTTATGCAACACTATATTAGCCTTTTTGGGTATTTTCATGGCAACAGCATACAATGACAACTATGACTTACTGTATGCTCAAATACTTTGAATGGCTGTTTGATACTTTGGTCACTAAAGGTTTTTTCTAAGTTTTATGATATGTGGCAAATATAGGAACATGGACCTAAAAGGATCATCTTTGTAACCCAAAACTAAATGAATTAAGGAACTAAATACTAAGTACTAAACTAAAACTTTCTTAGAGGGAATGAACACTCACATAACAATAACTGCAGCCATTAGTGATAAGAGAATATTCTCAAATTGCCTGGAAGTCAATGGGTGCTTTTCGCTGTGGTTTTTATTTTTGAAAAATGCATTGAAGCCAATGGTTTCTTCCTCCCATGCTTTTGTGGTAAAAATTGAAAATAAAATAAGGCTATGGGCAATTGTGAAAATTTTGCTGCAAATTCATTCCAAAATTTCACTCATCTCTAGCAGCTATGAAGGACAGTGCCAATAATCAAATACTAATACAAAGTACAGTTTTTTTTTTGTGCTCTTAAACACTTTCTTAGTTAATATAGATAATGGACAGCCCAACAACTTATACAATGGACATTGTCACCAAAATATAACCAAAACCTTTGAATCCCCTTTTATTTCAATTTTCTTTACTGTCTTATTTTTGCAGTGGAAACTCAGAAGAATTTTAATAACTGAAACTTTATCTGTGGCAAACAGTAAGACATGTAAATATTTTTCTTTAAAGGTGAGGGAAAGGTAAAAATCACTGTGGGGGGTGCCAAATGTTTTAATCACTTACTGTACCTTTTACCCCAGTCTGGTGCTACTGTTAGGAGAAAACCACACCAGCCAGGGGTAGCTGTGAGGGAATCATTCTCTTCAGGACATCTTTATTTTTCCAAATCATGGGGCTGGTGCATACAGAGTAGGGTGAAAATGCTGACTGTCTTGTTTAAGTTCACCTTTTCACTTTACTGTGCAAGCGGCACAAAGACAGAATAAGGAAGAAGATCGCTCCCTCACAGGTACCCCTGGCTGGTGCACCAGCCCGGGGTAAAAGGTAGGCAATTACAATCACTGGCGGGGGGGTGCCTAACATTTGGCAGTGATTTTTACCTTTCCTTTCCCTTTCATTGAAACAATAGTTTAGGTCAATGCATATAAGTTTAATACAAATAAAGTTTAGTGTTCACAAGTTTAAAAATAAAGTTTTATGGCGAAGAAAGAGAAAATTTCAGACCTTCAGTGGTGATATTCTACTACCATTTTTTTGAATGCAGAATTTGGAGATAAATTAATTTTCTCAATATAGGATGGTCTATTGCTATGACCATCAGTAGAGATGTAGCGAACTGTTCGCCGGCGAACTAATTCGCGCGAACATCGGGTGTTCGCGAACGCGGAAATTTGCGAACTTTTGGCGATGTTCGCCATTTTGAGTTCGCCGCGTTTTTTTTTTGCGCCACGTTTTTTCACCTCGGTTTTTTCCGCCGCGTTTTTTCGCTTCGGTTTTTCGCCTTTGCGTATACATAGGAATAGCTTGCGTTTTTTTGGGCGTTTTTTTTGGCGTTTTTTTTGGCGGTTTTTTTGGGGGGCGGGTTTTTTTTGGCGTTATTTTTTGGCGTTTTTTTTTTTTGCGTTTTTTTTTGCGTTTTTTTTACAAAGTATTTTTCAGAGAAATTTTTGCTTGATCCCCCTCCTGCATGCCACTGTCCAGGTCGTGGCACCCTTTAAACAACTTTAAAATCAGTTTTCTGGCCAGAAATGACTTTTCTAGGTTTTAAAGTTCGCCTTCCCATTGAAGTCTATGGGGTTCGCAAAGTTCGCGAATATTCGCGAGTTTTGCCGAAAGTCCGCGAACGGGTCCGCGAACATTTTTGGAGATGTTCGCTACATCCCTAACCATCAGCAAAAACACTAAATAACTTTTGCAAATTTGTCATTGAACTATACTTACCCATATATATGTTTTTACCAATGGTGTTTAAAGTTGCTTACTAGTAATGTAAAGTCAAATATATGTAAAATAATATACAATATCTATTAAAGCTAATCTCACCAACTGTAAACTCTACTTTTTAGCTCAGATGAAGCTTTTAACAAAGTCAATTTGAACTATCGGACAGAAAATGGCCTATCTTTGCTTCATTTGTGTTGCATCTGTGGTGGTGAGTATGTGACTGTGGAAAAAAACAGGTTTGCAGCTGTTTTAAAAAGTAAATGTATCAGATATACACATTAAATAGTAGATTAACCAAAGCAATATGTATTTAAATTACTTATGAAGGTAATGCTCTTTAGAACTTTTCTGCTGCTCTTCAATTTAAGATGAATTATTTATCAGGTCATCGGTTTTATCATCCCCCAAATATTTATTTAAGGAGTTCAACATTTCACTGAACCTTTGTGATGGAAATTAATTAAAAAATATCTGAACAGAAGCTTAGTTTTGCTATTCTGTATTCACTTTCTACTGCAGAACATCTATTTATTGTTGGAAGTGGATGACTCATATAGTCTTTTATAGCATTTTTAAATCAATCAGATGCTTGGACAATGCAAGGAGAAATGTCAAAGCATGTCAGATACCAAGTTGAACCAAAAACCGTTGCCAGCCATCTATTTTCCGTTTAAGACATTGATAGGTGTACTTGCCTGTATGAGTGGTTGAATTTACCATTTTCTATATTTGACTCTAAGATGGCATTATATAATGCAATTACATTCTACATTCAAATACAAATCTGTCTTTTTTGATGTGCGCAACTTTTTTTGACGCAACTGCATCTTTTTTAAACCATCTAGATTTTCTGACGCAACCGCAACTTATTTAACATGACCATTACTTTATTGACGTGAGTGTGACATTTTCCTCACTTGCCGAATTTTTGGGGCATTTTCACAAAAAAAATTGCCAATCCCAATTGCCAATTTTGCCCTTTAACCAACAGAACCTTTTTTTATTATGTTATTAAAAATATAGAAAAAAATAGAAATTAAATTAGAATGTTAATACTTCCTTTCTTATGTTAGGTAGAGGGACACTTATTGTAGGTACAATGAAACAAAATTTGTTAAGCGTCAAAAAAAATTGCGGTCGTGCCAAATTGGTCGCGCCAAAATGGGCACGGCCGAGACTAAAAAAGTCGTGGGTGGCAGAAAAAACCTACTGGTGACAAAAAAGTTGAATGACAAAAACGTTTTGCCAATTTTTTCACCATTTCACAAATTTTCTTGTTGGTTTGCGAATTTTATGGCGAAGTGGAACGGGACAGATTCACTTATCACTAATTGCTTACATCAAAGTTAAAAATCTGATATTGAGAAAATCCCATAATTCTACATCTCAGTGTGTTTAAGCTAAGGATGCACTGAATCCAGGATTTGGTTCGGCATTCGGCCAAGATTCTGCCTTTTTCGGCAGAATTTGGCTGAATCCAATTGTCTGGCCGAACTGAATCTGAAAAATCATGTGACTTTTTCATATGAAATCCCCGAAAACTTCTAAAACCACGTACTAAATAAAGATTATTATAATTTGCCTAGGGCAACTTCCATTGACTTCTACATGACATGTTTTTGAAATTGTGTTTTTAGCACAAAAACATAAATCATGTCAACAATAATAATAACATTTGTAAATAGGACCCTTACTGTTAAGTCTAATCTTAATTAAAAATCAGTTTTTGGCAGTGATTCAAGTGGTTCTTGTATTGGTAAATTACAACTATTGCAATAGATGTCTATGAAGATTCTCATTCATCCAGGTCATGATATACAGTATCTAGTAGAATTAAGTCTAAAACAACTGGACTTTTTCTGAGTTTTTCTTGAAAACGTTTCACCACTCATCCGAGTGGCTTCTTCAGTTCAAATGACTGGTAGGGAATTCCCCGGTATTTAAACTCTTGATGGTAGTAGAGTCACAGACATCCAATCACAATGGTTCCATTGAACTTGTTCAGTTAGGTGTTAGCTGAAACTGACAGGTGTAAGAAGGTATGATCCAATCACAATGGTACCAAGATTCTCATTGATGAAGGTGTTAATCCTTCAAAGTACATGACTGGAAGTGTGAACTGTTGTGAAACTGCCGGGGTAAGGATGTCAACGCGCCATTGTATGTTGGTGACAAACGGTGTCTCAGGCCCCCTCCTCTGTTCAGGGATGGTTTTTCCAGGTTGGCATAAATGGCCTCTTTCACACCTCTTTCAAACCATCTGTCCTCTCGGTCCAAAATATGCACGTTACTGTCCTCAAAAGAGTGACCTTTTTCTTTGAGGTGTAGATAGACCGCTGAGTCTTGTCCTGAGGAGTTTGCCCGCCTATGTTGGGCCATTCTCTTACAGAGAGGTTGTTTTGTCTCCCCAATGTATAAGTCTGAGCACTCTTCACTACACTGGACAGCATAGACCACATTACTTTTCATGTGCTTCCAGAGGAGGGGGCCTGAGACACCGTTTGTCACCAACATACAATGGCGCGTTGACATCCTTACCCCGGCAGTTTCACAACAGTTCACACTTCCAGTCATGTACTTTGAAGGATTAACACCTTCATCAATGAGAATCTTGGTACCATTGTGATTGGATCATACCTTCTTACACCTGTCAGTTTCAGCTAACACCTAACTGAACAAGTTCAATGGAACCATTGTGATTGGATGTCTGTGACTCTACTACCATCAAGAGTTTAAATACCGGGGAATTCCCTACCAGTCATTTGAACTGAAGAAGCCACTCGGATGAGTGGTGAAACGTTTTCAAGAAAAACTCAGAAAAAGTCCAGTTGTTTTAGACTTAATTCTACTAGATACTGTATATTGCAATAGACCATATATTTATTATAACAGGTAACAAGTCACACATAAGAACTCTCATGCTAAAAGGATTACGACCATCCAGGCTAACAAAAAATGGATTTACTGCTCTCCACATGGCAGCCTATAAGGTAAGAAATCCTGGTTAGAGGTATGTACAGTAAATGCAGCTGTCTTGGGGCAGTCTAGAGCTTAAGCTGGGCTTCAAGTAGACAATTTAGTCTACCTTATACATGTCAAGTACTCAAGTACTGCCAAGTGATTGGCAGTATCCAGTATTTTGTACTGAGCCTCATGAATGTGTTTTTTATGTTTTGGCTTTAAGGTGCAATGATTTTAACATTAGGGGGCAGATTTATCAAACACTGAACAGTTGCAGGAATCATAGACATTAGACTGCTGGAATTAATATATATTTCTACATTTATTTTGCTTGATATAAGAGTTGTCATTTGTAAAGATTTCAGACACAAGTGCTAGTACACTAAGGGATGCAAAATCCTACCCCTTAGAGCTCAGTCAATAAACACTTGTGTCCATGTTCTCGATGCTCTATACACCTTGCACCCAACTTAAAATCCATCCGATAGTAGACGGTAAGAGAGGGTAAATGAAGGTCCTTGTGTGCCATTCTTTAGCACAAGGACCTGCACGTGTGGGTGCAGGTGCAAAACATGTTCCAGCTTGAACTAGTGTTTGCAGTTTGCACCCTGTCTTGCCATTCTTAAATAGCTCCTAAAGGCCTACACAACTTCACTATACTGAAATGCTGTGTCTTTACTACATTATGGAATGAGTTGTTGTTAGTTTGAGTTTACAGTATATTTTATAGTTTAAACTTATTGAGCTTCAAACCTAGAGCTAATCTCTAGAAACAATCCTGATATGGTTACACCAGTAGGAGTTTAAGAGTTCACCAACTGGAAAAGGACATTTTGTTTCTGATACAGATTTGCTGTAACTATTAATCATAAAATAAATAATACCTTTCCACATCCTCAGGATAATGCGGAACTACTGACTGCTCTCTTGCATGGAGGAGCTGATATTCAGCAGGTTGGTTACGGTGCTCTTACTGCCCTTCATATAGCCACCATTGCAGGAAACCATGAGGTACATATTTCTTTTTCAGTTTCAATGAATGTAAATTATTCTTACTCATTAAATAGAGGCATTGCATGCATACTATTACTTATTCCCACTGTACAGAAAAATGAAAAGAAAAATTATATAGAAGAAAATTTTAATATTTAAAGGCATCAGGGCAAACAACTATGTTAGTAGGGACATGCAGGATGAAAAAACTGGATAGGCTTAGCAGAATTCTCTCCAAGCCATATTACATGTATGATTCTAATTAATATTATAAAATGTATTTACATAAAGAAATAAATCACCAGGCAAGGTACAAAAAGAAAATAACACATATCACTTATATATCTTCCATGTTACTTGTGAGAATCCAGGATCTCTATTTCCTGGCACTTTGCTCAGTTTTTACCTACATTATTTATGTTACGCCAATAACCTCTTTATAGACATATACTTGAAACTCAGCTTCTAAGTCTTTCTCCAATTGCTTGCTTAGTAATCATTTCCAGAATTTTCCACATAGTGACAGTTCAGTGACACCTAGGGGCCCATTCATTAAAGCACAATTTTTTTTTTAGAAAAAAATCATATTTTTTCTAATTTTTTTAATTCTAACTTTTTGTAATGACCACGATAACATCATTAAAATTGCACAACTTTTTCGTGGTTTTCGTTAACTTCCACAACAAGTCGTATTTTTTGCAAAGACTTCGACCATTTCGGAATTCATTCAAGCTTTGGTATCATCACTATCTTTTGGCCAGGTTGGATCTGTAAGTGCAGCCAGAAAGGTTTATGATCGTTTGGATCTGAAAATTTTGTGACTTTCGGATCACAACCTCAATATTTTCGTACGACCAAGAAAATAATTTTCGTGACATTATCGCACATCAGAAATTATTGTGGTTACTCCAATTTTTTTCCAATTGTGCTTTTAACAACCAAAAATTTGTGCTGTCATGAATGGGCCCCCATGTATCATATATTCAGGTTTATAGTTGCAATTAAAATCCCTTATACCCTTATAACAAAGAGGGATTCATTGTTTGGCAAAATTGCTACCCATGACCTCCACAGATCAAAAATAATAAAAAAATAGACATAAACACATCTTGAATGTTTTTTACATGCTTTGTTCCCCATTAGAGGTCCAACCTTTCATTAAGGCCCCCCTAAGTCTATCCCAAAGTAAAAGAAATAGGAATACATTAGTGTATTCAGCCTAGGTTTCAAGTAATGCAAGTAAACAGGACAAATTGTAACTGAAACTGAAGCTACTCCATATTTCTCATGAGGTGGACAAATAGATTACCAGTATACAACCCCCTCCATTTGCCCTTTGTTGTGACTGTTTTGTTGAAAAGAATCCATTATGCAAGGGGATTATTTATGAAATGGAAATCTAGTTATCTAGTCCAAACATTAAGTAGTTTGAGTTTTCCTGTTTAGCTCAAGAAAAAAAATAAAACCATACATTTGTTGTGATTATTTGTGTTTAAAACAATAGTCAAAAAGTTTGTTCAGCACAAACCCTATTCATCAAACTCATGTTAAACAAGGGGTATACTTCCCCTTTAGGTTGGACCTTCAGATGAGGTTTATCTAGGAGAGCAATATGCTTTTACCCAAATTTGGTACTGTTCCCCCCAGCTCCACAGTTTGAAAACATTTACCTTAAACAGAAATGTATCTACCAAAAAGCAGTGCCTGCAACAAAAAAGAAAGACATATTACTATAAAATCAGATATAAATACCAGTTGCTAACCTGCTTAGCATAATTTCAAACATTAGACGCCAAAAGTTCATACGAACATTTAAGTTATTTGAATCCCTCCTTTCTCAAGGAAGCCAGTAATAACCCCCTCCATAAAAATCTAAAATGGCATGTAACCTACCAGTAAGGGCACTCTAGTGATAAAGGAACCAACCTCAAACATGTTGTGTAAATAGACAAAATAAAGGTGTTTATCAGATAAAACCTTTTGCGGTGTGAGTCCCATTCTATGATTGTGGCTGTTTGGTGTCTCTCTGATGTCAAAACCACACCTTCTTGTGAACAATGGGCAACCATTATATACAAAAGTAAGTGTATAAAAGTGTATTATTTACCCATATAGCACTTAATATATTAATACTGGCATATAAAAACTTAGGTAAATTAAATTATTGTAAATTGTAAGGATTTTGGGATAAAATAAAAAATTAGGCACATTATTCTGTGTTTCCTACATATGAAGAGGTTTAAAAACTCCTTTATGACATGTATTTCTTTACATGTCTTGTGCATTTCTTCACCACCATTGATATTGCTGGACTACTTATTTTCCCAATGCTTGCTCCCTATAAGTTGTAAAACAACAAAGGTAGCTTAGCTCTGCCTAGAAAATAAGTAAAAATCTATAATAAATTAATAAAATAGTACTTGAAATACTTCTAGCTATTTTCTCCTTAAATGAAAAGTGATATTTGTAGGAAGTAAAGCCAAAGAGTGGAGGTCAGTGGTCACAAAGAAAGAGAATGAGAAGTATCCAATTTGTCAGCGCACAGTGTGTTTTCTGAGATATACTGAATTTCTGGCTGTTGTACTAAATCATGTGGAAGTAAACTAGACCTAGATGGTGACCTGGGCCTGAAATGTTTTGCCACCCATGGAAATTGATATAGACTTCTATTTAAAACCAAACATAGAGGTCATTGCTTTTCCATTCCCTTTTAAAAAGCTTCACTACCTTTCAATATATTTCACCCTCTCAATTGTTTTTTTGTCGTGTGATTGGCACAACAGTTAAGAATAAAGCCCTCAAGAATTCCCCTTCAAAGAATTATTCTGTCATTGCAATTGTCAAGATAAATAGCAAATGAGATTAACAGACCAGGAAGAAAAACATTTAGATAAATCACTAGCTGCTTGGCACATGTCCACACTTTAATTTATCATGTCTTGTACATGATGGTATTTGGTTGTATGATTAGCAATATTTATATGTTATAAGTCTAGTAAACATTAAGGGGGTAATTTATCAACATTGAAATTGATTTTTTTTTTTTGAGCACTAAAACTCTCGAAATTCAAGTTATGGTTCAAAAGTTTTCCATATTAATACATAAACAAACATTTGATTTTTTTTAAAATGCGAGTTTATTTGAAAACACAAACTTGAAAATTGATAAATATGCCACTAAGCAAAATATACCTTGTACAGGTATGGGACCCCTTATACAGTATGCTCAGAACATGGGGTTTTCCAGATAAGGGGTCTTTCTGTAATTTGGATCTCTTACCATAAGTCTACTAAAAAAAATGATTTGGACAGTAATCAAACCCAGTATTATTGTTTACATATTGTTATGTCTTAGTTGGGATTAAGTACAGGGTACTGTTTCATAACCATTACAAGTTTTGTGAATTGTCGCGACTTTTCATAGCCATTATGACTTTCGCGAATTGTCGCGACTTTTTCATAGCCATTATGACTTTCGTGAATTGTCGCGACTTTTTCATAGGCCATTACGACTTTCGCCAATTGTCGCAACTTTTTCGTATTGAGCTCGAAAAATTCGCAACAATTCGCGAAAAAGCCGCAAAATACCGACCATTACGAAAAAAACGCATTCGGACGCTTTTCAGACGTTCGTAGATTAGTAAATGTGCCCCTAGAAGTCATAAGGATATAAAAGAAAATCTTACTTCGTTCATGGTGCACTAGGGTAGAGTAGAATTGTTTGTATGAGTCAGTATCAATTCTGCATGTATTTAAAATTTTATATTTTGTTCCTTTATATTTCCAATTTTTACTTTCAGGCTGTGGATATTTTGTTGCAGCATGGAGCATTTGTCAATGTCCAAGATGCTGTGTTCTTCACTCCACTTCACATTGCAGCTTACTATGGGCATGAACAGGTGTGCAACATTTTCCACTAGTTACAGACTATACAATAAATGAGGTGCATTACATTTTATAATGGGTTTTAATTATCATATACTGGTCAAGCAGTATTTCTGCAACTACAGTTATTCTTATTACAGATGTTGAAACAATAATGTATCCAATAATACAGACACAGTATGTGGGTAAGCTGGAAGTAAATGTTTTAGAAACTATGGACATGTTCTCTTCCCTAATAAAGGAGAAGGATGAAGAATTCTCTTAGAAAAATATAAATATGTGTTGCTATTATGCCATAAATATGTGTTGCCATTATGTCATTATGAACTTACATGCGCTAACAGTGGTCTAAATGAATGCTTAACCACAAGAAGTACTCAGATGTCTGAAAAACTTTTTTCTAGGCTCCTATAATTTGCTTATATAAGATTTTTGTTGCACTGAAAGATATATACTTCTGCCAACATTTCCTTTATGTTGGGACATAACATAAAGCTAAGTGAAAATGCCATAGTGAAATTATGACTGGCAAGGAATTTTTGGAGTGTTTTAAATGGTTGTAATCTAGCTAACATTCTAATATATATTATTTTATATTTATATATATTATGCATTATTGCCTTTCTAAATTGGTAGGACCAGAGACCAAGACAACACAAGGAGAACCACCTGACTGTGAGAATAGTTTTTAATATTATCCTTGTCAGTGTATCATAGTCAGTATATTTATACATTAATGTGTTTTTTTTCAGGCCTTCTCTCATTTATTTTTCATTCTTTTTTTAAACCATCTTTCTGGATGATAGGGTCAGTGTGTGTTCTAATGAGAAAACCGGATAAATGTTTGAATTGAAGGGCCGTAAAGCATAAAAGCTAAATTAATGAAAAAAAAAAGGCAAAATGGCTTAGTATACCACTGTTTGCAACAAGCAGAACATTCATGTTCCGGAAAAATGCCCAAGTGTACCAAAACAAAATGGGGAGGGGGGGTGTTCATTTGTGTTGGCATTGCTTTCTTTTCTGTTCTACAACTTATTAAATTAATACATGTATGTTTGATGGAAGATTTTAAATGGATCATTAGTTTGTAATTGTAAATGACATGGAATTAAAAATTTGCTATCTTTTGTTTTTCTAAAACCTTCTGTAGCAACATTATATTAAATCAATGTTATTTTTCCTGTACTAAGGTGACACATCTTCTACTGAAATTTGGTGCAGATGTTAATATGAGTGGAGAGGTTGGTGACAGGCCCCTGCATCTGGCCTCTGCAAAAGGGTATCTGAATATTACAAAATTATTGTTGGAAGAGGGAACTAAAGCAGATGGTAGGTTCAGTTCCAAATTTTGCAATTATTTAAACTGCCTCTCTTTTTTGTGACAGAACAAAGCAAAATAGTAAAAGCATAGTATCCTTGTTTACTAGTCTACATTTAAATGCTTATGAGGGGGAGTTTTGGAAAATGCTTCTACTTGTTATATTCCCTAAGTACCCTACTGTCGCAGACTGACCAACAGATTGGACAGCTTGTTAGACACTGATATATAAGGTGTACTCTTATGTTATTGTATTGTACTGTTATGCTTTGTAATAACAAATGGGATTTTATTGAGCACTGAGTGCTGCATTTTTACCTGTTGGTACAATTCCTTGTCAGGTGATTTCCATTGAAGTTGATGTAAAGCATTTTTGGGTGTCCCATTTTTGGTCTTTTTAAAAATACCTAGCTCAAAGTTTGCCATTGCCCTTATATGTGGCTGACAGTATCCCATGAAGTTGTACAACATGTTGTACAGGACAAGGACACATTTATGAGCTGAAGTGCACAAGCCAAAGTGATTGGATCTATTCATGCACCTTTGCACTAATGCAAACCTTCAGCCTGCTTAGATAAATCACACACAGTTGCATGCATTGATGCTAGGGAATCTTGGAATTAGGGTAGCATTAGCAGGTTGCATCAATAGCCACCACTGACTTTAACGGATGTTAATGGCACTGTTATTGCTGTGTGTCTAAAATCACGCCATTAAAACAGAAAAAAACATGCATCAAAGTTGGCTGTATTAACAACAAGCCATACAGCATTTCTAGCTAGCCTTTGTTAGTATTTAGCAGTTCCTAAAGGAGTAAAGTTAAAATAAATATTTTAATATGGAGTTTCAGCTCTAACAGTATGAAACGTACTATTCAGTACAGTAAGCAAACTGACTGTAGAAACCTGCAGAAACTCATAGTGCAGGGAAGTAATAAATATGCCTACAAGGTATTAAATGTTTTTTTTTTTAATACAAGCAATGCCAACAGAGCTGTTGCAAAGGTAGTCAGTGAATAAATAGCTTCCAGTGGGTGTACTGTTGTAGGTGGGAAAAGCTGTGCTGTATTTGTGACAACTGATTTTTGTGATCTATTGTCATGTGTGTTTGTGTGATTTTACAACCCCTGGCCTATAAAAAGTGAAATTATAGTCCTCTGATTTTCTACAGATGCAGAAACATAATACACTTTTGACACTTTTTGACACTCTCTGACATGTACATAAGTATAGAACGTTTCCAGAAAGAAGTTTTATTGCACATACTGTACTACATACTGCAAATATATATATAAATGGTTCATATTTAACTTAATTTTTAGTATGTTAGAGTCCAATGTAATGCCCTATTCCTAACAACTTTGCAGGTGGTCTTCATTATTTATATTTTATAGTTTTTGAATTATTTGGCTTCTTCTTTTGCTCTCTCCAGATTAGAAATGGGGGTCACTGACCCTGGCAGCCTAAAAAACAATTGCTCTGAGAGGCTACAGTTTTAATGTTAATTTAACCTTTTTTTACTTAACTTTTTGTTCAAACCTGCTATTAATGCATACTCTTTTTTCCACTAGTAGATGAGTTGCTCAATATGTTACTAATGTGAAAATAAGTGATCATTTACATGAAGAAAAAATGATCAAATATCTGTAGAAAAACACATTTAGTAACACACCCAAATAAATTTCACACTAATACACAAACATGTTTAAACAAAAGGTCCTCCATTGAACTGCAATGGATATTACAAAATCTTTACCCCATACCTTGTTTCATGCCAAGTGCTATTGTTGTTATTTTAATATAAATTAGCCATGTAGCTTAGCCCTAAACTTGTTGATTTACCAATCTGTCACACACAAATAAATCTGTCATTGTTTATGAGATCTAAGTTGTTTGATGGAGCAACAAAATGTTGGGACTAATTTCCAAATTATGGTTATCTCTTTTCAGTAAATGCTCAGGATAATGAAGACCATGTTCCACTTCATTTCTGCTCACGATTTGGACACCATGAAATAGTGAAGTATCTCCTGCAAAGCAATTCTGATGTGCAGCCACATGTTGTAAACATTTATGGGGATACTCCTTTACATCTGTGAGTATTTGAAGCCCATAATGCAAGCTTTACAGCCATTGGCTTATCCCTGATTTGAAACACATTGGTCTGCATTAAAATGAAACACTTCTTTTTCATGTCATTTTTAACATGTTGCTGTATGTTACACTTTACTCCAGCCGCTCAGTAAATGGATATGTGTTACATAAAAGACAATGCAGCTTTTCAGTCCCGACCAACCAAGCCTTTTACTTTTATTTTTAATACAATGGTTGCTTAGCAGCTTTTGAAGCTAAAAACGCATTTCCCCAAAGGAGTGATAAAAACTCCAAGCACATTGGATAGTATAAGAATTGTATTTACACACATTTGCTTTAATGCACTTTTGAAATTCATTTACTGACATTATTGGATTTATTGTCATAGATTACAAGAGCTTTAAAAAAGAAAAGAAAAAAAAAGCTCTTTACAGCTGTAGCTACTGTAAACTGTAATAGTCTCTTTCCAGTACACTGCTAATCACTTACTTTGCCTTTACCAACAGTGCTTGTTACAATGGAAAAGCTGAAGTTGTGAAAGAACTCATCCAATTATCAGGCACTGAAAGTCTAACTAAGGAAAATATTTTCAGCGAAACCGCATTTCACAGGTACAAAGAATACATCTAATGACTTCACCCAAGAGAAGCTGCAAGGCCACTTCTCTTAAGCACATAAAACCATATGGCTTGAATATTTATATCTAAAGTCACTAAGATATATTATAACCAACACACTGTAATTGTAACTTTGGATAACCCAAGGATGTCTCAGATTGAATATGTCAGTCAGTTGGTTATCTTCAATTCATCTGGCTGTTCATATGTTGGATAATGTTCTCATGGAAACAGGATACAATTACTGGGTTTTATCTGCTCTGGGTAGGCTTTGCACATTAGACAAAATGCCAGAGGGGACTGTGTTCCACTCAAAGAAAGTCCCTGACACTCCAGCATCCCTCAGGTTTCACAAATGGTTGCTCTTTGGTTTTAAAAAGAGCTTTGGAAGTACAGAATGATTATTTTACACATTAAAAACTTTTCTTTGTGCTTATCCTAGCCAGCCAATGTGAATTTGTTGCTTCCTTAAACCAAGCAAAAGCATTTTGTAAAGAAGGTTATTAAATAATAGCAAGGGGCTGTTTTAATTTTTATTGTCTTTTGTTGTGGGTTCTACTTTGATACAGTGTTATTGTTTCATCTACAACGTATATATATAATGGTGGGAATATTTTAGAAATTAGCTGCCTCATTATAAATCAATTCATCTATTTTTAAGCAAATAAGAAGGTGGCAATAGTTAGGGACCGATTTATCAAAATGTGACACCACAGTAAAATTCACCCACTAGCTATTTATTCCTATGGGGTTTTTAGAAGCATATTTATCAAATGGTGAACTCTAACTTTCACTAAATGATAAATCCGATTCTAAAAATCCCATAGAAATGAATAGAAAGTGGGTGAATTTTTCTGTGTGGTGAGCTCTAATCTCACATTTTGATAAATCTGCCCCTTAGGAACAGATTTATAAAAGTGTGAAACTAGAACTCACTATAAAAAAACCGTATCCACTCATTGTTATGGGATTTTTAGAAGCAAATTTATCAAATTCCCTCATTTAAATGGTACACTCCATTTTACCCATAAATATGCTTCTTAAAATCCCATAGGAATGAATAGAAAGTGGGAGGGTTTTTCTGTAGTGAGCTCTAATCTCACATTCCTGTGGAAATAAATGCATTTTAGAAAAAAAAAATATATATATATATTTTCAAAGCCTTTTTAACAGTATCATGCAAGGATTTTACTGTGTGTATTTATTTTGCAGTGCATGCACTTATGGAAAAAATATGGAGCTTGTAAAATTTCTTCTTGATCAAAATGTTTTAAACATAAATCACCAAGGACGAGATGGTCATACAGGTAAAATAAAAATGATGTATGGCTTTATATAGGTAATAATGAATTGGGTATATTACTCAACTTGTCAAGTCCTTTTTATTTCCCAAAGTATGAGTTTGACAGTCATAACCCTATCCAGGCTTTTGAATAGCATCAATCTCCTAATGTCTCTAACCTGCTTTGGAAGTTTTTTTTTTGTTTTCCTCATACACTAAGGCGGGGGCATTTACTAACGTTTGCGTATCTTTTCTTCAAGATTTTACATAAATTTTGTGCCATTTATCATGCAATGTAAAAATGTAAAACTATTTACCGATATCTAAAAGCTGTTGAGTCAATGGGAGTTGTTCTAGACCAAATGTAACAATCTTTATTTAATTTGTGGTTTTAGAGGTTTAGGGGTTTTTTCATTTTTAAGTCCACAATTGTTGTTTGTAATTTTTTTCCATTTGGACCTTTTTTCCATTTGGTTTTTTGTAGAAATGAGTTTATTGGCGAGATCAAAAAAACTCTAAAACCTATAAAAGCAGAAAAGCCCTTATCTCTCCAAAAGCTGGATCAGCTACAATATACCATGAAGGCTAACACCACCCTAAAGAACAGGCATTTGGTAACAGTCAAAATGAATACTGGCCTGAAGTAGAATGGTATATTGTTTTCTTCCCTAGCCCGGTACCAAAAAAGAGGGCTCTCAGTTATCCATATAGTTCCTAAGTAGGGAATACACTCTTTTAGAGGCGTAGCTATTCCAACCCAGTTCTACATACCAACCAGTTCTCTTTAACAGATATTTTTAACTTTAAAGACATAATGCTTCGGTTTCTCTGTGCAGCTGTTAAAGTGCTTCTTTTCTCTGCTTCGATACTTGCTTCCTTAGCAAACTATATTGTAAAACCACATTGGTTTCACTTAGCTTAAGGCCTGTAGTCACAGTATTATCCATTTTCAATATATACTCATTTTCATACATTGTGGCATAGATGTCATTGGGGCAAAGAAGAGATTTCATAGCCCTGCCTCATACTTCATCTAATTGTAGGAAGCATTTGTCCCTGCAATTGCCCTCCATTAGTTACATCTATTTGGCTGAAAAAACACAATAAATTCATTTTTGTAATACTTTTTAGATAATATACATTTCTTTGTGAGATGAGAATATCATCATTTGTATTTGTGATAATTTATTAAAAAAATGTTCTGTCTTGCCATTTGACCCCAAGGATTGCACTGTGCCTGCTATCATGGACACATACGCCTAGTTCAGTTTTTATTGGACAATGGAGCTGACATGAACCTAGTTGCCTGTGATCCCAGTAGATCTAGTGGTGAAAAAGATGAACAGACATGCCTGATGTGGGCTTATGAAAAAGGTATGTAGGAATATTTTCCACAAAAGGATCTCAAAGATGACACCATTCCCTATACCCTTTACTGATGACAATATTTGTATTTACCCAATGTTTATATTTATACATGCTTTCAGTGGCACTTACTGTATAGGCTTACTAAACACTGTAGATAATAAAATAGCCAATCATAACCTTACAATTATTCACCAAATAATGTAGAATGGAAATAGGCATTGAAATCAAGCATACATGGTAAAAAAACAGTAATGTACATGGCAATGTGTATTTATAACTATATTTGGTGTATATAAGCATATACGATACCTATATAAACACCAGTAGTACTCAGTGGTTTCCTTGTTGCCAAACAAAATCTGTTTTACCTAAGCAGTTTAGTAATAATATTACCACCCCTACTACAAAAAAGAAATGGTATAAAAAGTTTAGAGACATCTGTCTTACTTTAATCTGATGTTAGACATTCAATATGAGGATTAATTTGATGTCAAGTAGGAACAAGCACTGGTGTGCTAGGTTGCACAAAACTGCACCCTTATTATAATATATTTATTGTATTTATTAACATCACCGGTAATGTTGCCGATAGCAACCAGTCAGATCTTTGCTTTTGATTTCTAACTTGTAGGTGATTGTTCAAACCTATATTGATAATTGGCTGCTATGGGCAACATCACTGGTGATGGTTGTTTCAAATGTTAATAAATACTCCCCCTAGCCTTATGATAGTGCAGTGCATTATGTGCTCTGTGCCTTGCACTGTTTTTAAGCATTTTTTTTAAAAAACTTCTTATAAAATACAGCTGCAAAATTTGGCTTTCAGATGGCGAACTTCTCCATTTATTTTACACAGCTTTTAACACAGTTTTTTTGGTGAATTTCATTTTACACAGCATAATAAATGTGCCCCTTAGTGTCATTGTCAGCACATAGCGTGCAGAATATTTTCACAAAGAACAAATAAGCCCTGCATGTGCTTAAAGATCTGGGCAAGTTTGGTGTATTTAATGTGCATATAATTGTGTATTTGTATTAGCACTGTGATTGCCTTCAAGGGCATTTTAAATCTAGCATATTCACATACTGAAAATAATTATGCACACACAGGCATTTCTCTGTGTTCAGATGATGTCACAATTTTGGTGGTGGAGAAAAATATACACTAAACTGCAAATTTCTATCCGCAGTGATATACTTGTGTATAACGGCCATACACAGTGGCCACGCTTATGCAAATTCCCATCTCATTTGTAAGCCATGCGCAAATATTTGCAACTCATTGTGATTCACAAAAAGGAAAGACTGGCACAGTAATGCAATATTTAATTGTTTAAGGGAAACATGCACAAAACAACCACACATAAATAAATATGTTCTGTTCTATGTTTACAAATTACCCCCACAGGATTTACACCCAACTGGTGCAAGGGTCTTATGGCCAAAAAACTATCATGTTTTAAAAAAATATATTTTTTTATGTTTGTTTTAGTGTATGGCTGGTCTGACCTGTGTACCTTTTACACAATATTATTTATATTATATAATTTATGTTATATGCTATAATATAATTTATATTATGTTACACAATAATATATAAACAAGTGAGCCATGTGTAGCGCCTGTCATTTATTGTCTGTAATTTATATATTTTTTATATAAATGAACCTCTATAAACATCCATGCATCCTCCATATATCTGGAGAGCCATTTCTGAAATCCTTCTATATTAACCATCATCCATTATAATGCTGATTTACAATTATAATCAGTGTATGTAATAAAAATTCACAAAGTATTTAAGATAAAATAGTAAAAATAACACATTGCATAAACTCAAAAACAAGAAGCTATTTCAGGATTAGCTACTGAAAAGTAATAGCCACAGTAAACTGCATGGAAAATAAACCCAAACCAAGATGAATATTAAACTGAAGGGGGTTCAAAAAGACTGTCTCTTTAAGACAATATGCACTGTGTTAATATCTACAGTCATAAAACATGACTCACTGTATCCTGTGGTTTTTGTTGCCATGGTGTTATAGTCAAAAACCATATTAACAGAAATTAATGTTAACACAATCTTTTCTATACAGTTGAGAAAAAGAAATATCTTACAACAGAAATTTGTGTGTGTGTGGATATACTGTAAAATTATATATCAATGTATAGAAATATCAGTTAAGCTGCTTAACACATGTTAATGCAGTTATTAGTAACACCTATTTCACTGCTCCCAAAACTTGAAGAGGTTCTAAAAGATGTAATTACTCTTTAAACACCTGTTAGTATGTTTTAGGCAGTGGTCAGGCTTGGATGTAATTGCTATCTGGTTGCTACAGTTAATTATCCTAGCAGTATCTAGTAGAATTAAGTCTAAAACAACTGGACTTTTCTGAGTTTTTCTTGAAAACGTTTCACCACTCATCTGAGTGGCTTCTTCAGTTCAAATGACTGGTAGGGAATTCCCCGGTATTTAAACTCTTGATGGTAGTAGAGTCACAGACATCCAATCACAATGGTTCCATTGAACTTGTTCAGTTAGGTGTTAGCTGAAACTGACAGGTGTAAGAAGGTATGATCCAATCACAATGGTACCAAGATTCTTTTGAGGATAGTAACGTGCATATTTTGGACCGAGAGGACAGATGGTTTGAAAGAGGTGTGAAAGAGGGCCATTTATGCCAACCTGGAAAAACCATCCCTGAACAGAGGAGGGGGCCTGAGACACCGCTTGTCACCAACATACAATGGCGCGTTGACATCCTTACCCCGGCAGTTTCACAACAGTTCACATTTCCAGTCATGTACTTTGAAGGATTAACACCTTCATCAATAAGAATCTTGGTACCATTGTGATTGGATCATACCTTCTTACACCTGTCAGTTTCAGCTAACACCTAACTGAATAAGTTCAATGGAACCATTGTGATTGGATGTCTGTGACTCTACTACCATCAAGAGTTTAAATACCGGGGAATTCCCTACCAGTCATTTGAACTGAAGAAGCCACTCGGATGAGTGGTGAAACGTTTTCAAGAAAAACTCAGAAAAGTCCAGTTGTTTTAGACTTAATTCTACTAGATACTGTATATCATGACCTGGATGAATGAGAATCTTCATAGACACAATTATCCTAGCAGTTTAGAAGTCAAAATGAAAGATGAATAGGACTATGACTGAACAGAAAGATCAACATTAAAATAAGAATAGCAGTGAAACTTGAGCCTCATGCTCAATTTCTTTTCTGGTTGATTTTTTTCAGTAAATGCATTTCCAGTTCATGCCAGATCTTGACCTGCAGGCTTATTACATAGGATCTATTTTTTCCTCATTTATTCTCAGGAGTCATAATTTCACATAGGTTTATATGAAGTTACTGTGTACCCTGACCATTGCAAATGCCATGTTGCATTTCTTGAGGTGGGATTTACTAAACTGCAACTTTTTTGGGTTGGGCTTTTTGTTTCCTAAAATCCAAATTTGTCTTGGAAAAAAAGTGCAACTTTTCCACGATTTATTATGTGACAAAACTTCGACAATTGAATCTGAAAATATGCCATCTAAAACCTGTTGAGATTATGTAGAAGTTAATGGCAGATATTCCTTTTACATTTGGAAGATCTTTCTTTGCTTTGTGGTTTTAGAGGTTTTTGGATTTTTTTGAAACAGGTTTTTGTACGACAATACAAAAAAGTTGCGGGTTTGCCAGGGTGTCCTTACTGAAACTGAAGGGGTCTTTTATGTTGCTGAAAGCAGTTTGCAAACTGCCAAAAAGAACCACAATTGGTCATTTCCTTGCATGTTGCACACAGCTTTTAACCCTTGCTGAATGGTCAAGTTACATTTAGATATTTGTACAGGTGCCACGAGAACCGCTAAGTATAATAAAACCTACTATTATCCTTTTTCATCATCCCTTTTTGCTTTCTGTCATTTGCCTGTATTAAGAAATCACAATGCTAGTACATTAGCTTAAAATCACTTGATGTGCCTAACAGAAGGTGTGTAATGACATTTTATAATATTCAGGAAAAGTTTTTCTGCTTATTTTCCAGGTCATGATGCAATTGTTACACTGCTGAAACATTATAAGCGGCCCCAGGATGAATCTCCATGCAATGAGTACTCTCAGCCTGGTGGAGGTACTTAGCGACAAAGTTTTCTGTGTTAAATGTTTACCTGTTTCCTGAACATTTGTCTTTTTTCCTAGTACATAAAATGGCCAAAGGCTTTTTAGAAATGTTTAAATGTGCAGAAATTGCTTTAAAAATAAGTACAAAACACTGGCTAGGTAACAGTGTTCTTAAATAAATGGTAAATAACACTTTATTTTCTGGCTTCAGGTTATCTATATGCCCTAGGTATTCACAGAACTAACTTCTCCAACCTGCTGAAAAACGAAATGCATGCTAATCTCATTCTAAAATATTTCTAAATGTTCATATAATGCTGTGGATGCCGACACTAGATACTTTTTGTTTAAGAGCACATAATGCCACTGTGGTTGAGTCTTGCTTCTTTTTGTTGCCCTTTGGTAAATAATCATATCCATAATATATTTTTATGACTAAATGTAACTTGTTTTTAGTTTATAATCATTTTACTTCTCATACACCTAATTCGTCTGCAGCTGCTTTGTTGATTTTATCCATTTCATTGACTTACAGACTTATAATGACAGTTCTGAAAAAAACATTTGGTACCTTGTAGGCAGAAGTACAATATACTGGCTTATCATATGCTAGGTAACACTGTTCTGAGAGGACAGCCTATGAAAAGAACATTATGTGGCTCTGAATATACTATACACAGTACAAAACATACAACAGGGTCTGAAATTTTATAAAAGTAAGCAAAAAGCTGTGAAGTCCCCCTGGGGAACTGTGGTAAACTCTATTTTCACCCTTAGATAAGCATGCCCTACTGTATGATTGCTCTGCAGAATGTATTGCAGATTAGTTATAGCTTTCCTACCCTGTGGGGCTCATAGGTTGGAATTGTGCTGGGGTCAATAGCAAATAATCATCAGTTCATTTTGAACTGTCTACTACTATGTAGGAAATAAAAGCAATGACCTGACCATATAAAATTCCCGCAGCGTGGCTAATCCACTTAGGCAAATGCTGCAAACTACATTTGGTGGTGTTATAAATTGAAATTAAAAGAGTAGCTAACCTTTAACTTACTTTTAGTGCAGTGTAGAATATCATGTAGAATCTTGGACACATTATTCTAGCCTTTGAATTATTTGTCTTTCTCTTATGCATCTTCCTATCTCTTAAAATGCCATCTAGTTGTAGGGGGACATTGCTTAGACAGGCAAAAAAACTATTGATCTTTAAAGCAGCAATTTTAAATTTATAATACATTACTTATCTTTCAATTCAGGCCGTTTCCTATTTATCTTCCAGTCAGTAATTCAAACCACTGCCTCATTGCTAGAGTGAATTGGACCTGTTGAAATTTTAAACCTGGACAAAGTTTCTGAACAAAAAGCAAATTCATTTAAAAACCCAATAAATAAAAAATTAAAGACTAATTGCAGATAATCAATGGCTATCATACTAAAAGTTAATTAAAAGGTGAGCTACCCCTTTAATCGTTAATTAGATACTCCTTCTTAATAAGTTCTGATGACCTGCTTTGGGACATTTGCCTCATGACTGGCCAAAGTGTAACCATTAGCATGCTATGTGTCATTTATTACCCACAATGAAGTGTTTCCCCAAAATTTTAGAAGAATGAGGAGCACATGTTTGTGATTTACCAGTGCAAAGTAGCAGCTGTGTTGGTAAATTGTTTGTGTTTTGCTGGTATCTCTTTGGATATCAATGATGTTGTCTCAAGAGCAGTGATGCTGGCAGAGCTGAAAATGGCAATACCTTGAGATTAGCTAGATGCAATATTTGTAGATATGAAAGTCTGAGATTGATGCTGGATTGATTGGACCTAGAAGTTATTTCCTTTTCCAGATGTCCTCTCCAATCAGAAGCCCCCTTCATAAAGATTCCTTATTATAGCTATGTCAGTTCACAGTGCTGCCCTCTAGGGGGACTGAAACCAAGATCCCCCTCAAGTTAAACCTGTGTTTTGTGTAAAGTTCCCAAGTTCAGCCTGTGTTTTGTGTAAAGTTCCCAAGTTCAGCCTGTGTTTTGTGTAAAGTTCCCAAGTTCAGCCTGTGTTTTGTGTAAAGTTCCCAAGTTCAGCCTGTGTTTTGTGTAAAGTTCCCAAGTTCAGCCTGTGTTTTGTGTAAAGTTCCCAAGTTCAGCCTGTGTTTTGTGTAAAGTTCCCAAGTTCAGCCTGTGTTTTGTGTAAAGTTCCCAAGTTCAGCCTGTGTTTTGTGTAAAGTTCCCAAGTTCAGCCTGTGTTTTGTGTAAAGTTCCCAAGTTCAGCCTGTATTTTGACAGGTGCTTAGGATCCCTCGCTTGCAGTTAGCTAAATACATAAAATCACATGTTCTGCACAACACAATTTCTATAAATGCCATGTATAAAAATAAATATTGTAAGCTTCACAGATTTACTTGAGATCTCTGCCAACAAGATACTAATGTCTTTTTGTAATTATAATTAAGTTACTAAGACAAAGTTAAGGCAGACCAAAAACTCACAAAACTGTTTCATCTGCACGGTACATCTGTGTACTAAAAGTGTTTACTGTATTCCCAAGAGATTGGCTACCCACTAGGCAAGGGGAATTTGTATTTAAACTGGTACAAGGAGTAATAAGCAATAGTTTTATGTTGACACTAACATTTAATAATAATAATAATAACACTAACACTGAGTTGGCCTCATATCTAAAAAAAAAAAAAAGAAGTGAAATACAGGGTACAGAGTGTAAAGAACATGTGTAAACAAGGGTCTTTTACACTTTCCCTCTACGCTGTACTTAGGGCCCTATTAACAGACCCTGCACTTCTCCATGAATACAGTTCTGGCGGTGTTCAGCAGTGCTGTATTTATAAGAGGTGGGCTGGGGTAGGATGTGGATATGACTCCCCCTAGCTTGTGGATCTTTGAAAATTGCACTTTGGACCTTTCTCTAAATTCAGTACAAATGGTAAAGTTCAGGGTTCACAAATCCCATGGGCACAAGTGCTTTGTAGATAGTATCTAATGGGTTTAATTTTGCTCCCTAAAAGTGTTTTTATATGTAATAGGATTTCTATTCTTGGCAACTTCATTTGGTCTTCATTTTTTATAGTTTTTAAATAATTTGCCTTCTTCTTTTGCCTCATTATAACTTTCAGATGATGGTCAATGACTCTGCAAGCCAAAAACTAAGATTACAATATTATTGCTATTGTTACTTTTTACTTATATTTCTGTTCAAGCCCCTTTCCTATTCATCTTTCAGCATTTCATTTAAACCACTGCTTAGGTGCTGGGTAACTTTGACCCTGACAACCAGATAGCTGTTCCAAACTGGAGAGCTGTTGAAGAGAAAGCTAAATCATTTAAAAACAAAATAAATAAAAAATGAAGACCAACTGTAAATTGTCTCAGAAGGTGAATACAGCATTTGAGTCTGTGGGATTAATAAAATAAGGTTTAATGTATCAAAAGCTTAGTAAATGTGGATTTTTCCTTCATATGAAATTTTTAAAACATCCTAAAGAACCTAGAGGGTAATTGTTTAACAAAATGAATTATTTACCAAGTAAAAGTGAAAATAATGCTGGTAGAAATATGGGTTCCAACAGATATCACACGATCAATAGAAATATTTAATCATAATGTGTGTATTGCTAGTCTTGGCCGTAACATCTTACATTTTTATAGTCTCAGTAAGTCAATTTGTTACTTTTGTTATTTTAGATGGCTCATATGTATCAGTTCCATCACCTCTTGGGAAAATAAAAAGCATGACTAAAGGTAACTTATGTTTGCCCAGAAAGACAAGGAAATTTAATGTTTCATGTTTCGTTTTTTTTATTTACTAAAGGATGGTTAATATATCATGACCAAGTATGCCTTGCAATAGTGATACGGCAAATATATAGACACACAAAATGAATCATTTTGAGCATCAGGAAAACAGCATTAGAGTTTATAAATGATCTTGACATAGAACTTATTCACATTCCAGCAACAGAAACTCCAGTGGGTCGTCTCAGATATATTTGGCAACCATTAACAATTAAACAGATTTCCAAATGAAGTGAAGTGGTGTTTTTGAAGTTTATAGTTGTTGAGTGATTTTTTTCACTCAGTGTTCTTTCTTTTTAGGCCACTTAACTTATCAATTCTTATAAATAAATAAATAGCATTTAAATACAGTTGATATTACCAATTTATTGGCAGTATATACTTTGTACAATCAAGGGAGTTAGAAACCAGAAAGCAGTGTGCAAAATACAAAAAGGCCACAATCAGCCATTTTTTGTACTATGTACAGTACATTTCAGAGATGACTATAGAGCTGCATACCTTCTACAGCAATACCTTCATGAGTGGCGCTATGAGGGGAGGGGTCATTTAGGTGTTCCCCCCCCCCCACCCTCTACCCTTTCCTTTAACTTGTGCATCATTCAGACCCACAAGTTAGGGAGCGGAAGAGGATGCAGGCCTTAATTAGACCCATATCATAGCATCTGCCCTATGGAAGGTGTTAAATGTAAAGTTGGTCTTCACCCCCTGAAGCTGATTGTTTTTATCCAATGCAAGGCGCACAGACTGCAGCCAGACCCAGGGAAGAAGTGGTTGCTAAATAAGATCTAAGGGCACTCTTGCACCTCTTCCAGAGCCATTGTACATTGTACCCCTCAAATGTATTATTAAGTGGTTTCTTTATGTGGCCATGTGTGTAGCAAGGTGTATACTTCACACTGAAATCGACATTGGTTGTATCCCTTTCTACACCAAATTATATTGCCAGACGTTAAACGGTCTTTTCTCAGTGACTTGTGATCCTCTAAGTCTAGAGTGGTGTAAAATAATGTTGTGGACTAAAATAAATGATACCTTTATAAGAACATTTATTTCTCTGCAAAAGAGAATCTCTGCAAGACTGCATATCTCTACATTCATTCACAAAAATATAATGTATTATATAATATTTAAAGGGAATATTGTGACCCTTTTTGTAAAATATAAGGATATTCTAAGTTACCAAGGGTTTTATGACCATATAAAGGCACAACACTGAGTGCTTTTATATAGGTTATGGAACTGTACATTATTTTCTGTAATACACAAGTGTCATGTGACACAAATGGCATCAATAAGCATTGATTATAACCAGTAACATCACTAAGCTCTGTTCATGGCTCTTGTGTATTGTATATTTATAATATACACATTTTGCAAAACTGTACTTGGTGACAATTCCCAGACATATCTCAAAACACATGTACAGGTATGGGATCTATTATCCAGAATGCTCAGGACCTGCGGTTTTCCAGATAAGGGATCTTTCTGTAATTTGGGTCTTCATACTCTAAAGGTGGCCATACACACTAAGATCTGCTCGCTTGGCGAGGTCACCAAGCGAGCGGATCTTCTCCCGATACCCCGGCCTATGGGTGGGCGATATCGGGCTAATTCGTCATTTGGCCCAAACAATCAAAAGGTAAAGGTGCCCGTCGGTTCAAGGACCGCATCAACGAGCCAATCAAACCTGCCCGATCGAGATGTCGGTCAGGCAGATGTTGGTCGGGCAGGCCCGTCATTAGTTCCTATACATGGGCCGATAAGCTGCCGAATCGGTCTAAGGGACTGATATTGGCAGCTAGAATCGGCCCGCATATGACCACCTTAAGTCTACAAAAAATCATTTAAACATTACATAAACCTAATTGTTGATTGTTTTGCCTCCAATAAGGATTAATTATATAGTAGTTAGGATCAAGTACAAGGTACTTAGGAAAAAGGAAATATTTTTAAAAATGTTGAATTACTTGATTAAAATTGAGTCTATGGGAGATGACCTTCCCATAATTCAGACCTTTCTGGATAATGGGTTACTGGATATAGGATCCCATACCTGTATATTATTGCCAATCATTATTCTTAAAAAGTTTTTGGTTTTCATTTTTCTAGTGGATTTCTGGAAAGTGGCCCATAACAGTTGCTATGTGGTGCGCATTTTAAAAATACAACAAAAAATTATTCCAGTATCTTCTTGATGAAATAGTTTTCATTAAATTTTGAATCATGGGTCATGGGTTAGTCTAAGGATACATTTCGAGTAAGACTTAAAATACATTATTCCTAAATTTGGCTCAGAATATGACATTATTTACCAATTACTGCTTTCCCTGTTTCAATTAAATTGAACATATCTTGGCATAAATATATTAGTGTAGTGCAAGCAGATTGTGATTAGAATCTCAGTGTAACAGCAACAGATGCATTTAATAATAAATATCAAAGAAAACATGTTGGAACATTTAATTTGGGCATGATTCCAATCTGGAAGGGGCACAATGACCATATTTATTAGGTAAAGCATTCCTTTGTTTAGAGACATTATTATAATAGTGCATTTGTTTTACAACTCTTTTGCAGAAAAGGCAGATGTGCTCCTGTTACGTGCTAGCTTGCCTTCTCACTTTCATCTTCAGATGTCCGAAATTGAATTTCATGAAATAATAGGTTCAGGTGAGGAAAAAATAAAGCATTACTCCTTTATAGGTTTTGTTGCATAATAAGGCAAATAATCCTTTCTTTTTGTGTGTTGTAGGTTCGTTTGGAAAAGTGTATAAAGGAAGATGTAGAAATAAAATAGTTGCAATCAAAAGGTAAACATCAAAAATAGTGTTTTCATTTTTCAGGTATGAATAAAAGCCGTTATACTTTGGTTTAGAAGAACAGAAATATCTGTGAGAGAAAATATTAAATACATGGCTTATTGAAATGGCCAAATGATCCAACTCAATCCCATTTTAGCCTTTTAGGTTCCAGCTCATGGTACCTATCAGAAAGGGCATGTGTTGGACAAATACCACCAATAAAAGTTAAAATGAAATTCACATCTACTAAGCATTTTAAACTAAAATGTTTTTGTTTTCATTTTATCAATATCCCTGCCTTATTAGATACAGAGCAAACACCTATTGTTCAAAGTCTGATGTGGACATGTTTTGTCGTGAAGTTTCCATTCTTTGTCGACTCAACCACCCCTGTGTGATTCAGTTTGTGGGTGCTTGCCTTGATGATCCAAGTCAGTTTGCCATTGTGACTCAATATATCTCTGGAGGTTCACTCTTCTCTTTGCTGCATGAACAAAAAAGGTAAATCTGCTCATTAGGCAAGCTATTACAAAAATGAAGATGAAATATAGAAGTAAGAACATTTCTAAATATGATCAATTAAAAATACTGTACTATTACACTTATACTTTACTGTTATTCTTCACAACCCCCCTCTAGATGCTCTGTCTCTGTACATGCAGGCTTTGTGTTGGAGTATGTTGTTTTGACAGTTTTAATATATTGTCTTGGCCAGTGATACCCAATCAGTGGCTTATGACCAACATGTTGCTCACCATCCCCTTGGATGTTGCTACCAGTGGCCTCAAATCAGGCGCCCATTGGAGGCTCATTTTGAAGGCATAAAACCATGTGTACTGCCAAACAGAGCCTCCCGTAGTCTTCCAGTCCACATTGGGTTACCAAATAACCAACCACAGCCCTTTCTGGGTGCCCTCTAGGAACTTTTTTCTTGCTTGTGTTGCTCCACAGCATTTTTTATATTTAAATTTTGCTCACGAGTAAAAAGGTTGGGGACCCCTGGTCTAGGCTTAACGAGCACATACCAATATATATGACCTAACTAGCAATCAAAATCCAAATAAAGGTTCTGTCCATAATGTGGATTCCCATTAGTGAAGTCTACTAAAAAAACATTTGAACACGTTAAAATAATCAAGTTACTTTTCGCTAACCCCTTCTGTATAGTCTGTCTCTGTGTATGCAGGCTTTGTTTTGGAACTGGCTGTTTTGACAGTTCTAATAAAGGTTCATTTGCTCTGCTTTTGATTCTTTTTTGGTTTTATTACTGCTGGTTTAAATATTAACAACTGGGTTCTGACATTAGGAGACTTACACACAGATTTTCTGTAATTTCTAATATTTATTTATTCTATATTATGCATCTATTATATTATGCCAACCTTCCACATGCAGTCTTTTCTTTTTTTGACTTGATATAAGCTTAATCATACTCTATAAATCAGACATATACATTTCAGTGCAGATTGTCAACTAAAATGTGTTTTGTATTTATTACAGAAACCTCGACCTGCAGTCAAAATTAATAATTGCAGTTGATGTTGCCAAAGGAATGGAATACTTACATAACCTAACCTACCCTATTATACATCGTGACTTGAATAGGTATGACATGCATGAATTTTTGGTTAATTGAGATTGCTGCTGAGTATTGCTTTTCATGTGCCACAGATCTCTTTGGCGTTTAAAAAGTAAATATCCAGTTGGATATAACTATAAATTATTGGGAAAGAAGCTGGCCCAGTAGATAGTTTGGCTAGCTGAATATGAGATTATCTGGGTTTTTTTAGAGGGATTTAAGCATTAAGTAGGGATGATATGTAACTCTTGGAGGGAACATAGAGGAAGAGAATAGAGAGAAGATTTATTTAGTAATATTTGATACATTTAGTTTAGAGTACATCAGTAAAACAATCTATGTTGTAACTGTGTCAGCAGTCAGCATATATTTCCTGTATATAAATATATGAAATCCATAAACGTAGTAGTTAGAATTTGCCTTCAGGTGAAATATAGAAATGACAACCTAAGGTACTTGTATATTTTGGTTCTATTAAAGAAACCAAGTACTTTTTATATAAAACGTGCATTTGCATTGTGTTTTGTTCAGCCTTTTGACTGTATACTGTGTATGCTGGAATTTGTGTTTCTGATAACACACATCTACAACAAAATAAACACTTGGGGGCAGATTTATTAATCATTGTCTGAAAAATGTTCCTAACATTTAAGAAAGTGTTGTGAATTGACACAGCAGATAGATCTGTCAAATTGTTTTAAAGTTTACTTTACTACTGTGATTAGTCGGACACATTCATTTTTCACTGATGGTATTGCTCAGTGATGCTCAACATCAGTCCTGAGCACTAACACCCATTTGAATCCTTCCTCCCTGATACAAATCAGATGAGGAGAGAGAGAAATCAAATAGCTGTTTACACTGAATCAATTGTTTCAGCATGAAGCATAAATTATAAAATCTGAAACAATTTGATATCCTTATAATGACTTGCTAAAAACAATAATTATCCATCCTTAATAAATCAGGCCCTCATGTTTTTCTAAAAAAATATTTTTTTTTATAAAAAAAAAACCATGTTGTCTGTACAAGGCACCTGATCAAAATTTTCTGTCCAGCCGGATCAACAAGACAACCAATATCCAAGGCCTTTGCCAATATTGGTAGCCTCATCTCCTGCCATTCACACACTGAATAGGGTTGGTGTTCGGTAGGGTCAAAGCTACCTGCGGTTTTCCCAATTTGGAAAACCGGACAGGATTCTTGAAGACTGACATGACGATGCCGATTGCCGTGTCATAGCCCATCTCGTGAGGACGTGCCCAAGCTCCAGTAACGTCACGCCCTACCCCTGTGCAGTCACACCCCTCTCCCTGTCCGGAGTTCCCGGGCAGGAGAGGTGGCAACCCTAGCACTGAATATCATACAAAACTTTGTTTTGTACAATAATATTGTTGCGTGTATGACCAACTTTGCAGTCTTTCATTTTGCACAGGAATCCTATTTACTGTATTCCCAATTATTTCCTGAAATGGAATGTAATTCTGTTTCATTCATTATATAGGTAAAATGTGTAGCTTTCTTAGCTTCCTCTCTAAATCAGGCTCATGCGATTCTAAGCTTTTCAGCCCTCCCCCTGTTGTTTGCTTCACGCTGCTGGCACAAAAGGAGATTAGTCGGCCACGATAAATCTTCTCTACCATGAGCGACTAATTTTTTGCAAATGCTTTCCCACTAGTAATAAAATAAATCGCAGATGGGAAAACATACATATGGCTTTAGTTTTTTGAAGTCAACTGAAGTTGCCTCATGAGGACAGTGACTTTGGAAAAAGGAAGCACTGCACTGTGCAACTAAACTACAAAATTACATGTAGTATGGGATCTTCTGTGTGGAATGCTTGGTTAATAGCATAAGAGCTTTCTTGATAATGGGTTTTTTAAGTAATTATTCATATATCTTTTTGTTGCAAAGAGAGAGAGCCACATGCCAGTGCCCTTCATAAAAGCTAAGGGCAGGAAATAATTAATAGATCCTTAGGCCTTCCTTACACAGGGAATAGGTACCAGAACCAGGATGTCTGAGCCAGTAAGGGAGTTAACCCTTTTTTGGGTCCCCTACATAGCATTTCTATCACAAACCATTATAGTTTTAATATTATATGAGTCTGTATATTTCTTGCACATTTATTGAGTGATAATATGAAATCTTAACTGAAGAAGTTTTGCTTGGGAGAGTCCAGATTTTATTCATTCTGGAAACAAATATCTAAAAAGAATTTGAGTTTCTCACTTGACTGTTTTCTTTAATAACAGTGCTACTGATATCATATGCATCAGTGTTGAGACTAACTATACTACTTTCATTTCCAATTTGTTATGCATCTTGGGTCTAAATAGTTCAGTTTTTCCCTTAAATGTTTTTAACCTTTGATTTTGCACGGATCAGTTCCAGTTGTAGAACAATTAGATGTTTTCTATCCCTGCTTCTCTTATACGTAGTATTATTTAGCCATTATTGTTTTATTTGTTTGAGGGAATAAAACTGAAATGGATTTTATCTCCTGCTTGTGATTACGCTCTCACTAAGCAGTAACGCAAGCAATGGGATTATAGTTCTGTGAAAACAAAAGGGATAAAGTTCCCAAATGAATTATTTTATGGGACTGAAGACAGAAATATAACCAACATTTTGCAGCACCCTGCATTTTAAAATGTAAGGCAACCCAAATGTTATTATCTCCTCAACCTAAAAGCAAAATGAAAGCAAATGTAAAGCATTTATTTTAAAGAATTATTATGCAGGCAAGACAGATTGATATTAATTCTTTATAATACCTGTATGTATGTATAACTTTATTTATAAAGCGCTACTTATGTACGTAGCGCTGTACAGTAGAATACATTAATACAAACGGGATTATTAAGATATAATAGATAAATACAAAAAACAACAATAAATACAGATAGATACAAGATAAATAGAGTTGCCATAAGTTAAGAGTCAAAGACACAAGAGGATGGAGGTCCCTGCCCCGTAGAGCTTACAATCTATATAAAATCTATACCTGTGACCAATATACTAAGGTTGTAATAATGCACCCAGAGTTTTTTTTAATATTATATATAAGGCAAGGATTATGCAATGTTCTATAAAGAGCTCTGTTTCTAACTTAGAGAAATACATATATCACTAACATTTACTTGCTCTCTGTGCAGCACTGATAAGCCCACTGATAGCTGGTTAGCTGTCACTGCAGTGGCTAAAGGAACATTAACAGATGCCTAGGTTGAGGAGGCAGCAGTGCTAGCAGAGAAACTTGTAGTGAAGCAAGAAGGGCTGGCTAATGCTGGTTGTGCATGAGACTGCTGCTGTGTATAAGAGTGAGCACTGTGGGTGACTCCAAGGGGGCCATTTTCTAACGTTGTATTTCTGATTCAGGGTTTTTTAGTGCTAAAATCTGCAGAAAAAAGTTGGAAATTTTGTCGAGATTTACTATGGGTCAAAACAGCTAAATATCCGAATCCGATAATTCGCCAGTTAAAACTTGTCTAGATCATGTAGAAGTCAATGGCAGATGTCTCTTCCCTTTCCTGGAGGATCCTTCTTTGCTTCAAAACGTTAGAGGTTTTTGGACTTTTGATGCTGGTGTTTTGTGCAACAATTTAAAAAAGTGGAGGTTTCGGTGCAACAGTTTGCAACTTTTTTGTGACTTTTCAAACTTTTTAGTAAATGTCAGACATTCGTGGAAATGACTTTATTTGAATTTTTAAAAAGAATAAAAGTAGCAAAGTTAGAGTTTTAGTAAATCTGCCTGAAATGTTCTCTGCATAGAAAAGATCACTGTGGAAAAAGCTGCCATGAAAAGATGCAGACACAAAAAACTGCCCAATGTATTATGCACAGGAAATGTAGCAAAGTAAAAAGTTGCTACCATTACGTCACCGCATAAACCCATGTAAATGGGACTTTTCTAGGAGCCTTAAGGAATTTCTTCCCAGAATCCTGTTATGACTTATTTGCATACGTATGAGGCGGTCTCCTTAATCCATTTAGCTTGTTCGTGAATCCCCACTACTGGCTCTACCTAAGCTGATCAGAAAACCCTGCACTACACTGATGAGCCCCAAGAAGGGCGAAACCGGGTTGTAGTTGGGAAACTGATCAGCTATTATCCTGGCTTCTGCTTTAAACCCAGTGGGTGAGTTTTAGCCTATAGGATAAACCCATGTAAATGGGACTTTTCTAGGAGCCTTAAGGAATTTCTTCCCAGAATCCTGTTATGGCTTATTTGCATACGTATGAGGCGGTCTCCTCAATCCTTTTAGCTTGTTCGTGAGTCACCGCAAATAAACACCTATTGACTACAATGCATACTGCAATTTTTGCCATTTTATTATTTTTTTTTTGTACGATTTGTGAAATGTTTGCAAAGGGAAAATGGGACAGATCACTATCCAAAATGTGTCTTAAATGAGGAAAACCTCTTGGTCTCCCACAAGTGCCACAAGGAAAGCTGTCTGTAACATTCTCAGTAGTGTTTTAACTAGAATACCATGATGAATACCTATTAATTTAAATAACCCCTAAATAAAGGATCTGCTTAATATCAGTCTAAATTTCTGCTTTCTTCAGTGTCAGCAGTACATTAGGTCGAGAATAATGTATTGACAATTTATATTATCTGCAGTGTACATTATGAAGATAAAACAATGCATAGTGATCTTTTATTCATGCTATTCATGTATTCATTGTGGAGAAGATTCACAATTATGCCCTGGAAAGCAGTTTTCACAAAATATAATGTTACATTTTTAGTTCTACAAACAAAACTATTTTACAGCTCTATTTAAACATTTGCAATAAAATCACTTTTCTCCTTTTTTCCCACTGCTGGTTGCATTTATTATATTTTTATAGTTAGGGAAACCATAGCAGAGAAAGAAACAATAGGAGGCAATACAGACCTTAGTGGTAATATTATGTATGAACACTCCTGTTGCTAGTGAACATTAGATTTAATAAGCATTACTGAAAAAATCTGGTTTAACACAACATCAGCAACATTCACAAATATGAAAGATGATACTTTTATAAATAGTTTGGGTAGGATACATTACACTTTACCTTAAAGGCACAGGCATGATATTGTTTCTACCACTGAGAGATTTCCAAGCATTTCTTGCATGTATCATTTTGTTTATAATAATACATAGATGATTATTTTTTAAAATAATCATGGCAGGGTTTAATCTCAAGTTGGTAATAAGTTGCTGAACTTGATCATAATGTGGGAAGTGCTGCTTTTCATTTTCTGTGGCCTTTTCCAAAATTAAATTTTCCCTGCCAAATTATCAGATCAGTTCTGCTTTTTCCTCTCCTCTGCTATGCTTTGTACAAGTCTAGGATCTATTATCCGGAATGCTTGGGAATTTGGGTTTTCTGGATATGGCACCTTTCATTTAGATCACAATATAATCTGCTAAAAATCTTTAAACTTTAAATAAACCCAATAGGATATTGGGTTTTGCCACCATGTTAGTTTCATGCAGGTTAGGTATCCTCAAGTACAAGGGAAGATTATAAAAAAGACTGTATGAGAGATTGCCTTCCTGTTATTTGGAGCTTTCAGGATAAGAAATTCAATACCTGTACCAAATACAAAGAGGTGGCTTATAAATGAAGGTCGAGCATTTGTTTAGATCAGCAAACAATTCTTAATACAGTCCATATTTTGTTGTTAGTATATTTTACTGTGGGTTTAATTATTTGTATTTAAAGAAGTGGGAGTTATTTAGTAAAGTTGGTAAGTGCTGCAATAGATCTGCTTTCCCAAGTGCAATGTTTTTACCCACAATGCTGTTCTTTTTTTCCAAAATTAGCAATTTGGAGTACCAGTGTCAATATAATTAGAATCCACGTTTATAGAGAACTCAGAAGTTAAGTTCAAGTTTTGCTCCATCAAAGCAGCATTCCTTTAGCACCACAAAAGGTGTGTGTTATTCAGTAGGTGCAAGTCAGTTGCATGTTCAAGCAAAAACATTCAAGTAGAGCTCAGGCAGTAACACCTCCTGAAAGCAGGTATTTATTCCAGTGCTTCCTTGCATCTATGTGCCCAATACTTTCCAGTTTGTTGGACTTTGCTGTAAAATGGAAGGTTTGAAATCTCATATAAACTGCTACATTAAGCAAATCCTTTATGCCACATACTTTGGTAAACCTGAGCATTAAACTATTTAGTAGTTCCCTGGCATTCATATTTATGTTGCTACCTAATGACATGTGGAAGTTAGGATGCTGCAAAGTGCAGAAATGTCATCAAAACCGTGAATCTTTTGTGGAATATTTACAGAATACGCTACTGTATATCTGAGATACCATTGCTGTTGGGTAGTTTGGAGTAGAAAGACATATTTATCCATTTTGGATTTGTCACAATGTTTTCTTTTAAAAAGTTATAGTTTCCTAGGGTAAATCTACTGTGGAATTTTGGCCTTGAAATATAAAGTAAATGTAAAGTCGTTGGGGCATTGCTTTGATAACTTGGTATTGCAATGCTGGGAGTTTGTGACCTATACAGTTTTATTTTATTATATAACATAAAATATGGTTTTGAGATACATATATGGGTGCCGATGAGTAGGTACCGCTCACACAGGACTTCATTTTGAATATTATATTGAAGTAAATATTGAAAATGAATTCTAAGTCATGTGTGAGTGGTACCTACTCATCAGCACCTGTTGATTGAAACCTCCGAGGTCTGCACCCAGGCGCAATACCTTTCGATAACATGAGTGCAGCATTCCCTGGGCAAAAGTGCTTGTTAGATGAGCACGTTCTTGTGCCCTTAGTGCTCTAGCCCTTGTGTCCCGGAAAACAGTGAATTATTCCTCATATCTTGTTACAGAAGCTGAATTACACAAAAAGTCACCAGATTTTGAAAGCTTGGTTGTCCTGGGCAAATAATACAGTATATAAAGTGAAAAAAAACAAAACAGTGGAAGAGTTCAAAAATTAGCTGGCAGTTAGGAGAAGACTTACTAATGCTAAATAATTGCAGTTAAACTTTTATGAATGGTTTATTGGGAGTTATTGTTAATAATAGCTCTATGGAATGCTGTATTTTTTATATGGTATTTAATAAAGGCATACATTTTTAACTGCTAATGCTGGACACCAATATACTATTTGGTAATCACTGATAATTCATTTTTGAAGATTTGGCAGGAGTCTAAATTCTTTCTTTGCAATTTTTACTTAAGCGTGGTGCTTTGACCTTCTTCTGCATGTTTTTTTCAAAATCTTCTTTTAAGCCACAAAGGCTAAATAATTTCACCTTTGCAAAATCTTTGCTGATGCAGAGACTTTCAACAGCAGTCACAAGCCAGTCACAAAAGGAACAGCTGTAAAACTGATAATGAATTCCATTCAAACTAAAGAAAAAAAACTATAAAAGAGAGATTAACTGTATCATGACTATAAAGACCTGCAAATCACAGATTAACCAATGTCCTGCTGCAAAGGCATGGTTTTATCTCTGGCTTGATAGATCTCTAAAATTAAATGGGGTTATCAGTAATCTTCTTGTTAAATAAGTCTTTTCCTTTGAAAGGTTCTGTATCTCAGTGTGGCGCTGGCCACTAAAATTTATTGCTGCTTTTAAAATACACTTACCTGTAGGAGGAGAAACCTTAATTATGACACCTTTGTTAAAGCCAAATTTAGCAATTGCAGGGAATGACCTTTGAAACATGTTTCATGCATCGTTCCACAGGGATTTCAAAGGCATAGTAATGAACTCAAATTTTAAAGAGCATTCAGTGCAGAAGAAGAGATTAGCAAAGGGAAATGGAAAAGCAGTTAGACTGATCACTACCATACAGATTTATACAGAAGAATCATAGGACAGTGAGCCCCACACGCTGAGTTGCACGTATTAATAGCCAAATACCAGTGATGTGAAAGCATTACTGTGGCAAAGCTGCTGAGTCTTTTTATGACCCTATTTAGGTTCAGAAGTAAGAAAAAAAGCTTGAGTTCTAACAGGCCACTACCAGGTCTGGACTTAGATTAAAAATAGGCCCTGGCATTTCAAATAGACAGACCCCCATCAGCCCACTTAATAATAACTGTCTATGGCATCTTACAGCAGCCCCTATGGCATTTTCTAGAATCCACAAATTGCCATTGTCAGTCCAGGCTTGGCCACTACCTATAAATCTCTCAACTCTCACAGTACTGCCCATATAGCTCCACCTTCTAGGGTGTCAGCTGACAGCACCAGAAAACACTATATTCCCCTCCCAGCAATGCATAATGTAAATTAAATAGAGATTATGATGCATGAATCACAGCTATTCTTGTACAGGTCAGTTTTAATGTCCAATATATTGCATTTTTATTGGACATAGTAGCTTGCAAGAGACATTGAGCTGGGTAGTTCTCATGATTAGTGATGACAGAAATGGTGAAAATTTTGGGAAATGCGGCTAGCAACTGACTTCTTTGACACGCGCAACTTTTTTTTATGTGACTGTGACTTTTCTGATGCTCATCACTACTCATGATAAAACCAGAACCTGTTATATGTGGCATATACCCCAAATAGCTCAAAATGCATTTTGACTTTCTAAGGCCAAAGAAATCCTCCACCCTCTATGTCAGGCATCCTCAATCTATGGCCCGCGGGCTAGATACGGCCTCCCCAAGAAAATTTACCTGCCCCCTCTGTGATCTGATGCGAGGACGTAGCGGGGAGCAGGAGGAAGCAGTGGAGAGCAGACCATGGTATGAGGACATGGTGGGAGGACTTTAGTCCAGCCCCCCAACAGTCTGAGGGACCATGAACTGGCCCCCTGCTTAAAAAGTATGAGGACTCCTGCTCTGTGTGAATCAAGTGTCCTTTAAATGTTCTCACATTAAAATTCTGAGGTTTGTTTTGATGAAGTCAACTTCTAAAATCTTTTTAGTTTCCATGACTTCAAAGGCTTTTAATAAAATGAATCATTTTACATATCACAGTGCTGAAAATGTTCTTGCATACACTGATTTCAAAGTAATTTGCATAATCTGATTTCAGATAAGGAGGTTTATGTTCAAACCAAGAGTTTTTGCCATGTAGGAATTCAGATCATACCCCCCCCTTTATTCAAATAATTTAACTCCTGCAAAGTAATTCTCCCAATGGCAGGCTACAATTGCAAATAAGCGTTTCATCTGTTCTGCTATTAGTTAGTATTACCATGAAGATATTCAGAAACCTATAGCATAACCTTGGGAAATCCAGGTCTTGTATTGATATTGGCTTCCTATTTTTTAACCTTGTTCCTATAAATTAGCAAGCATTTTTTTTAACATGATCTATAAGATGTCAGCTTATTAGGGGTTTGTAACCCAACCAAGTAATAACTTCACTGTGTTCTGGAGCCCCATCTAAAATGGATGCAAGGATAATTAAAAAATCTTTTTTACTATTGAGCAAAAATTAAATAATTCCTACAACACAGAGTATTGGTCAGTGCTTGATATTGTGTTAATTCCACTCATGTCTGGGTTCCAGCTTGACCTTTTAAATCCCTAGATACCTGAGCCTGTTTCTGCAATTTTTATAGAGTTCCTGTATAACTGCACCTGCCACAAATAAGAGCAACATTTTGGAACTTATTATTTAAGTGTCAAATCTTTTACCAGCTACTAAACGACATGCAATAAGGCACAGGTTGTAAGCACAACAAAATGTTGCATCACATGGCCTTGCACTTATGTGCCCTTCAGGTGCACAGTATTACATCAATGATGCACATGCACAGTGAGCCAAGGTTCACTTTGATTGCTTTGGTGCATGAGCGGCTCTCAAATACCTTTTATCAGGTCTTTTTTGCCACACTTTTACATTTAATAACCCCTTTACTGGTGTGATTGCCAAAGCTGGCTGCTGGTATCCTTATCCTGCTCTAGCCTGCTTTAGTTATATATATATGTATGTATGTATGTATGTGTGTGTATTATTGTGTTTATTATCCCATATTAACCTTTGCCTGTTTGTGACCATGATTATTGCTATCTGCTGTGACCTTAGCCTGTCCTTGACAAGGCCAAATTCCACTGGAGGTAGATTTAAATAAAGTTAATAAAATCAACCCAATTGCAATACAAATGTCTGCTGCTACATGGCATTAAAATTTTATGGACACCTTGTTACAATTTAGCTCAGCGGTGTCTGGGAATCTGACTCCTCGTATATTTCTAATCCTCTAGGAGAGGAGCTATCCCAGCAGGGGTTCAATTAGTATTCCCTTGTTAGGAAATAGGCTGCATATGGACAAATATGTATGGACTTTTTTTAAAACTCACAAGAGTAGGGGATGTGTGGTAGGCCTAAGCAATGGGGGGGAAAAGAGTGTTTTGTGCCTGTAATGGATAATAAATGGTCTTAAATTAGTGATGGTCTCTATAATATTATACCTCTGACCCATGGGTCTAAAGACTAGACATCAATTTACACTCAAATAATGGGTTATTACTAGCCATTACACCATGCTCATGCCTTTACTCCAAGAAAAATTACTTGCCAATAATTTGCAAAACATTGAGACATACCCAGCTGTGCCCTCTTTTTAAAATGTATTGATTTACCAACCCCAGATCTAGCAAAAGCTCCTGCAGCTTAAAAGCCCTAAAACAACCTGTGTTCAATGTACTTTCATTACAGTGCCATATATGACACATGTTTATTAATGCTGAGAACAGACATAATTTAGCTAATTAGTGTAATGTACAATATTATAATGCTGAAAAAATAGATCTGTGCCAAGAGAAGAATTTTATCATGGCAAAATGCCTTTTTTCATAGAAACTATTGAAAGTTATAGTATTGTAACTTCCTGTATTACTATACAAGAGCAGCACTCATTGGTCCAATATTCTGAGCATTATTAAACCTCAGCAGCTTCCATCAAATCTCACATGATCATCTCTATATAAAGGCCAGGTGGAAAACTTTAGAAAACTGTGTAATTTTCTGAATGTCAGTAGAAGAGATGTGAAAGGAAATGCACCTAGCTATTATGACAGGGTAGACTGAATCTGATATCTGTTTGATTCATTGGCCTCATTTCGCTGACATAAACTGACATTTGCTTAACATGTCTCTAATGAAAAATTGATAAAATCATCTAAGTAAAAACATCTATACCAACTGTGAGCAGAAAATAGCACAATGCAGCAGAACACATCACCTTTTCCACTGCAGAAATATGCTTATGTACTGTACATTGCAAATGTTTCAAGCTAAAGGGAGATTTTATAAGATTAAAAAAATAATCAGCATTGTTACATTAAATAGTATATGCTTCTTTAAAAAGAAGTTTCTCTGATTATGTTTAATCAGTAATCATTAGGTAATCTATCTCATATTTTTTATATGCCCTTATGCTAGATAAAAATCAAGCTAAGAAAATGTATCTTTTCTTACATACTTTGTGATGAAGGAAAGGCCTTTGCTGAAGCTCAAATTCTCAGGATATATATTCTGTACTTCCAAGGCAGCTAGGACATGCTGAATTCCCTAGAAGATAAAAACAAGCATCTACAGTGATTAAAGTTTAATAGCCTCCAGTAAGCAAGGAAAGTTGTTCACTTGAATATAAAAAAAATGTAAAAATGTTCTCCTATCCCCTCTGCTAAATGGGGGTGTTGGTTGGGAATTGAACGTACAATTATTATTATTATTAACATTTATTTATAAAGTGCCAACATATCCGCAGTGCTGTACAATAAGTGGGTTTCATACACTGGACATACAGAGTAACATATAAAGCAATCAATAACCGATACAAGAGGTGAAGAGAGCCCTGCCCAAAAGAGCTTACAATCTACAAGGAGAAAGAGTTGAGACACAAGGGGGCTGATTTACTAAGACACGAATTTGAATCCGAATTGGAAAAATTCCGACTGGTAAACGAACTTTTTGCGACTTTTTGGTATTTTTTCGTTGCCTTTACGATTTGCGCGAAAAAACGAGAGTTTTTCGTAGCCATTCCGAAAGTTGTGCTTTTTTCGTAGCGTAAAAACTTAAAAGTTTTAACGCCATGAAAAAATCGCAACTTTTCGCGCAAGTTTTAACCCTACGAAAAAATCGGCAGATTTTGCGCAACTTTCGGAATGGCTACGAAAAATTCATATTTTTTGCTCAAATCGTAATAGTAACGAAAAAGTCGCGACAATTTTCCGAAAAAATCGCAAAATACCGATCATTACGAAAAAAACGCAATCTGACGCATTCGGCCCGTTCCTGGGTTAGTAAATGTGCCCCAAGGTGTGGGAATGGGCATGCTAATTGTATATTTGGAAAAAATTAAGATCATGGTGCTACATGCGAGGGACCCATCCTAGGGCTCATTTTTATAATGCAGCAAGCACTTATTTGTGCAACCCCTCTTGCAAGAGTTAACAAGGGTGCAACTTGTGAAAGGTACAGAGCACAGCATTTTAATGTACATGTACATGCCTTGAGTAGGTAAAAGGTACAAGGTTTGCTGTCGAGTCTTGCACTCATAGTCACTATTTTTTGAGCCTGCAAAGTTGCTCTGTCTATCCAAATGCTGTCCACTTAACAGTTGTCACAGTTCATATCTGCTTGCACTGCATTCACTCTCAGGAGATTATCTTTGCAATGGGAGCATATATGGGGAGCAACATGCATTTTGGCAGTAAACATCACAGATCTTTTGCATTTTGCCCCTCTTTTATAAATAAGAATATATATAATAGGATTTCAGAATGTATGCATTCTGAAGTGTGAAATGTAAATGGGTCAACTATGTTTAGTTTTACTTCAAGCTACTGACCCAGCCCCCTAAACAGGACAAGTGGGAGGTCAAAGCTATTCTATTTAGCATATGGGTATATTGTTATATATACACATAACAAACAGTATGAGTGATTTTTTTTTTGCATTCTATCATTCAATAATATGTTTTCTTGAGAGCTGCAAAAACTAAGAGAAAATATAGCAATTTCAAACCTCAGAACAACAGCAGCAATACTACAACAAAAGGGGCCTATTTATTATGCTGTATAAAATGATTTATTTAGAAAAACAGTGTAAAAAGTAGTGTAACTCAGATGGCATATGTGTAAAAGTGTGTTTGATTTTACCCTTCCTGATGACTTGTATTTGACATTATTATTTTACACCACTTCAAACTGTCATAAGCCTATAGGACAATGGCAACCCATATCCCAACAGAAATAGAACAGTAGACTAGAGTGGAAAAGACATGATTCTCAGGACATAGGAAGATGTGCAGAGGAGGAAAGAGACACTCAAAACAAAGGCTACAAGCTACACTTGAATCCCAAGAAATGGATGAACCTTTTCTGAATGTGATGAATCTATCATCCTCTACTCTGTCTCCTGTTCAACTTAAGGTCTTGAGGGTTATCTTTTTTTTACCAGTATATAATTTTGATGTTTTTCACACTATTTTAGATTTTAACAAACTTGTGAAAAAATCGACTTTTTACAAACACTTTTTAACATCCAAGAATGAACAATATTTTATTTCACATGATAATGTTAGTGATGGTATTGATAATTGTGATAATTCAACCAGTGGTTATCTTTTTGATATTGATATTACCATTTGTAATTATTTTACGTTTAAGGAAATAGTTTGTCTTAATTACCTGGAAAGTCTTTATAGAGAAAAATAGTTTACCTAACTCTGAAGTAGTCACACATGTTGCTTTAGGCTATAAATCCTTCTCTATTATCCAGTAAATTCACTGTCCATCTATGAACATATTTCAGGATTTAGTTGAGCATGATTTACTTGAATTAGCTAATAAAATAACACATGAACATAACTCTACCTTTAGCAAAGAACAGTTTTTGGCTCTTAAAGAGTTTTGCAATAATTCTGACATAACTATCCATCAAGGGGATAAAGGTGGGGTGCGTTGTGGTTTTTGATCCCCTACAAAGATTTCAGTCCAGACTTGAGGGTTTGGTGTTGTTTGGAATTTCTTTGGGAGTAGCAGATAGTGTCCCCTACATGTGTTGGGACTTTCCTATTACCCCCATTTTCAAGATTTTCCAAAGATAGATAGTGCCAGCATTGGGTATTTTCTGGACATTTTCTGAGGGTCTATCCAATTGGGTTGATTTCTGTTTTCAGCCCCTAGTTGTTAAATTTCAGTCTTATTTGAAAGATACGGGTCATCTTCTATCTGTTTTGGACAAGTTAACTTGACAGTTTGGATATGGATAGATAACTATGGATGTCAAATCCCTATAATTATCCATTCCTTAGTTTATGTTACACAATTCTGTTTCATATTCTGCACATTGACTTTTCTTATTTTGGCCCTGGATTTCCTGTTAACCAATAATTATTTTAATTTTGATGACTCTTACTATCTCCAGAGGCGTGGGGCAGTCATGTGTGCTTCCTAGGTCCCCATGCCTCTGAGGAGAGGTGACACCCTACGTTCCCTAAATATACATGAAGCATATTGGATTTTCCCTATATGTACAGTGGAGGAAATAATTATTTGACCCCTCACTGATTTTGTAAGTTTGTCCAATGACAAAGAAATGAAAAGTCTCAGAACAGTATCAATTCAATGGTAGGTTTATTTTAACAGTGGCAGATAGCACATCCAAAGGAAAATCGAAAAAATTACTTTAAATAAAAGATAGCAACTGATTTGCATTTCATTGAGTGAAATAAGTTTTTGAACCCTCTAACAAAAAAAGACTTAATACTTAGTGGAAAAACCCTTGTTTGCAAGCACAGAGGTCAAACGTTTCTTGTAATTGATGACCAAGTTTGCGCACATTTTAGGAGGAATGTTGGTCCACTCCTCTTTGCAGATCATCTCTAAATCCCTAAGGTTTCGAGGCTGTCTCTGTGCAACTCTGAGCTTGAGCTCCCTCCATAGGTTTTCTATTGGATTAAGGTCCGGAGACTGACTAGGCCACTCCATGACCTTAATGTGCTTCTTCTTGAGCCACTCCTTTGTTGCCTTTGCTGTATGTTTTGGGTCATTGTCGTGCTGGACCCATTTTCAGTTTCCTGGCAGAGGGAAGGAGGTTGTCGTTCAGGATTTCACGATACATGGCTCCGTCCATTTTCCCGTTAATGCGAATAAGTTGTCCTGTGCCCTTAGCAGAAAAACACCCCCAAAGCAAAATGTTTCCACCCCCATGCTTGACGGTGGGGACGGTGTTGTGGGGGTCATAGGCAGCATTTTTCTTCCTCCAAACACAGCGAGTTGAGTTAATGCCAAAGAGCTCTATTTTGGTCTCATCAGACCACAGCACCTTCTCCCAGTCACTCACAGAATCATTCAGGTGTTCATTGGCAAACTTCAGACGGGCCTGCACATGTGCCTTCTTGAGCAGGGGGACCTTGCGAGCCCTGCAGGATTTTAATCCATTGCGGTGTAATGTGTTTCCAATGGTTTTCTTGGTGACTGTGGTCCCTGCTAATTTGAGGTCATTAACTAACTCCTCCCGTGTAGTTCTAGGATGCTTTTTCACCTTTCTCAGAATCATTGACACCCCACGAGGTGAGATCTTGCGTGGAGCCCCAGAGCGAGGTCGATTGATGGTCATTTTGTGCTCCTTCCATTTTCGAACAATCGCACCAACAGTTGTCACCTTCTCTCCCAGCTTCTTGCTAATGGTTTTGTAGCCCATTCCAGCCTTGTGCAGGTCTACAATTTTGTCTCTGACATCCTTGGACAGCTCTTTGGTCTTTCCCATGTTGGAGAGTTTGGAGTCTGCTTGATTGATTGATTCTGTGGACAGGTGTCTTTTATACAGGTGACTAGTTAAGACAGGTGTCCTTAATGAGGTTGACTAATTGAGTAGAAGTGTCTAACCACTCTGTGGGAGCCAGAACTCTTAATGGTTGGTAGGGGTTCAAAAACTTATTTCACTCAATGAAATGCAAATCAGTTGCTATCTTTTATTTAAAGTTATTTTTTCGATTTTCCTTTTGATGTGCTATCTGCCACTGTTAAAATAAACCTACCATTGAAATGATACTGTTCTGAGACTTTTCATTTCTTTGTCATTGGACAAACTTACAAAATCAGTGAGGGGTCAAATAATTATTTCCTCCACTGTACATGTGTTCCTTTGAGTTTGAATACCCATTATGATGCCACTTACTTGGTTTAATTATTATTAAATAAATGTAATTTTTTTTTTTCACAATGGGTGTTTTTGCTTAAGAGTTTTTTACTATACTGTATATATACATTGTCTTATTTCATTGTAAATACACTAGAGGTCGCTGCTGCTTAAAGTGTATATATAAGGATAGCCTGTTCTTGTCCTAACATGCCCTTGATTAAGGGCGGATTCGAATGAAACGTGTAAGGTGTCTGATGCTGCTGCCTGTTGTTATACTGTTCCAGTAAAGGCTTACTATTTTTAACCTAAGTCTTGGAGTGTGGAGACCCTGTTTACCTTCTTTATAGGACAATGGCACACTAGGAGATTAGGCGCTCACTATAAATCTCCTCTATCGTGGGCAACTAATCTCCTGCAAATGCTTTCCCATAGGCTAAGATTGAAATCGACAGAGGGGAAATCTTCAGTTTACTGAAGTAGCCTGAAGGTTCCTCGCAAGGAAACTTTAGGCAAATATGTGCCAACTGTTTTGGGAAAGGGAAACATGGGACGTTTTATCGCCCACGGTAGTGAAGACTTATCGCAGGTGACAAAACATACCATGAGTCATCACCTTTAAAGTGAAAAAGCTAGGAATTTTACACAGAGGAATGCAGTCTACTAGCATTTTTTACACAGCAATGCCTGGGGATGAGATGTTGATGTATAGTGTATTTGGTCACGATTTTAATACACAGCATAATAATTAGTCCCTACAATTGTTAATGTTTTTAACAAGACCAGTATACCATCACTTTGTTTTACTTTTGAAATGTTTCATGAAAGTTATATATCCTGACTAAAAAAACTGTGCATAAACTTCAAATGGGTTGTTTAAAAAGAAACAGTTATCCCTACAGATAAAACAAAGATTAATCTGCTTATGGAAACACACTTAGTGATTAAACTGAGGCTGCCGTATATAACAGGGAAGCCACTAGCAGCTAATCATCTTCAGAAAATGACCTTCGCAACTGGGATCAAAAATATTCTCTGTGAAGTGATAATGCCATATGAATCCAAGATTTGGAGCCTCTGGACTCATAGCAAATTCTCTGCTGTATGTATTGTATTATATTCTGTTCCTCAGTACAGCATATTTGCTTCTGTTGTTGATAGAGAAAACAATCACTGTGAGCCCGGTTATGTGACTGTAGGACAACAGAGAGTATTCACAGTGCTCATGCTAACAAGAGACAGGCAGGGTCAACTGAAAAGCCAGCTGATGCCAGAAAGCACATTGTATTTTCCTGAAACTTATAAAAGTAAAGAAAATTCTCTTGTTAATGCCAGCTCCCAAAACCAAAATGTTTTTACAGCTGTTTTTTTTTTATATTTTTATTATTTCTTGTTACTTTTACAAAGACAGTTTTGTCTTTGAAGCTTATATTAGCTAATTATCTAATCCTTGCAAATGCCAGCACTGTGTATACTGTTATACAGTTATGATAAGAACTTACATTGAAAAAATGAAAGGGATTATGGTTATTATAAGTACAATACAAATTTAAAAATATATTGCTTTGAAACCCTAACAGGGCATTGTTATGACTTTGCTTTTTTTCCTAACAAGACTTAATTAGGATAAAAACTAAATTGCTTTTTTTTTTCTTTTAAGTCACAACATATTACTGTATGAAGATGGCCATGCAGTTGTTGCAGATTTTGGAGGTAGGAACCATAGAGTTTCTATGATTTATTTACATGAAAACTTACACATGAAGTTTCACATACAGCTTGCTATTTTATGCTCACAAAAATGTAGTTCAATTATGTATTCATAACATTTGTAACTATTAACCAATAGTATGAACCACACAAATTGTATATAAAGGATAGCAAATGTTTAAAAGCCAAAATATTAGAATGCAGAAGAAGTACTTTATTTGTATGAATAACATTAAACGGGGCTTATGTATATGTTAATGTAACATACTGTAACACACAGTTAAAATGAAGGAATCTGACTTGGACTGATTAACACAGCGGTTTCATATAAAGTGTGTCCCATATACAATAGGTGATTAGTGGCTTAACAAGAAGGGCCTGCTGGGCCCCCTAGAAAAATTATTTGAGTGTCCCCTAAAACATTTCAAAACTTTTGGGGATTCAAATAAACTGCTAAGTGGTCAATGGCCCACTGTGTATCCCAGTAGCTGCAGGGTCTGTTTCCTCTTATTTAGTGTGGAAGTCTGCTCTCAAGAAAAAAATACAGACACAAACCATTGTAAAAGAAAGTCTTTATTGAGTTGATACATGATCAGAACCCACCCCAAAATCTAAAAAAAAAAAACATTGAAAAACCAACCTCAAACAATGGGTCACATTCTATTTGATGAGAATGGAACCCGAGTTCCAAATTTCCCATAAACTTTAACTGAGTTAATGATGAAGTAATAATTCCCCAAGATAATCCACAAGATAAAATCTCAGATAAGTTTTTCTTATGGAACTTAATGGGACTCAGTATGTAAGCTGGCAGCATCATGACTGTATAGGTAGTTACGTCACTGACTCTCTGCCCTTTAATAAACCTTCAGACTCTTAACTTATTGCTGCTGTATTTATCTGTATTTATTATTATACTTTGTATTTATCTATTATCTTATAACACCCTGTTTGTATTAATGTATTCTACTGTACAGCGATGCGTACATAAGTAGCGCTTTATAAATAAAGATATACATACATACATACATACAAATTCACTTTAAGGTCATTGTTACTTTGTGTACTTTGCCTCCCCCCCATGATTTTTTACCTTAAACAAGCACTCATTAATTTTGAGTACAGGTATGGGACCTGTTATCCAGAATGCTTGGGAACTGGGGTTTTCCAGATAAGGGGTCTTTCCATAATTTGGATCTCCATACCTTACTAAAAAAATCAAATAAACTGAATAGGATTGTTTTGCTTCCAATAAGGATTCATTATATTTTAGTTAAGATAAAGTACAAGATACTGTTTTATTATTACAGAGAAAAAGGAAATCATTTTTTAAAACGTAAAAAATATTTGCTTATAATGGATCCTATGGGAGACGGCCTTCCCGTATTTCAGAGCTTTCTGTATAATGGGTTTCTGGATAACTGATCCTATACCTGTACTTTGGCACACCATACTTGAGCAAGTAAAACTGCTCTAAACTAAACACAGCTTTGCATCTTTTCTGAACAGTATTTTGTTCAGAAACAATGACATGCAAAAATAAACAATATAAACAGATCATAATTTTGTCATGTTTAGAATAAGGAGAAAATTAGCAGCTTAAATCCTTTTGTTACAGTACTTTTTCATACAGTATTTTAAATGTAGTTCTCTAGTTAACTAAAAGGTTTATTTTTGTCCTTTTTTTTTAAACCAGAATCGAGATTTCTCCTGTCACTGGATGAGGACAACATGACTAAACAGCCTGGGGTTTGCAAACTTTACTGATATACTAGGATAACTTTGTGAAAATATAAAAACTGTGTGTTAATAATTATGCACTTTAATTAACATTCCTTTAATTAGGTCTGTTAACAATATTCATTGACCTACTAGCTAGACAGAGGGTCATGTATTACTGCTGATGCTTTTACAGTACACGTCTCTCTCTTAATCAATATAGTTTACCACTTCAATCTTTCTTTACTGCCATAATGCCCTTCATTTTGCTGACTTGGCACTGTCTTAGAGTATCTCTTTATCATATAATTAGGCACTTTCTGTAGTTTGTATGATCAGCTTGTCTTACCCTCAGTATAAGAACTTTTGGTATTACACATGAGGAATAAAGTTCATCTATCTATCTATCTATCTATCATCTATCTATCTATCTATCTATCTATCTATCTATCATCTATCTATCTATGGAAAATGATGCATATAAATGTTGATTTCTCGTCCTATTCATCTTTGATAAATAAGGAAATATTCTATTAAGACTTATTCACTAAAAATGCTGAGCAAAACACTGTAAGGTTCCAAAGTCGATTTTTGATAAAGGCCACTATTGTCAGATAAATTAGGAGTATCATCCCTAGGGCTTATTATATATTGTGGCACACAAGGGTTATGGTCCATTCCATGCAAAATCTCACTTCACTGACATATATTCACAAAAAGGCTGTATGGTTCTCTGTGCATACTCACTTTACTGTCAGGTTCACATGGTATGCTCCAATATCAAGTTCTTGCAGGCCAAGTTCCAGGGTCTATTAGGGATGGCTTATGCTTTAGGGGGAAAGGCATAGACAATCCCACCCATTTGTTTTTTACTGATTTCTGGGGTGTTGTCTGCTTCATTCTTAGATGTGCCAACAATCAATCTATATGTCAGAACCTTAAGGTCTTTGATTAAAATCCCATAGCAGCCTTCTTTACATCAAGTAGAGTAGCAATTGGGTGGTGAAACAGCCTCATCCTATGTAATTGGTTATTGCGTTCTTTATTTAAGCTTTTTGAAGACTAGGTTAATGCTATCCCTCCCAAGGGTAGTAATGCCTGGTGGGTGGGAGCTGCACAATCACCTGAGAGGGCATACTGAAAACCTTTTGGCTATGACACTGTTTTACTTAAGAAATATTAGACAAAACTAATTTTTCTAAAACTGTTTTGTGACCCTGAGCAATTGTTTTATTTTTCTAATTCCTCTATCTTCATATACATGGAAAATATGCTAAATTTGTGCAATTTATGTCACATGCCTATAAGATGATTTATTTTTACTAGTAATGAAACCCATACAGATGCTGAAATAAACAGACTGTTTTGCTTTTACTGCAGAGGCAAATCATTTAGTAGGAAGCACTGTGCAACCGCTGATTCATCAAAATCATGGGAGGCAGCTAAGGATAAACATGAAATCTATTTCATCTGCTTGTGCTTTGCAGTATCCTGTTGGCAAATGCTATAAAATGCACAAAATGACCAAACATCTCACTGTCTGTCAGAATAAGTAGCCTGACATACTGTTATATGAAATTCTCATTCTTAGCAAATAAAAATGCAACGCAAATTCATATTCCTGTTTCAAGAAAATCATTTGGGACTGTAGGTTTTCCTGCAACTGCAAGTACAGTGTTCCCTACTTAAATTACTACAACAAATGAGAAGCTTTTAAAGGGCAGTAAATATATGTTTTCAACATAGGTAAGATAAATAGCACTCATAAAGTAAAACAATACATATTTTAATATTTATGGTATTTATAAAGCACTAATAGGTTATTATTTAATTTTACACCTACTATTTACCTGTAATCTGCTGAATTAGTTTAAATAGACATGAGCTCTGAATAAACAACTCCCTCCTTACAGATAAGCAGAAGGCCACTATGCAATGGTTTATATGCGCATTGGTTATCACACTGGCAAACTACCCCAAAATAACCAGTCAGCTGGAAACTAAAACTAGTCTCTATTTCTCAATAGCTCAAGAAATAGTAAAACCTCAACTACTATTTAACTGTTAGCAAATCTCTATGTTTTCCCTTGAACAATATAACAACCAGCAAAATTCTGATCCATGTCCTCCACCTTTTATCTATAGCTTCAACACCTTCACTGACTGCAAACAGGTTACTTGTTACAAATCATTCCTGATAAAACCACATTAACACTTTGTGCTCTGCACTAGCTACTGTACATATTACAGGTATGGGATCTGTTATCGAGAATGCTCAGGACCTGGGGTTTTCTGGATTAGGGGCCTTTCCTTAATTTGGATTACCATACTTTAAGTTTACCAAAAAATAGACATTAAATAAACTCAATAGGATTGTTTTGCCTCCAGTAAGGATTAATTATATCTTAGGATCAAGTACAAGGTGCTGTTTTATTATTATAGACAAAAAAAGAATCAATTTTTAAAGATGTGACTTATCTGATTAAAATGGCCTTCCGGTAATTCAAAACTTTCTGGATAATTGGTTTCCCGATAATGGATACCATACCTGTATTTACCATATTTGCATTCAGATTTGTCTTTCAACTTACAAAGACATAAACCGTTTTTTTTCTGCAATTGATGAAAAATCATGGCAATAACTCATGACTTTATGACTGCAATTTGTTAAGATTAAAAAAAAAAAATGCATCCTTTTATAACACTATAGAAGTCACTGGGAAGTGTATCTTCAGCACTTAAAGAGATACTGACACCAGAATTTAAACATCTATCAAAACATTGACTTTGCATGTTATTTTTAGTTTTGCCCTAAAATTATTTGTCCAATGCTTTTACATTAGCTCTCTGACCCCCCATGTTCCCCTATAAGGAGGCTGCCATATTTGTGCATCAGTAGTCTGTTAGCACTAGAAGCTATAGCTGAGTGATTGAGGTTGCAAAACAATCAGGTTTAGGAACTTCAAGTAACAATTATTTACCAAAGCAGAGCTATCAGTGAAAAGGGATCACATGACCTATGGGTAACTTTTAGGGGTATATTTATCATGCTGTGTAAAAAGTGGAGTTAAACATTACCGGTGATGTTGCTCATAGCAACCAATCAGATGCTTTTCTTTGGTTTTCTAACTGTTGAAATCTAATTTCTGACTGGTTGCCCTAGGCAACATCACAGGTAATGCTTCACTCCACTTTTTACACCTCATGATAAATATACCCCTAATGTACATTAAGATTTTGTAGAGTTGTTTTTTAGTCTCAGTATATTTTTAAGCATAGTGAAAAATACAACTAGGGATGCACCGAATCCACTATTTTTGAGTTTGGACAAACCCCGAATCCTTTATAACAGATTGAGCCAAATACTAAACCCAATCCTTATGTGCATAAGCATATGGCTACAGAAAGCATAGGTAGAAGTTTGTGTCTACAAAATTCTTTACTTCTGTGTTCACATGACTAAAAGTCATGTGATTTTAAGGATTTGGAATCGGTTCAGCCAGGCACTTGAATTGACTGAATGTAAATCCTGCCTAAAAAGGCAGAATCCTGAAACGAATCCTGCATCTTTAAATACAACACTGCAGCCCTTCCTTGTTGTAAAAGTTAAAAGGTGAATATTAGATTGTGCAGTTTTGTGTGTTTTTCAGACAACAATTGTCTATGAAAACTAGGTAGAAAAAAGACAAAGATATACAGTATATACAATATCTCTGTGTGATAAGGAAACTCGGGAAATGTTAGGACAATAGTAATAAAGGGCCCTGGAGAGAATTTTTAGGAACTCCTGTAGAGAGAATGATGAGCAGATGATATTCTATACCAGTGATCTCCAACCAGTGTCTTGTGAGCAACATGTTACTCACCAACCCCTTGGATGCTGCACCAGTTACCTCAAAGCAGGTGTTTATTTTTTAATTTCTAACTTAAAGGTAAGCTTAAGTTGCATAAAAACAATGAGTACTGCCAAACAGAGCCATCTGTACTATACAACTATACCAATGAGTGATCAAAAATCCGTGAGAGTCTTTCCAGTATGTATGGTTGTCAGAAATCAGTGCAACAATGAAATGCTTAAAATATAGGGTAAATTTGCACCAAGATGAAGCAGAAAGAAGCTCATTGGTCACTTAGCTGTAGTTAGCTAGACTTTGTTGCCTTTCTGAAAACTAAGTATACCCCCTATACCCTTAATTTTAAATTAAACAATGTCTGAATAACTTCAACTAATACTAAAAGGTTCTTGGAAAATCCATACTGTGGCTTGTGCTATCCTTTGCAAATGCCACAAAAACAATCAACTCTGTCTCTTCAAGTTACAATTTCTCTTCATAGAAATCCAATATCTCCCCTCGAGTTAATAGTTCACTGATGCAGAGCGTCTTATTTAAAGATTACACGATAAACATTTACAATACAACCAATTTCCTGACATTGTTACTAAACAAAAGATCAGTCTCGTTTGAAGAAAAAAAAAATAGAATGTCTGTCTATAGTTTTGCTTCTAGCTCACGCCACCACAGAATGCAACATTATGGATGTCTGTTGCCACAGCAACAACTAGCATACAAAGTTATAATTACAAGTTGAACTTAATGATGTACACATGAATAATGATAAGGAAATGATTTGTTAATAATGGAGTATTTCTTAGGGATGCTAATCCATTCACTGCCACAGTTGGCCTAATAAGCTGTGCATTTCAGATACCATTGCTTGCAAACTAAGAACATGTTTTGAAAAGCAGCTTATTCCGATGTAGACTGTGCATAAAATGTTTAGCTGGTATTTGCCAAGTATGAAAATTCTAGTTATATTTAAATGTATGAGTCAGTAGCAGGGTTTTTTTTTACTTCCCAGAAGCTCTTTCATTTGATAACCAATACACAAGCTTTTTATATATTTATTCCTTAATTGTTTGGGATTTGTTGTTATTATAATACTGACTGTTTCTAATGGCTTACAGATTATAGCTGTATTGTTTGGGATTTTACAGTTCAGTCAGCAATTCTTTATTCATGTGCAGTCTGTCCATATATAATGTGTAATTACAAGGTTACATTACGGCACAGGACAAATACTCATCTAATGCATTCAGACACATATTCAAATGAAACCATATGAGACAAATCAGATACTGCAGTATAACAGATCCAGATATACAAGCAATTTATTTTTCAGATGACTGCCATTATATTGTGTGTTGTTTGCAAGCTCTTTAACGATTGTGGAGAAAGCATAGAATATTCTTACATATGGCTTCTATGGCACACAAGACAAATTGTTTATGTTGCAAAGAAAAAAAGAGCGTGGCAGTGTTTGCCAGAAGTCTATATAAAGTCTGGTCTATTGTAGGCATTTACAAAGGAATGCATTACACAGCTTATGGATATGGCTAGCATCTTCAAGGGTGCGTTTTATCACCTGGTGGGAACAGTATTTTGTTTTTTTTTGCAGTAAGTGGTAACAAACGCTTAAAATGTTGCCTTTTCTAGAGTTGGTGAGACCATCCAGAAATATTTCTAAGGGCTTCTAAGACTGAATAAACAAGTAATTATCTTCCGTTATTGACATAAAAGATTAAATCAGTTACTAGGATTTCCACTGGTTTCTATAAAGCCATTTCTAGCTTTTCCTGTAGGTATTGCTTTGCTCTTAAAGTCCTATTTATTTAGTCTCATTCTGTAATCTCCTATATCCCAGTCCTGCTGTTAGTCTAAAAGCAACACTATGTACTCATGGGTTTTGCTATGTGGAGCGGTTTTATATACTGAACCTCAATGCCTGTAGCCACAGAAGAGGAGGAAAATGCTAAGCACACAAAATTGGTCTTTGAGTTATTTGTTTTCTGCACTGAACTGAAATCCCTCTGGATTTGAAGTATAAACTTTGTCTGCTAATACTCAATATTAGGATGGTTAGAATGGCTAATACACAGTAGGATGGATGGTCTCATGATTTAGTGAATGTGCTTGGGTCTGAAATCAAAACAAAACAAATCGAGAATGTGCACAGAAAAAGCAGACATAGGCTAACTAAAGGTATTGTTCAGTAGCTTTCTGGACAGAATGTAATCTTGAAAATTAGCTGATAATGGGAGTCACTAACCCTAGCAACATTTATGGATGGGCATTTCAATATTGCCTTTTTGAATACCATAAAAAGCTTTTAAATGACACTGTATTGGTTTTATTATGATGCATTAAAGTTATATAAAGTTGAACCGCATCTTTTAATGTTATGGATTTGTAGTAGGGAATAATGTAGTTGTGCCATATGCTTAATAATTAAAAGCCTCTAGTAGAGCACTTATACAGTAAAAGCAAAAACTAAACTTAACTTAACTGCATTATATGTCTACAAAAAAATGAACTTTTTTAATGTTGCAATATTTTTTTATTTAAAAATGTGATCAAGTTGTGAATGATAACCTCATGCAATTTATTGCTGATCTATAGTGATCAGTCTCACCTGCATTAACATCACAAATAATACAACTTAAGCAGTATAGTTTCTAAACTGGGATAAAAGTGACCACACAAAGCCACATGTTTTCATTGTTTGAATGAATAGTGGGCTGTGTCCTGCATCTATGTGCTGTATTCGTATTATTCAGTCAGTCTTACTTTCCCTATTTCCCTTTTGTCACACAAAAAGTTTAGAAATAGACTTCATTGTTTCCATAGTAAACAATGTGTGCAGCTGATAATATCCCTGTGGATATTTCCTTAAATGAACAGTTGCACTCTAGTACAGTGACAACCAGACAATGGCTCATGAGCAATATGTTGCTTGCAACCACATTTGATGTTGCTCCCAAAGGCCTCACAATATGTGAGACATCTAAAAGGCTAGAATGGTTGGAAAATATATATGCATGCCATATTTCCCTGAGGCTAGCATGTCACATTCCATAAATGCTTAGAATTCAACTACTATAATTATAGCTCTTTTTGAGAACATAATGACAGTTGTTGAGTTTGTACTGTGCCCATGCCTTTACCCTCCGTTTGCCTTTTCTGTCTGCCTGTTTCTGTCTATCTGCTTCTATGTAATAAGTGCATTAATGTTATTTTTGGTTGAGTCTTTTTGCCGCTTCTCTGCAATGTTTAATTTGTCTTGTGCAGTGATGCCTGTTTGTTTATTTATAGAATCTACGCTGGATGGCTCCAGAAGTATTCAGTCAGTGCACTCGATATACCATTAAAGCGGATGTCTTTAGTTATGCTTTGTGTCTTTGGGAACTGTTAACAGGAGAAATCCCATTTGCTCACTTAAAGCCAGGTAACATGTTTCTTCGTCTTATTTTTAAAAATGTAATAAATGATGTATATAATAGAACTAAACTACAAATGCAGCTGCCCTAGTTACCAATAATCAATAAGGCTAAAATAATAGTAATACTATTGCTAACAGCAGAGTATTATAGTAGAGGATGCACCAACCTAGAAGTTAACACTCCAAAACCAAAAGGTTCATTTACCTTTGCTTGTGGTGCAAATATTAAGAGGAACAAACTTGATGGTGTATGACAAAATCAAGACTTATAATGGAAAGATTTCTGATAATATATTGGCATTTTTGACACTGAAGTTTAAAAGGGGGGCAGTTTAATTATACATCTAACTGAGGAATCAAGAAGTATTCCCAGCAGTTCAATCTATTTGCCATTTACAAAAGTTTTCCTGACTGGCTAAAGGGTTAGATATGTTGGAAAAAGAATAAAGAAAAGAAAGATGGCTAATTAAAAAGAACTGGAATGAAAAGAGAGTTTAAAAAAAAAACAAAAAAACATTTAAACTCCCTGAGGGCAGAACATCTAATCTATTTATTTAATTTACATCTAATTTTTGAGAAGGTTGCTTCTGCAGCCAAAGCTACGGGTAAAGCTCTTTGTTATATAGACTATAGAGGCTTTTGTTTAAAGCTGACCTGGTTCCAGTAGCTAAAGTCTTCTAAAGCAACTGAAGAACCCTATATGTATTAGGCAAAGCTCAGTCGAGTTCAGTTGTTACTAGATGGAATTGTCATGTATTATGACGAACAACAAATTACTCTAGCAGACCTGGTGTGTGAAGTTAATATGATATCCCCGTCACTGAGGCTAGGTGCTTCCCCACAACTCGGATAGGTCATTCATTTGTCATGTATGTTATAAATCATTTAACTGTTCATTTCAAAGACCTCACCTACATTTTCAGTTCTCTTTTTTTCAGTATTGCTAGATTATTTGTAGCCAATAAATGCTCTGAATGGTTTTGTGACATTTACTTTCAGTATCTTAAGTAATAAACCTGCCTGCTTGTAGATACTTGATTTCACATTGATGAGAATCAGGTGAAAAAAAACCTTTACATTGAATTCATTTTATAACTTTGATTTAGCAAAATACAAATACCTACCCCCTTAAATAAAAAGAAAACTATACACATACATACACTATTTCCCTATATCCTATTACTATTAATTATTTCCATCCTTAAATGTATGATTCTAGTAGCTTCTAAACATTCAAAAGGAAGTTTAAAGAAAGAAAGAAAGAAACAGAATTCTTTAAAATCAAATATGTAAAATGACTTTTATAATACATTTGGTGTATATTAAAAGATACATTTTACACCAAAATGATAGACCCTATTGCTACCCAAACCGGGCACACACTCAACTCAAGGAAATATCAATCAGCACAGTCTTCCCCGCTTGCACAAAGCCCACAATGACCATCAAAACAAGGCCACATAACAACAACCATGACCATATAAACAGAACCCAGGACATGGGAACCCAAACCACACAACCTTTCCTCCACATATCTATGGAATATCCAATGAGACTATGCCACCCACTGACGCTACCCCTCCCTGCTGCGGTCATTTATATGCCATGTTTATGTATACTTTACCTTTTCTTTTTTCTTTACTTCCTTAATAAAAAATTTAAGTTACAAAAAAAAGATACATTTTACACACCCCAACCCAAAAAATAGCTTCCAGCCATGCATGTAATTGCTAAGAAACACAGATAACATATTTTATCAATTATCTCTATATTAAAAAAAAAATCAGTATTTGGTTTTTAGTGTTTACAAATGCAGTTTAAATCAATTTTAGAAAAGAAAAAAGACAGAATTTAAGAAATAATGCATGTTTGGAGCCTCTAAAACAGATCAGGGTTAGGAGAATGGAGAAGAGCATTGGAAAGGAGCATTTTAATGATCAAAGACTAGGCTAGCATGCTGAGTTCTCTCTTTAGGATAAAAGGATAAGCCCAATTAGTAAATGAAGTTATATGAAACACAGTTCCAGAGCAATATTATGTGATCATAGGATGTAACTCACTTTTCTTGGTTTACAAATCTATATCGATCTTAGTGGAAAAAAAGCTAATAAATAACTAAAGCAACTACAAAATGATTAAAAAAGAACTATGTTTCATACATATTTCAGCTTAATTTAATCAGTATACATGGGCTGCTAAGAATTAGTTTTGTCCATAAATAAATACTTCAATCCATTAAGGAATGGTATATATAATATTCATTTCATATATGTGAAGTTTCAGGTGCTGATGATAAATACAGGCGTTTATTCATGTAAGTATTTAAAGGAGAAAGAAAGTTAAAAACTAAGTAAGCTTTATAAGAAAAGTCTATGTAAATACAGCCATAAGCACTCACAGAAATGCTGCAATGACTTCTCTGTCAAAAGATTTCTTGTGTCTGAAATTCATGTGCCAGAAACATGCAGCTCTCTGCTCTCTCCCCTCTCCTGCTCCCCCCTCCCTCAAGAATGCTAAGAACTCACTCCCCCCCCTTAGGAATGTGGATCTGAGCCAATCAGCAGGAAGCTGACTCATAGTCTTACAAACTGAGCATGTACACTTGGTCTCTGTGTCGGTGCAGGAGTGAGGCATTATGGGAACCAACCTGTTTGGCTTTTGATCATCTGAACAGGTGAAATATGGGGAGACTTAAGGGCACTATTGAGACAAATAAAGTTATGCCTTCAGCTTGAGATTAACTCTTTATTAGCCTTTCCTTCTCCTTTAAATGCGGTGTTTCCTTTATAATTTCTTGAGCCCAAAGGCTCAAGCCATCATTAATAGAGCCTTAAGTGTTGTAAAACAAGAACCAGAAAGCCAAAAATAGGAAATGAGGAACATGCTGCGGCACAGACTAAGCCTAATAGTTTTTTTGTAAGTATATTAATAGTAAAAATATGCAGGTTAAGAGTGTGGCTCCAATAAATAATGGAAATAATGTTGTTATAATGGAGACAGAAAAGGCAAATGTGCAACCAATTCTTTTCTTTAGTGCATACAATAGAGCAGTGCTGTCCAACTGTCAGGCGACCAAAAAAGACGTGGGCGGCAAAAAAGACGCAGGTGACAAAAAAAAAAAGAAAAATTTCACCACTTCACGAATTTTCTTGCCGTTTCGAATTTTATGGCTAAGCGAAACGGGACAGATTCACTCATCACTAATCTCTAATGATTTATTTACCAACAGACACAAGGTCATCCATTCAATATAATGGGCCTGATTCACTAAAGGGCGATAAAAATTATCGCACGCTTTTTCGCGTTAAAAAACGAGCGATTCACCATAGTATTATCGCGTGCAAAAAATCGCCATTTTCGCATGGGGTATTTCTCGCACTAGTTTTACCGTTCTGCGTTAATTTCCGCGCTGAAAAGAATACGATCGCATGATTCACTATAACTTTTGCGCGCTAAATATCGCATTCGGCTATATGAAAATTAACACCTACTACAGGCAGGCGAAAAATTATACAAAAGTACAGTAAATGATTTTTTGCAATAAAATATGGACTTACAGTGTTATTTATTCAAGTCTGTGTTTCCCCCAGAGTGACGCAGCCGCCAGTTTGTAGCGAAATGTTCATTTTTAATACAGTAATTTTCCGCAAGTATTGGCGTGTATGGCTAACATGGCGTGCGTTCATTTGCGCAACTATTTCTATTTGGCTACAAGTGATGAAATGTTTCGCCAGGCATGGATTCCCAGCGAATTTTTGGACTTGCGTTGAATTTTTTCGCGGCGGATTTTTTCATGCGTTTCGCAAAACAATCCGCCAATGGCAAAACGCATGAAAAAATTCGCCACGCAAAAATTCACCGCACATCCAAAAATTGATACAAGTGTCAAAAAATAATAGTCACGGGCAACAATTTTTTTGCCCGCACAACATTTTTGCCGTTTCGGGGATCTTTCGAAAGAATTGCTAATTTTTCACTAAAGAAACCAGAACACATTTGCTCATCACTAGTGGCTACTATTTATAAGCATCTACTATTTATATGTGGCTAATAATTATATACACCATTTATATGCTTCGACAATTTTTATACACTATTTCTATGCTACCATTCATATTCGGTGATTATTCGCGTAATTTAGCGCATGTACAGGCAAATACCGCATTGAAATAGTCTTTCGCGAGTTAAATAACGCTTGCAATATCGCGCGTAAAAAAGCGCGAGTATGCTTATAGTGAATCGTGCGAAAAATCGCCAAAATTAAGCGGCGGTAAAAATTTTAGCGCACAATAAGAATAGCGCACGTTTTATCGCCCTTTAGTGAATCAGGCCCAATATTTGTAAAGAGTTTTTTTTACAGTGGAAGCTGTACAGTTATGGAATTCTCTCCCTGAACTAGTACTGGTTAATACATAAATATTAAATTGATGTGAACTTACTCAGGGTGCTTTTCTAATCAATTTCTAATCAATTTTGTAATTCACATTATTTTTCTATTTTAAGTGATTGCTAGACATGCTTCACTAACCCTAACTGCACTTCAAGGCCAGGTGCAAATGGCAAAGAATGGGCAAAATCCACCATTGTTTTGCACTTTGCACCCTGTTTTCTTCCCTTGAAGAATAGATGCAGGTCTCTGTGTTTCATTTTGGCAAGCATAGAGTTGAAGCTGCCCCCATGAAAACAGCATTGCCTACGTTTGACAGTATTGTATTGATAAGGGGCAGCTGAGGGGGAACAAATAGGCTTTGGAAAAACACAAGTAGATAAAGGCAAATAGGATCAATACTCACACAAAAACAGAATTGCTTCCTAAAACAAATGGGTAAAACCAGTGCTCCAATTTGTTGCAGACTCACTGCTAAACAATAAGTAATTTTAAAGAAATTAGGAATCCCTAATAACATCATCAGGCAAAGTTCAAAAAGGTTACATTATCTGTCCTGTTAAATCTGATCTCTTAATAAAGTATCAAATATCAGACTTATAGGTCGAAAATGTAATTCCTTTTTAGATATTAGAATTACACGAGCTTTCCACCAGTCCTCCAATCCATACATACATAGGTTATAAAAGTTTGAGAAAACCAGAAAAAAACGTAACTAAGTACTTGATGGGACAGCCTTATAACATTATCTTGCTTGATCATTTAACTACCATATCCTGTGATAGTTACTAGACAGTGGGCCCTGACTTGAAACTATCATGCAGCAAATGTATTAACTTGTTTCCATTTAATGTGCAGACTGGACTATTACTCCAGTCGATATCTCAGAAATTAAAACCCCTCATTATTAAGACTTGCCTTGAACTTTTTTTAAACGCCCCTTTCCCTCAGGAGTTAAGCCTATTTTGCCTGTAACCTCACAATATTCAGTTATCATTTTCCACCACAACACAAATTTATATAAAAAAACTGCTGTTTAGCTATTCAAGTTGAAATTTGGCTGTAGGGCCCACATTTACATAGCAGATAACCTATAAGCTATTGGATGTAGAATACACTGGATTTAGCATTTAAACCAAGAGATAAAGAGAGCATAAACGGCATTTATGGTTCTCTGCAGAATTTTAGGTTGAAAACCTGTTTCATATAGTAAAGAACATTTGTTACAAGAAATTGTTTATTTATATGAGCTGAATGAAGAAATGCAAGGGATCATTTACAAATAATGAGGGTGCAAAGTCCAAAAAATAGACAAAACCCACTATATTTGTCAGAATTTTCACCCTGTCCCCATTAAAGGATAAGGAAAGTTACAATCACTAGGGAGTGCCAAATGTTAGTAATGTAATCACTTACCTGAAACCCCCGGGCAGTGCTCCTGTTAGAAGAAAACTACACCAGTCCGAAGTAAATACATTGGAGCGATCCTGACTAATAGCCATTCAGGCGAAATGGATGGATACTGTACAACTGGCCATACAACTTTATGTCTAAATATTGTTCTTCTAATTGGACAGATCAACTGAAATCAAAAAGGATTTCAGGATGGTCTGTAGACAGTATGATTTAAATTCTCCAAAATGTCTGACCAATTCTGGGCACAGGTTTAAGTTGCCTCCCTGGTGTCAGTTCTAGCTTGGGTCTAGTTTACTTCAGTGCTGAATTTTGCTGTTTGTTTACAAAAGGGTAGATCAAGCAATTGATCTCAAAGATCCAGACAAGATGGAGGCACCTATGGCCATGGATGGTGACATCACTTCCCACGTTTAGGCTCATTGCCTGTCACCAGACCTTCTCCTTGGTCCTTATTTCAATCCCGGCAGGTCTCGAGGCAGTCCTGACAGAGGCAGACAATAAATGTGTTCATGTGTAAATGTTTTACCCAGCTTTAAGGGGCAGTATACACTCTTTTCAACATGAATGCAGTGAATATGGCTTATGCCGACATACTTTTTGCCTATTGTTTTAATAAATAATAATCAGTGCTTTGTGTTATTTCTTGAACAAACAGGCAAAAAAGGAAAGCTACACTATGGGGCAGATTTCTATGCTGTGTAAAAAATGGTGAAAAAATATGCCCGACATCGCCAGGGTTCGGCGTGTAAAAAACGGTGTAAAAGCTGCGTAATTTTGTACAGATTTTTTTTCTTCTAACAGAACTTATGTAAAATAACGATGACAAATCTGGCACATTGCAGCAAAATAGGCGCAGGCGCAACAAAAAAAAGACACGGGCAACAAAAAAAACCGTGCATGACAAAAAAGGTTGCGCGTCAAAGGTGTTTTGCAACTTTTTGCCCGTTTCACAAATTTTACTTTCGTTTGCTAATTTTTCGGGACAGATTCACTCATCACTACTCATGGTGCATTTTCAGATATGCAAAAACCCTAAAAAGGACAATAATTTCAAAACCTTGATGTTGTTGTGCCATGGAGACATTTTGAAGATAGTCAGATATTGGAGCACTGATGCCTTTATTAAAATATTTTTGATAAATGAAAAATCTTATTCTAAAATTAAGTCATCTTAATGCAAGCCTGCCTTAACCATTTTCACTCACATGTTCTAAAACCTAGGTATTTGCTTTTATTGTGCTTCTTCTGTCAACTCTATGCATTTCCAATGCTTGGTTCTCCAGCTAATATCCACAGAGATGGGTGTGATAAAATGCACAACATTTGCCAAGGTGCAGTAAACCTAAGCAACAAATAAACAGGTAACAAGTAAATGCTACCTGCTTAGTGGTCACTATAGTTAAGTAGACTCATAGCCAAAGGAATGCACAACATTTGCCAAGGCACAGTAACCAATAGCAACAAATAAACTATTTTATAACTAGTAACTAGTAGGTAACTAGTAAATGCTACCTGCTAATTGGTCACTGTAACTGACCTCAAAGTTCGAACCTTGACTTCAAACCTTTGAATTTTGTAACACCATTGGGTCGTATTTATTAACACTGGGCACAAACATTATGTGTGATATTGCCCATAGCAACCAATCAACATTTAGATCTGAATGGTTACCTACAAGTTAGAAAACAAAAGCAAATATCTGATTGGTCGGTATGGGTAACATCACCAGTGATGTTTGACTCCAAGTTAATAAATACAGCGCTTATTATATAATGTATTAATTAATTCTTCTTACCTGTTAGACTTGCCCAGCCTGCTTACCAAGACACACATTTCTTCTCCCCTTTCTCTACTTCTTTTAATGCACAGTGACATTGTATTAAAGCAATAAAACACAGCAACTTTTTGTCACAACAAATTTTCTTGACTTTACTTTCTCATTGACTAAATAAAGCCAGATAAATCCTGCATTCTAGTTACTTACTTTGGTTAACCAAACCAGATTAGGATATAAAAAATACTCCAGGATTGTAAATAACTGCAAATATTAATTTTGCTTGGGAAGGAGACTTCCTGAATTGATTTGATTTGCATTTTAACTAGGAAGTGTTGATGAAACAATATAGGATCACATGGCTTGTATATTATTAAGAAAGGCACCCTGGACATTCCCATTCATTTTACCAGTTACATAAGGTGTTTACTATGCACCATCTGGCTCAATTTCTCAGCTATTCTTTTTAATTTCATTTGGGAATGTGTTTAGTTTAGTCAGTTTTTAGAACTCCAGCCCAATATATGAATATTTTAAATGCCTTACTATTCTACTATTTAAATACAAAAGCTGAATTTTGATATATAATATTTTATTGTTTCAGTACGTCTTATGGAAATTAACTTTTCTAAATGTTATATAGTTACAATACATCACAGATAATTTTAATTTATTTGTCTGTAATGTTCTGTGCTCATAAAATACAATGCATGCTACATACTATCCATATTGTAATCTAATTTCTCTAAATACAGTATAAAGGAACTTTAAACACTAGCCTGCTCTCATAAATGAATAGCTTATTGCACAAATTCAGTACAGGTATAGGATCCATTATCCAGAATGCTCGGGACCAAGGGTATTCCGGATAAGGGGTCTTTCCGTAATTTGGATCTCAATACCTTAAGTCTACTAAAAAATCAATAAAACATTAATTAAACCCAGTAGGATTGTTTTGCATCCAATAAGGATTAATTATATCTTAGTTGGAATCAATTACAAGGTTCTGTTTTATTTCTACATAGAAAAAGGAAATCAGTTTTAAAATTCTGTATTATTTGCTTAAAATGGAGTCTATGGGAGACGGGCATTCCGTAATTCGGAGCTTTCTGGATAACGGGTTCCCGGATAAGGGGTCCGATACCTGTATTTGTTTACGTTAAAACCACAAAGGCCCAGGTCTAGAGTGGCATGTTTTATAGGGCACCATGCCGCCCAGCAGCATCTGTAATTTTTAGTTCCTACACGACCAGTCCTCAGTGCTGCAGGTGTCTGTAGGAACTAGTGAGCAACCACACCAACCTGTGCATAAGCTTGTGGCTACTATACATGGTACAGTTTTGAGAAGCATTTTCTTTAGTTATTTTACTTTTTTGTCCACAGCTCTCCAGTTAGGAATTTAAGCAGTTATTTGGTTGCTAGGTTCTATTTTACCTTAGCAATCAGGGAGTGGTTTGAGAAAGTAACTGATATATGAGTAGTAGAGGGGCTGAATAGAAATATAAGAAATAAAAAGTAGCAATAACAATAAAATTGTAGCCTCAAAGAACAATAGTTTTTTGGCTGCTGTGGTGAGTGACCCCCATTTGAGATCTGGAAAGAGTCTGAAGTAGATGGCAAATGATTCAAAAACTATAAAAAATAACAAATAACAAAGACCAATTGAAAAGTTGCTTAGAACTGGCCATTCTCTAACATATTAACAGATAAGTTAAAGGTGAAACACCCCTTAAACCCAAGCTTAGGGTTGTCCTAAAATATCCAGGAAGTAACTTTTTCTCACTCATGTACATGTTTATTTGCAGTCACATTGTGTGCGTCTAAATAAATTATGTATCAGCCCTGCACAGTGTGGCTTTAATAGAAGCTTAATGCAGTCTATTTAAACTGGTCACACAACATGAACATGCTGCTTAATTAACTAGCAAATATGGTAAAATATGTACTCAAAGTTAGGGTTACAAGATACACTCTTTCTACTTTAATTAAAAAATATATTACTACCAAAATATTTATTTTCCTAACAGTTCCTTAATCCCAAATTAAATGCCAGTGGATGGTAAGGTAAGGACAATTAGTGGCCAGGAACCAGTGACAAGGAAGCCCAGAGAAATTATGGGGAAAGGTATGAAGGAGGTTTTAAAAGCACTGGGAACCCCATCACTAAAGGGCCCAACAAGAGCAAGTCTTTAGTCAGCCAAGCTGCAACAGCATCTGATGGCTGAAAGCTATTTCACTGATTGGATGCACAATCAAAAAGTGACTAAAAGTGCTACCTATACCAACTCTATATTTCATATGCTCCACTGTGGCCTGGGCCACAGGTAATCTTTCTCTTTTTAGTGTTTTACAGGTTTAGGATGTATAGTCCCGAATGCTTGGTTTTCTGCATAAGGGATCTTTCTGTAACTTGGATTACCATACCTTAAAGGAGAAGAAAAGGCAAAGTCACTTGGGGGTGCCAAAATGTTAGGCACCCCCAAGTGACTTAAATTGCCTACCTTTTACCCCGGGCTGGTGCCCCTGTTAGGAGAGAATAGCACCAGCCCGGGGTAGCTGCCAGCGCTTCCTCCTTCCTGCTTCGCTCGCACGCAAATGCACAGTAGAGTGAAATGCCGAACTTTAACAAAAAAATTGGCTTTTCACTCTACTGCGCATGCGCCGACCACTGGCATTTGCCGGAAAATGAAGCAGGAAGGAGGAAGCGCTCGCTACAGCTACCCCGGGCTGGTGCTGTTTTCTCCTAACAGGAGCACCAGCCCGGGGTACAAGGTAAGAGATTAAAGTCACTTGGGGGTGCCTAACATTTTGGCACCCCCAAGTGACTTTGCCTTTCCTTCTCCTTTAAGTCTACTAAAAAACATTTAAACATTAAATAAACCCAAGTGGATTGTTTTGCTGCGATTATGAATTTATGCAGTTTAGTTTCCATAGAGTACAAGGGACTGTTTTACTATTGCAGAGAAAAAGAAAATCATTTAAACAAAATAGAATTATTTACTTAAAATGGACTCTATGGGAGATGCCTTCCCTTATTTCTGAGCTTTCTGTATAATGGGTTTTACAGATAAGGGATCAAATACCTGTACTCCTTGCATTTTTTGGAGGAGAGCAAAAACAGAACTGTTAAAAAACATTTTAAAAGCAACAGCATAAATAAAAATTATTTAGGACCAACTTTGAGTTGCTTTTTTTTTTAAATGCGTCAATATAACTTACATTTTTAATGAGCAGTTAACTTGACACAAACTGGAATTCAGAACTGTTGACACAGCAAGGGAATGAACTTATGCACCCCTATGTTAACATTTTAATTGAAGGAAAAATATAACCTAGTTCTAATTATGGCTTGCCCTTTCCTTAAAAACTAAAGAGAAAATTGTATGCACATGGAACATTTCTTATAAATCAGATCATTAATGCACTTTCCTTCAACATATTCTTATTTTTGCAGAAATGTGCATGTGCAATTTTAAAAAATGTTTTTTTTTTCCGAGTCTTGTCTCAGTACATGAAAATCTTTCACCTAGCCATATTTTAACATATCAGTGGGGCAGTTACCTTCTTCTACTGTCTCTACAGGTAAAGGTAACCTCAAAACTGGGGTCTAGTCATAGAATCTTTTTCTGAATATTTTTACAGTATATGTACAGGCCAGGGATGACTTTAAAGTAGTTGGGCATCTTGAATATATTGCAATATATGGACAAACAATTCAAATTGTGTGTCCACACTCTAAACCAGTGCAATAAGCGGGTGCTAGGTCAAAACATGTAAATACCTATAAGAAGGACCAGCATACCAGGTCACATCAATATCATTTTTTTATTCACCGCATTTATATATATCTCCCATCCATGTATCCATGCAATATTTAAGCACTGGTCTTCTAATCAGCCCATCTGTATTTTTTCCTACAAAATACTGCCTGGCTCACAAATTAAAACAACTGTGTGTGGCTGATGGTACTAGTTGTATGTCACCAGGAGCATTTCTTGCCCCCTTAGCCGCCTGAGGTGGGTCCTCCGATGCCACCCCCCTCAGCCCCCCAGTGCTTACCTTTGCAGCACCGGAGGGGGTCCAGGGGGGCCGCATAGCTAGTGTAGAGAGTGAAGTTGCACTAGAGGAGCCAAATTTCTGTTTTAAAAATGTAACTTTGGCTCTTTTTGCCGCCCCTGGTAACTTCAGGGATGCTGCTGCCTGAGGTGAGTTTTTCAACTTGTCTCACGGTACCAGCGCCCCTGTATGTCACACATCCTTAATGCACCAGTCTATTAAAAGTCCCAAGACCTGACTGAACACCAGCTCAAGCATTAGGTGGTAGGTGCACACTTCAGTAGCTACATTGTTTCTGTATATATAGATGTGTAAGGGGGTGGAGGAGATTTTGGGTTATGTAAAAGGTTAATAGTTGTAAAAGAGGGAGCCAGTGATTTTACAGAGTCTTGGAAAGTCCTGGAATGGGTGGAATCTAGAAAGAGTATACAAAGAGGACTGGCAGAGGAAATTTAGAATGCCTAATGGGTAGAAGGTTCACACAGAAAGTCATCAGAGGAAGAGGTAGGAAAACTAAGCTATGTAGGGCCTAACTTTTGTAATTACACACTATAGAAGTCTGACGTAGTTCAGGTTAGTGAGGATGGGCAGCTAAAAGTCCCTCCAAGGAGTAAGTGGGAGTAGTTTCCCAGCAAGAACCCTGCCAGTCAGGGTTGGAGTGGATAGTTAGGGTGTAGGAAGGCCCTGTGGGATTTAGCAAGTTGGAATGAACAGTGTTGGTTGGAGTCCCACTGCAGAGTACCTGACAAGTCTGGTATTTTGGGCCCTGTAAAGGGGGGAATGCTGACTTGACCCCTAGGAAGGCACTGGAGGCTGATGGTGAGAGCAGGAAGGAACACTGGAGGGACCAGAAAATGAAATCAAAATGAAACTGACTGACTGTTTAAGTAATCTGGCATGTGTCAACTGTGAAATGTGTCCTGATTTGATTTGACAAAAGCACCTGTATTTGAAAAGCCTCCACGTTTTTTAGTGTGAATAACAGTAATTACAGGGAAACACTGTCTACAAATTTTCAAATCTACGCTACTAATTTATATATGCACCCCTAGGCCCATGCTTTTTGTGTTGCTTAAAAGAACACTGAACCTAACATTTCAGCTATGCCACTCCCCATGATCTTTTTTCTTTAATTTCCCATTTTCTGGGCATTATAGCAGGGCAAAAATCATAGCACGGATTAAGACCCATTTAAGAAAGCACTGCCATAAAAAAGTGTACAGAAACCCACTGTGACCTGAAAGATTGGGGAGCTGCAGCCCTATAAATAAGGTATTTTAATGAATTCCTATAATCTCGATTTTTGGGTCCTGGAGCTATAGTATATCCATTTAATCTAACCAACAAAACTATTAGTTTTATACTTATAATAAAATGTTTTTAGGTACTAATGGTGCCTTGTACACAAGTAATATTGGTGTTATAGAAACATGTCATTATTCAACAAGACCACCATGTTTTTTAGCTGCATTATCCTATGTATAAAAAAATTAACCAAGATAATTGGCAGTCTAGCACACACATAAAATAAAATAAAAAGCTTTGTAAAAACTATGAACTAGGCATTTACTTATAGGCTTCAACTCTCTTTTCCTTGAAACTTTACACTATCAAGATGTGCTGCCCAATCTGCCCCACAGTACATGCCATTCACAGTTAAGTGTTCATGGCATTTTACATTGTTATTGAAATAACAGATAATGATAAGTTGATTTTATGTATATATGGTGCATTGAAATTTCAAGAAAATGTGATCGCAGATGTCGATTGGTCAGGACGAGGAGGGCATTGGCTCATTGATGCATTTCTTCCCCAACGTTCTGCATCCTGTCAATGTGATCTGATTATTTGAACTGATATTGATACAATATTGCTCACCCCAAGGAGGAGCAGATATTTAAGTGTATGGCCAGTTTTAGTTAGCAATGGTTTCATTGTATTAAACTAATATAGGGTAGCTAGAGATTTAAATGAAAGACTACAATCACAGCACCTGGTGATGAGTGGTAAAGGCACATGATCTTTAAAGTGATACTGACACTAAAAAACTACTTTTCAAAAAAGTACATAAAAAGTTACCTATTGGTCATGTTGGTTATTTTTCAGAGATGGATTTGCTTTTGTAAGTAATTGTTACTTAAAGGACAAGGAAAGGCAAAGTCACATGGGGGTGCCAAAATGTTAAGCACCCCCAAGTGACTTTAATCGCTTACCTTGTACCCCGGGCTGGTGCCCCTGTTAGGAGAAAACAGCACCAGCCTGGGGTACCTGTAGCGAGCGCTTCCTCCTTCCTGCTTCATTTTCCCGGCAAATGCCAGTGGTTGGCGCATGTGCATTAGAGTGAAAAGCCGATTTTTCTGTTAAAGTTTGGCTTTTCACTCTACTGCGCATGCGCGCGATCGATCAGGAAGGAGGAAGCGCTGCAGGTACCCTGGGATGGTGCTGTTCTCTCAGAACAGGGGCACCAGCCCAGGGTACAAGGTAGGCGATTTAAGTCACTTAAAATTTTGGCACCCCCAAGTGACTTTGCCTTTCCTTCTCCTTTAAAGCTCATAAACCTGACTGTTTTGCCAACCTGACTGTCCCTTCTTAGCCTGTCAGTTACAGCTTCTAATGCTAACGGCCTACTGTTGCACAAATATGGCAGCCCCCTCATAGAGAAACATAGGGGAACATAGAGCCATGGCAAATAATTTGAAGGCAAATTATAAATATCATGGAAATACAATGTTATGATAAATATGATAAATGAAAAGGTTTAATTTTTTTATGTAAGTATCTCTTTAAACCACAAATTTAGTATCATAAGTTGTACTTTTTAGTTCCTTGTACTTGTATGCTTGTACTTGTATTACCTGACATGTAATGCTACCATACTGTATAACTGTTTAGCGGCAGCAGCAGCTGACATGGCTTATCACCATATAAGACCGCCAATCGGATACTCCATTCCAAAGCCCATATCTTCTTTATTAATGAGAGGATGGAATGCCTGCCCTGAAGTAAGTATAACTAAACATATATATATATATATATATATAATTTGCATTATAGTTAGGGGCATACATATAAAGGGGTTATCAATTTAGGACAAAACAATTAAATGGCTTATTTGTAATGCTCTGTTGTTGTGCTCTAACATTAGTTAAGGTATAATTGTGAGAAAAAATCCAGTACAAAGAACTAATTGGATTATTTATAAAGGTGTGTGTTTACTTTACACCAGACTAATATATAAATGATGTAATTATCTTACACCACCTATGACATTGCATAATCCAATAAATGCAACTATTACGGGCAAGCAGACAAATTTTGCTTTAAATATGGTATACAATGTAAAATGCTGTGTTTTGAGTTAACCCAGAATTCTCCTTTTTACTTAAGTATTTTACACATATTTGCATAAAAACATTACACAGCTTCATAAACACACCTGTGCCATACCATTTCATACCATTGCCATTATTACCATTACATGTGCCATACCATTGTGTCAAATGTATTCATTTTGTAGAACTTTTATCTGTAGAAAGCTGCAAATGGTAGCTGAGCTGTATATTTAAAAGCCAATAAGTGACGGTTCATGTTGTATAAAATAAATTGTGATGTTCGTGTTCTGCTACTTTCAAGTAAGTATGCTTTGAGACCTTTAATTATATAAGAACATTAATCAATCAATAACTTGAAGAAATTCAGGATGAATAGAAATGCTTGAACAAAGCATTACTGATGAGAATGCAGTGGTATTGATGGATGTAACAGGACATATACAACAATAATCTCTTTCAGGAACAAGAACAAAGGGTTTACAAACAGCTATTTTATCAGTACCTTATCAGTATACAGTTTAATGATAGTCTACCAGCAGCAGATATGTTGACAAAGAAGACAGCTGATTTCATTCATGACAAAAATGTAGGTTTCAAAGATTTTTTTTTTTTGTTGGATTATGTGCATAACGTGAATATGTAGGTGTAAAGGCTAACATTCCAGAGATGTGGAAATACTTTATTTACAAAATTAAGGGCAGATGGTAAGTGCAGGGCCTCTTTTTACCTGGCGCCTGCTGGAACTCCGTAGGGTTTGGGTTCCTGGAGCACTGGGCTGATTTTCTTTGGGTCACAATCTATACAGCCATGATGGATTGCACTTCAATGGAAGGGGTTCTGCTGTGCTAGGGGAGAGAATGGCTAAGAGGCTGGTGGAGTGTTTAAACTAGGTAAGGGGGGAGTGAGCTTGAGTTTACTGGGAAAGCTAGTGTAGATGGGGCAGTGGGATTAGCAAGGGGTCATGGGAAAGGAGTTGTGGGGTAGAGGGCATACAGTTTACCAGCTAAAGAGCTTCTACTGTTACAAAGAAAACAGCCTAATACTAACATTAAATCTAACTCTCTGTTACCTAATGTAAATATCAGAGGGAGAAGTAGTAATCTCTGCTGCATGCTGGCTAATGCACGAAGCTTGTCGGGTAAATTTGGGGAGCTGGAGGCTATTGCATGTACCGAAAATGATGATGTAATTGGGTGAAACATGCGACTGGGCTGTGAATTTAAATGGGTACACCCTTTTTAGGAGGGACAGAGGGATTAAAAGTGTGGAGGGGTTTGTCTTTATGTCAGATTTAAATCCTTATGCTAAAGAAAATGCCAGGGACAGTGGGGAATCCCTTTGGGTAGAGATTTCAGCAGGGCTAAAAGTTACAAAGAAAATGATCATTGGTGTATGCTATAAACCACCCCGTATAAGTGACGAGGATGAGGCCCAGCTACTATTGCAAAAGGAGGAGGCTTCAAAACTAGGCCAAGTTGTTATTATGGGGGACTTTAATTATGATTCTCTTTTGTCACCTGGTGATGTCTAATAATACTGAACTTATCTCTAACATTTGTGTGGGTGAGCATTTAGGGAATAGTGATCATACCATGGTCTCCTTTGAGATAATGTTGCAACACAGCTCTATAAGGGAGTAACTTAAATACTCAAAACAGATGTGCAGACTTTGCCAGTATAAGGGCATCTCTGGGAAAGTATACTCCCCTTGTAAACAAGGAAAGTGTTAGTGTTGAGGTTGGTAAGACAAAACGTGCTTTTAAAGCATTCAAGTTAGCTGGAACAGCAGGAACTTTCTTCAGGTACAAGGAAGCAAATAAAGCATGCAAAAAATTAAATACAACTGAGGAGCTATAGTAATAAAATACATCTAAATTTGATCAGCAGCAGTTACCATAGCAACCAGCAACTATCAGCAGGCAGAATTTACTGGTCACCTGTTTAAAAGCAAACATCTTATTTGTTACTATAGGATACTACTACTGGGCAAACTTAGAAGGCATAATTTATAACCACCGGGCAAATTTGCACTTTGGCAGTGGCAAATGGCAACCAATCAGACGGGTGCTTTCCATATTAAACCTGCAGCTGGCTGAAAAATACTAATGACTGTTTGGTTGCTATGGGTTACTGCCCAGGTGTTTATAAATGAGTGTGTGAAGTGTCTTTTATTACATATGGGGGCAAGAGTGACTTGAATGACTTCTTGAATAAGGCTACTGGGACCTCAAGATGTACGGTTAGTTTAGTATATTTATCGGTATATACATATATATTTGATTAGTTTACATACTTTATATATTTCAACCGAAATTCAATATGTAACTATGTAAAATACGGCATCAGAGTTTAGCTTGCCAGCTTAGATAACATGTGAAATGCGTAAATAACTCTTGCTAATTCCAAAGCATTGATACCGTTAGTATTCACATCTCATGCAGAGTACAGCAAAAGATTTCCTTGCAAAGATAACAAAGTCTTTAAGAGGCATTGGATAACGGCTAAGCTCCCTAATCCACCTTTTCATCCAGGCTTTTACTTATACAGTATTTCCCCAATGCATATGCAGTACCCAAAATTCATATATATATTATATATGTATACATTATATATATTATATATGTATACATGTACAGCAATTTCTGTCCCCAATCCATATGTATTGTATATCTATGTAGCATGTTCTATTTGCATCAGAACTGGAACCATTCAGATAGGCAACATATGCATATGGAATGGGTAATTATGAAATGTGTATCAAATCTCTACTGTTCAATTGCTTAATTTAGTTTTCTATAAACAGCTAGTTCTCCCCACTGCATTTATCAAAACTTATTGTAGCTTGAAAGGTAAGGTGCACATTATCTGGTATAGCTGTTATAGTGTGTTGCTACACCAGAGAACCTTGGCTCATCTCCCCATATTCCTCTTTCTCTCAGGGCTGTCATTTAACAGTGGGGCTGGGGACACAAATCCTCATCAATGTGTCTTTCAACCCTTAGGTTTCTTATCTGTGCTGGCAAATATTTACGACACCTACTGGCCATATACAGGCTGATAAAAGCTGCTGATTTGGTCCTTCTTGACCCAGTTGGCAGCTTATTGGCCTATGTATTAGTTACATAGTTACATAGGGTTGAAAAAAGACCAGTGTCCATCAAGGTCAACCCATCCAAGTAAACCCAGCACACCTAACCCACCCCTACCAATCTATACACTCACATACATAAACTATAAATACAACCACTAGTACTAACTGTAGATATTAGTATCACAATAGCCTTGGATATTCTGATTGTTCAAGAACTCATCCAGGCCCCTCTTAAAGGCATTAATAGAATCTGCCATTACCACATCTCTAGGAAGGGCATTCCACATCCTCACTGCCCTCACCGTGAAAAACCACCTACGCTGCTTCAAATGGAAGCTCCGTTCCTCTAATCTAAAGGGGTTACCTCTGGTGCGTTGATTGTTTTTATGGGAAAAAAACATCCCCCATCTGCCTATAATCCCCTCTAATGTACTTGTACAGAGTAATCATGTCCCCTCACAAGCGACTCTTTTCCAGAGAAAACGACCCCAACCTCGACAGTCTCACCTCATAGTTTAAATCTTCCATCCTCTTAACCAGTTTAGTTGCACGTCTCTGCACTCTCTCCAGCTCATTAATATCCTTCTTAAGGACTGGAGCCCAAAACTGCACTGCATACTCAAGGTGAGGCCTTACCAGGGACCTATAAAGGGGCAAAATTATGTTCTCATCCCTTGAGTCAATGCCCTTTTTTATACAAGACAGCACTTTATTTGCTTTAGTAGCCACAGAATGACACTGCCTGGAATTAGACAACATGTTATCAACAAAAACCCCTAGATCCTTCTCCATTAAGGATACCCCCAACACACTACCATTCAGTAGATAGTTTGCGTTTATATTATTTCTACCAAAATGCATAACTTTGCACTTATCAACATTGAACCTCATTTTCCAGTCTGCTGCCCAGTTTTCTAATTTTGTCAAATCGCTCTGCAAAGCGGCAGCATCCTGCATGGAACTTATAGTTTTGCACAATTTAGTGTCATCAGCAAAAATAGAAACATTACTCTCTATGCCCACCTCCAGGTCATTAATAAACAAGTTAAAAAGCAAAGGACCAAGGACTGACCCCTGCGGTACTCCACTAACCACACTGGTCCAATTAGAAAATGTTCCATTTACCACCACTCTTTGTAATCTATCCTTCAGCCAGTTCTCTATCCAATTACAAATCTTATGTTCTAGGCCAATATTCCTTAATTTGATGATTAACCTTCTGTGAGGTACTGTATCAAACGCTTTAGCAAAGTCCAAGTAGATGACATCAACTGGCATTCCAGCATCAAGGTTCCTACTCGCATCCTCATAAAAGGCGACTAAATTAGTCTGGCAAGATCTGTTACGCATAAAACCATGCTGGCACAAACTTACAGTATTGTGAACTGCAATGTATTCAAGTACCCTATCCCTTATTACCCCTTCCAAAAGTTTTCCTACTACTGATGTCAAACTAACAGGCCTATAGTTGTCAGGCTGAGAACGGGATCCCTTTTTAAATAACGGCACCACATTAGCAATCCGCCAGTCTCTCGGCACCATGCCAGACCTCAACGAATCCTGAAAAATTATGTGAAGAGGCTTGGCAATCACAGCACTCAGCTCATTTAATACCCTAGGATGAATCCCATCTGGCCCTGGATCTTTGTTTACCTTTACATGTTCAAGTCTCTTTTGAATTTCCTCCCTAGTGACCCATGCGTCAGTAGCTAAATTACTAGAACTGGGCATATTAAAAGGGAAGCCTTCATTATCTGGCTCCTCAGATGTATAGACAGATGAAAAATAAGAGTTCAAAATTTCTGCTTTTTCCCCGTTCTCATCAACCAACTTACCCCCCCCCCCCCCCCCCGTGATAATAAGGTTCCCACCCCTTCTTGCTTCATTTTTTTACTATTCACATAATTAAAAAATAATTTTGGATTCTTTTTACTCCTAGCTGTAATATCCCTTTCCATCTCTATTTTAGCTTGCTTGATAGCTTTTTTGCATGCTTTATTTGCTTCCTTGTACCTGATGAAAGTTTCTGCTATCCCAGCTAACTTGAATGCCCTAAAAGCACGTCTTTTCTTACCAACCTCGACACTAACACCTTTATTCAGCCATAAAGGTTTTGCTTTGCGATGCCTCTCCTTGCTTACAAGGGGGATATACTGTTGTGCATACATGCAAAGCAATGTTTTAAAGATGTTCCATTTTCCTTCTGTGTCTAACCCCATGAAAAGCCTTTCCCAGTTGACACATTGCAGAGATGCCCTTATACTGGCAAAGTCTGCACGTCTAAAATTGAGCGTTTTAGTTACTCCCTTATAGAGCTGTCTCTGCAGCATTATCTCAAAGGAGACCATGTTGTGATCACTGTTCCCCAAATGCTCACCCACACAAATGTTAGAGATGAGTTCATTATTATTAGAAATCCCCAGGTCCAAAATAGAGTCATTCCTAGTAGGTTCTTTAACCGCCTGAAATAAAAAGTTGTCATTTAGCATATTTACAAACCTACTAGCTTTTTCTGACTTAGCCACCCCATTACACCAGTCAATGTCCGGATAATTAAAGTCCCCCATAATAACAACTTGACCCAGTTTTGAAGCCTCCTCCATTTGCAACAATAGCTGGGCCTCATCCCCCTCATCTATACGGGGTGGTTTATAGCATACACCAATGATCATTTTCTTTGTGACCTTCAGCCCTACTGAAATTTCTACCCAAAGAGATTCAACGTTTTCATTGGTAATGTCTTTATTACATGGCTTTAAATCTGACTTTACGTAAAGACAAACCCCTCCACCCTTTTTAATCTCTCTGTCCCTCCTAAAAAGTGTATACCCATTTAAATTCACAGCCCAGTCGCATTTATCATCCCACCAGGTCTCAGTGATACCTATTAAATCATAATTTTCAATACATGCAATAGCTTGCAGCTCCCCTAATTTACCCGACAAGCTACGCGCATTAGCCAGCATGCAGCGGAGATTATTACTTCTCCCTCTGATGTTTACATTAGCTAACGGAGAGTTAGAGCTAAGGCAATTATGAGACTGCTTTCCTTGTAACGGAAGCTCCTTATCTGATAAACTATATGCCCCCCTCACTCCTCCCCCACAACCCTTTGCTAGTCCCCCTGCCCCGTCTACACTAATTTTCCCATAGAACTCCAGCTCACCCCCCCCCTTGTCTAGTTTAAACACTCCTCCAACCTCTTAACCATTCTCTCCCCTAGCACAGCAGACCCCCTTCCATTGAGGTGCAATCCGTCACGGCTGTATAGCTTGTACCCCAAGGAAAAGTCAGCCCAGTGCTCTAGGAACCCAAACCCTTCCTTCCTACACCAAGACTTTAGCCACGCATTTAGCTCCCTAAGCTCCCGCTGTCTCCCTAAACTTGCACGTGGCACCGGCAAAATTTCCGAAAAAATGACCTTGGAGGACCTTTGCTTAATCTTAGAGCCTAGATCCCTGAACTCACTCTTTAAGGTCCCCCACCTACCGTTCATTTTGTCTTTAGTACCGATATGTACCAAGACAGCCGGGTCATGCCCAGCCGCTCCCAATAATGTGTCAACCCGATCAACCACATGCCGAACCCTGGCACCAGGAAGACAGCAAACTGTCGGTTGAAGCGATCCGCTTGACAGATTACCCTGTCCACTTTCCTAATGATCGAATCCCCTATAACCACCATCTGTTTAGGCCTAGCTCTGCTCTCCTCCCCACCACTACTAGAGAAACTGGTCTCCCGGCTGTTAGAGAGATCAGCCTCATCTAGAACCGCCAGTCCAGAGTTCACACTCCCATCTTCTTCACACAATTAGGCCCTGTGAAAGGCTGTGGTTTTATGGCCTGATGAGTCCAAGACAAAGCTTTTTGCCTAAAGTTAAGATATGTGGCTCAAATCTGACACCGCCCACACCTTAAAAAACCCATTACTACTGTTAGGTACAATGATGACAGCATCATGCTGTGGGTATGCTTTTGAGGACTAAGCAATTTGTTATGACAGAAGAAAAAATGGATGGTGCATAATGCAAAGTGACCTTCAAGAAAACCCATTTTATCCAGCTTAAAAACTTAAGCTCAAGTTTTATATTTCAGCAGGACAGTGCTAATTAGAAGGCAAAAAGTAACACTGCAGAGTTTCAAGGACAGAAATTAAAACTAAGGGTTTTAGCATCCCACCAAACTCATTTTTATTTAACCCAATGTCCCAACTGGGGTGTAAAAACTTTTTTAGGTGTGCAAACATACTAATATGTTTCAGATTGATTAGCTGATCTATGTCAAACTAAAAAAAATGGATAAATTAGAATTAATGTAGGTTTACCATTTACAGGGCTTAAAAGATTACATGTATTATCAGCTACAGCACTATGTGCATTTCCTGTACTCAGGGTTACAAACAAAGAGACATATTTTGAGCACCTCTGCATACAGTTCATGAAAAGAAAGCATAAGATTTTCACATTATATGATATTTTGAACAAATGGCAAATAGAAGAATCAGCACACCCTTGTAGGACTGGGAAATAGAATTAGGTATCACCATATCCATAGAACAATGGGAAAAACTGGATCAGTGCTTCTAAATTATCCATATGTATCACCAGAGAAAACCTATATAAAAATGTTTTGATAGTTCTTTTGCTTCTGCACTACTGCAAAAACGTTTTCCATACAACATGCTGGAGATGTCATTCAAGTCCCACTGCTCTGTTTTATATATTTTGAACTTCAATAATATTACCACTATAAGAGAAAATCACAAAAAACCTTGCCTCTTAATAGAGAAAGAATCATTGATGTACTTATTGGGATTGCCACTCGAAGGAATAGGTAAGTGGACTCAGAAGTGGCCTGGAGTTTACTCAATAGCAGCACACTGAAAAGCCACTACAGCACCCACCCCACTAGAGCTGATTAATAAAATAGAAAAAATACAGCATACAAAATAAATGTTGTACATTATGTTTTGGGTTTTCTGTACCAGCCCAAGGCAACCACAGCCCTTTAGCAGGGAAGCTTTGTGCCTCCAAACATGCCCCCAGTATCCCCCCATCTTCTTTTTCTGCTGATTCACTGCACATGCTCTGTGCTGCTGTCACTTGCCTCAACTTAGGGACTGACTATGTATACCGACAGTATACATAGAATTTAAATGTTACCATATAAGGCTAATTAATAAATTATTCAGATTCACATTATATGACAGATCTGAAACCATTGCAGTGAACATCAGAATTGAATAATTAGCCCTGTAGCTTATATGACAGGCCAAACTCATTTTCTGCTTGATAATTTGCAACAACCCCTAAGCTTAGCTGCTCAGAGCACACTGAGCATGTGAATGTTTTGGACACATTCCAAGATTTGGAGCTCCTGTGACAACTGTAAAGCCCTGGATCATGGCTGCTATATAGATGCTGAACCTTTCACTTGGTGCAAGTTCAGAATGCAAAATATGGCATTTCTAGCCATATTCATTTTTATGGCTTAGTTCTCCTTTAAAAGCTGTATTACATTATACCTTCCTGAACTTTGTTTGAAGTTTGGGCCTATGGAACTCATATTATGGACATCTGAAAAAACTAATTTCCACGAATCTCTGACATTTACGAAAAAGTCACAAAAAAGTCGCAAAAAAAGTTGTGGAACGGCAACTTTTTCGAATTGTTGCACTGAAATCTCTACTTTTTTTAATTGTCTCACAAAAAAAAGGGTAAAAAATCTGAAACCTCTAAAGTTTTAAAGCAAAAGAAGGATCCTCCAGGGCAGGGACTTCTGCCATTGACTTCTACATGTTCTCAGAAAATCTTAGCTGGCAAATTGTCGGATTCTGATTTTTAGCTGTTTTGTTGCACAGTAAATCTCGAAAAAGACGTAACTTTTTCTGCTACTTTTAGCAGAAAAAAATCTAAGCGTTAGTAAAAGTCCCCCTCAAAGGATACATATTGGATAAATGGAAACTTTAATTTTGTAGTCAGTTATGAATAATATATGGTGTAGGCTTTACTTTGGGCTGAAATGTAATACTGTCTGTAAAAATGGCCCCTTTATTGGAGCTCCCTATAGATCCTATCAGTTCTCTGTCACTGTTTCAAATGAAAGTAGGGCATGTCCTAACGGTCCCTGCCAGTAATACAGCAAGAGGGGGATAGCCAATCACAACCTTGAATCACACAAGGTCAGGTCAGCCTAGCTGCTGATTGGTTCCTATCCTACAGTGTCTGTACTGAGAGCCGCCGACTCCCCTGCACATCCAGAGAATTCAGCCAGCAGGAAGTGGAACAGGTGGCCGGGACTAGTGGGATTCTGGTAGAATTTCTCAATTAATCATTCTGATGCACATTTTTTTTAAGCACAATCCTTCAATATTTACAGTATAATTCACTGGTACATTCTTAATTTTTATATGATATGTCTCTTTAATATAACCTGTATAGTGGGTACAGGGGCACATGATCGGCTAGCCACCTGTTCAGTAGAAGGACTGGCCAGCTAACTCAATAGTTGATAAAATATATACTGAGAAACAAATTGTTATTGTCCATCTATGTATAAACTGTTTTCAAAAACTACAACAACCCCTTGAAACATGAGAGATGTACACAGTAGCTTGTACTAATTATCTCTTTATTCATGCTCAAAAAATAAATACAATGTAGCTTCAAGAAAAAAGTACAGGGAATAAATACTAATGCATACAACATATTTTGGTTATTTTTCATAGCAGGTTTTAATGTAAAACTAGGGCTGGAACTAGGAGTAAACAGAAGAGACACCTGCCTTGGATGCAACGGTGGGGGGGCACTGGGCGGGTACTTTTTCTACCTACCCCTAGTCCGGGATGTCTTGCCCCTGCTGCTTGTCGCTGCATGCTCCCCCTTGCAATGTTACCGTGCATAAGTGCACTCATCATGCAGCAAGAAGGCTGAGGGGGGGGCAAGGTGGCCAGCCGGTTGCCTTGGGTGCCCAGACGGCTTGCCTGCCTTGGTGTAAAAGAATGTCACATTAGGAAAACTAGATTTCAGTATCAGTGCTTTTAAACAAAAATATGTTTCATTGCTGGATTTGTAATTTATTAACAAAAGATAATTATTCAATACTTTTGCTGCAGAGACTTTATATATACAGATAATCTGAATGATTGGGAGATGGGGTTTTCCAGACAAGGGGTCTAATTTGGATCTATAAGGGGTCTAATTTGGAATTCCCTACCTTATGTCTACCATAAATCTTTTAAAGGAGAAGGAAAGTCATTTTGGCATTTTACTGCCAATAGATTTGCCACATTAGTGCCACCTAGAACAATATATTTATTCTGCAGAAACCATTACCATACCTGAGTAAACAGTTTTAGTCGCTTCCTCGGTTTGCTTAATATAGCAGCTGCCATTTTAAGTAGCTTCCTTCTGCTCCATGCTGAGATCACACATTCCTAAGGGAGGGGGGTGGGAGTTCTTAGCATTCTGGTGGGTGTGGGGAGCAGGAGAGGGGAGAGAGGAGAGAACTGTGCAGACTCTGGTCCCGGGAATTGAGGGTGTTTCTGAGAGAGGGAGTTATACACTGGAACATCATGTTTAAAAAAAAAAAAGAGACAAGAAATCTCACAGCATTACTGTGAGTGCTTATGGCTGTATTTACATAGAACTTTCTGATAAAACTTACTTAGTTTTTACCTTTCCTTCTCCTTATAAAATTAATTAAACCCAATAGGATTGTCTTGCCACCAATAAGGATTAATTATATCTTTGTTGTGATCAAGAACAAGGTGCTGTTTTATTATTGCAGAGAAAAAGGAAATCATTTTTAAAAATTAGAATTATTCGGTTATAATTGAGTCTGTGGGAGATGGCCTTCCCTTAATTCAGAACTTTCTGGATAACTGAGTTACACATATCCTGTAAATTATATCCTTATAAATGGTGCTTAGCGATGTAATTTCTGTCACATGACTCACAGCAGCTTATGAAATGTACCCCCCTTGCTGAAAAATGTGAGGATATACATGACCTGCATAAAAGCACTTAGCTGTCAGCCTTGTGCCCTTATATGGTAACGGAACTCCTTAGTGGCTTTCAATATAGTGAATAATGTACCCCCTAATGAAAAATACAAGGATATTATAAATAATTATTACTTATACAAATAATAATTAGAAATAATATTTCTTTCTGCTTTCAAATTTGTTCACATTCATTTAAGAGGTCAAAGTAAGGTAAACTGGAGATATTAATTGGCTTAGTCAGCTCCAGTGGATCCTGCATTCTTGTATTTGTTTTCATTTTTCCATTTTCAGTGCCTGTGAAGACTGCTGTTGATCTGCAGTGTATTGGAGGCTCATTTGCGAGAGCATATTGTAATCAATCTTCTAAATAGTAAAACAGGAAATACAAACACAAGATGTTTTTCATTCTGTAACACAACATAATTAGCCTATCTGCAATACCTGATAAGAGCGTATACCCATACAAATAATCACTCACATTTAAACTAAAGATAAAGATTGATTTGTTCTGGTGGTCTCTGCACACAAAGGGCATTGCTAAAAATCTAGTCACCGTTCAGACTCGTCTTATATGAGAATAAATATCTCCACCTTGTGGCCATGTGCCATGGTAGATTGCTTATGTCCAAGCCTAGATTTGGTTTTATGAGAAAAGTACACAAAGTGGGAAAGAAGAAAAGAAAGTCACTAAAACTGTAATAGTTACATCATTATTGATTAGTTGCATAAACATGTAGGCAAAAAAGTTGTATTACTTGTTATTTTATCTTTTTGTTAGTTCCTTTGGTGTTGGACTTCTCTGGGAGAATAAGGCTTATTTTTTTTCTCTGACTTCTGTCTCCTGAAATGCTGTCAGGCTCATTATTTGAAGAATTTGAACTCTGCCAAGTTTGATGGTTTCTGATCCTTTCACTCAGATATTTCTGTACATTTATTGTCTCGTTTCGACTCTCTACCACAATGATGACTTTGGAACTTTCTGACAGGCTAAGGCGCTTTTTTCTTGTCTCTGTAACTGGAATACAGGGGGTGTTATTGTTATTAGAATTATTTTCTCCAGGCTGTTGTTCCTGCACAGATGATGTATCTGCGTGTTTAGCACACATTGGAGGAGCAGCAGCTAAATCATCATTATCATGACTTTGAGTGAACACTGCCTTATTTTCTGATGTAGATATAATGTCATTTTTCTCTTGTGGTACAAAAGTCAAGTCCAGGTCTTTGACTGCCGTTGTGCTGACTTGTTTAATTTTATCATGTATGACCTGTGTATTAGGCTCATTAGCACCCAACATATGCTCATTATAGTTTGTTAGAAGGTTAGCCCTTGGGTTTGATGATGGAATATCTTTGATTTCAGGGGATACAGGGATGCTTTGTGCAGAAGTAAAAGTAAGCAATTTGGCTTGGTCCGAAGGCTCTGATTCTAGTTTTTCAAATGAACTATTTTGCTCACTGTGCTGTGCCTGCGTTTCTGATAAATTAGCTTGTTCAACTATCACTGGCGGCTGTAAAGAGTTTGGATTGAGATTTAAAGCCCCATTTACTTGACTATGAATTAAATCTTCCTTATTTTCTGCTTTGGCTTGAATGTCACTTAACTCTTGTGACTCTGAATTCAAGTGTGCTGTTGCTAATGTAGTGCTGTCTCGTTGATGCATAATGTTATTTTTATCGAGTTGATTATCATGAGCTTCTGGTGCTTCACTAACAGTCTGCGGATCCTCATCATCTTTAGGCAGAATTTCTATGGTCTCACCTTGTGGTAAGATTTCCTTAGTTTCTGGAGCCCCATTAATGCTTTGTGTAGAAGGCAAAGAAAGCATGTTAACATAGTTTGGATCCTCTGATTCCAGTTTATCATTAATTGTTTTGGTATCTGTTTGCAGAACTACATTTTCAAATGCAGGTTGTATTGTAGTATCTACTGTTAAATCAGAAAAAATTTTATCATCTGATTGGTCCAAAGTAGTTGTATTTCCCTTTGTTTTGCTTTCCAAACATTCATTATCTGAATGACTAGACAGCACTGAGCCACCCTGCTCTGTATCACCACTATTTACACATGATCCAAATTCTGTCTCTACTGAAGTATCAGAGATATTTGACAAAGTTGTATCTAGCACATTTCCTTGGAGAGCATTACATTTAGCTTTTCTTTCATATTGTATAGGAGATTTATTCTCTGTTAGCTCCTGAGACATACTTTGTATCTCTGGATCTTGGTGCTCAGCATGATTCTGGCTTTGTTCTGCTGATAGCTGTCCTGTATGATCGACTTCAGATTTCAAAGCTGCTTGTTTGCTAAATACATTGAAACTCTGTGCTGCAGAAGTGATCTGAGTTGTACTTTCTGGATTACTTTGTAAAATACTAGGCCGAAGAAAAGATGCATTATCACTTTCTTCAAGTAGCAAAGTTGTTACCCCAGTAGATGACTTTATAGCTGATATAAAGGGGTAAGGGACTGGGGCAGCTTTGCCCAATTTCCTTTTGACTTTTTTTACTATTGCTGTTATTTCCTGTGAACAGCTGTCCGCCTTGCTTGTGCTGTCAGTGATTATGGTTTTGGATGGGCAGTCTGGAGCTATGGCCTGTGTCTCTGCAACTTTCCCTTTTTTTGTGCCAGAATGTCGATTACCTTTTATTTTCTTTCTGTGTTTTGGGCTGCAACCTCTCTTGGGGGGCTCTGTGCTGCAAGAGACAATTTGTTGCGGATGAATTCTGACTTTGCTAAATGGCTGCAGATTCATTTTTACCATTAAGCAATCCTGCCTTTTTCTTGTACTTTTTGTATTACCTTCTGGGTTATTTCTGTTCGCATCCTTCAAAGAATCCCACAGCGCTTCTGTCTTCTTTGTTTTTCCTGATCCTTTGTCTCTTTTATTTATCCTAAGCAGATACTTGCTCCCTGGGCATATTTTGAAGGATTGGTCCTTATGTGAAACAGAAGTAATTAGCGCTGTGTTTGGATCATGCATGATGTTTGGTATATAGAAGCCAACAGTCCTTGGTACATTCATCCTTTTTACTCTTGCTGACAACAACATATTGTCATCATTCAAAAAGCAATTTTCTTTGGTGTCATCAGTTTGAATTTTCTGTTCCTCAAACTTTACATTTTGTGCCTGTTTGTCAGTGATTTGTCTTCTATGGTCTTCTAATTTGTCACAGTCCAAATATTTACAGATAAGGGAGTTGTCGGGCTGTGAAGAAGTATTTTTTCTCTCGCCCAAAAGAAAACCGTGACCACCCCTTTGTGATTGATATGTATACACTGGAGGCTTTCCTGTGTGTATCTTCATTTCCACTGCATTATTTGTCACTAAACTACTTGTATCACGGCTACTCTGTTTCTGAGATCTTATCCTAATCTGTTCTTTTCCTGGAAGCAAACTGCAGGCATTTAAATGTGGAGCATGAACTAGGCTATAGTCACTTTCAGGCATCACAGACTTGGGAACGGAAGAATTTTTGTCACACGTCTGACCGAAAAAACCTGTGTATTAAAAGAAAACAGTTCATCTAGTGTGTCAATATTTTACATCAAATATAGCCTACCAAGAGAAAACAAGAAAACCGATGAATAAGCAAAGATAAACAATAAGGAGACATTTATTTCATAGCATCAATCATTCTTTCTGTTATGGTTTTAAAACAAAAAATAAATGTATGGTAGATTCATATTAGAGTATTTCAGTTCACTGAGGCATTTTGGATTTTCAGTAACTTGCTACAATGTGACACAGTGCCTACAATAGTGAAAAGTATACATAGATACATTTGGATTGATCTTCAGCAATCTCTTAAAAGATCTATTGACTCCAGTACCACTTAAAGCCTATTTCTTATTGAAATACTATCAACAGTATAGTTCAGTCAGAAATAATTTAAGGTTTTATGGTGAACACAGTATGGAGGATATGGAGGAATGCTACAACCTCCTAAAAATCCTAATGGACAATGTTTTGGGGACAAAGGAGCAGCTTAATAGCTCTACATGATTAGACATGAATGGAGTGCAACTCAAAATTTTGTTATCTGTTATGCTGCCCAGTAGTTAATGAAGGCCTTTTTAGATCAGGGAGTGTTGTAAAGAACTGAGAAAACCATTAATACTCCAAACAAATGCAGCCCAAGCAAATCACTTTCCCAGCAACTATTTTCCTTTATGTTATGTTTCCTGTATGGTTTACCTTTGTTAGGGTATATATAGGACATTCTGACATTTTTTATTTAGAATTTAATGTATCATTAACTAATATCAGAAATAACAGAGCAAAATAAGAATATTTTGCTACTATGGTTTTTAAATTTGAAACAAGCAAAGAACTGTGAAGTACTGTGAAGTCAATTCTATCCAGGATGTGACATCCTTGCAGCAGGATCTTGACCAACTGGCAATCTGGGCAGCTAAGTGGCAGATGAGATTTAATGTGGATAAATGTAAGGTCATGCACCTGGGATGTAAAAATATGCAAGCCCCGTATACCCTTAATGGGACTGCACTAGGCAAATCCATAATGGAGAAGGACCTTGGAGTCCTTGTAGATAATAAACTTGGCTGTAGCAAGCAATGCCAGGCAGCAGCTGCAAGGGCAAACAAGGTTTTGAGCTGTATTAAAAGGGGTATAGATTCATGGGAGGATGGGGTTATTCTTCCCCTTTACAGAGCACTGGTAAGGCCCCATCTAGAATATGCTGTTCAGTTTTGGTCTCCAGTGCTCAAACGGGACATTATTGAGTTAGAGAGGGTCCAGAGAAGGGCAACTAAGTTGGTAAAGGGTATGGAAAGTCTCAGTTATGAAGAAAGACTGGCCAAGTTGGGTCTGTTTACACTGGAGAAGAGGCGCTTAAGAGGTGACATGATAACTACCGTATATACTCGAGTATAAGCCGATCCGAATATAAGCCAAGGTACCTAATTTTACCTAAGAAAACTGGAAAAACGTATTGACTCGAGTATAAGCCTAGGGTGGGAAATGCAGCCGCTACTGCTAAGTTTTAATAATCAAATAAATACCAATAAAATGACATTAATTGAGGCATCAGTGGGGTATATGTTTTTCAATATTATTTCAAAGAAAAACAGTAAACTAGCTCTGTAAGCGGAGAAGAGGGTCAACAAAACAATATGAGTACTACCCCACGCTCATTGCACATTGGCAAACTGGCAGCAGACCCGGTCCCGGAGGAGATGTAAGGGGGAATAAGTATTGCTAGTGGGAGCCTAGGCCAGGGCACTGGAGGGTCTGGTTGCAGGTGGCCTAATTTGCACACAAAGGAGAGAGGGTGCTAGTCTAGAGGGACTCATGGCACCCGACTCAAGTATAAGCTGAGGGTGACTTTTTTCAGCACATTTTGGGTGCTGAAAAACTAGGCTTATACTCGAGTATATACAGTATGTATAAATATATAAGGGGAGCATATAATAACCTAATATTTTATTTACCAGTAGGGCCTTCCAACGGACACGAGGGCACCCACTCCGTTTAGAAGAAGGGAGGTTCCATTTAAATATTCGGAAAGGATTTTTTACTGTGAGAGCTGTGAAGTTTTGGAATTCCCTCCCCAAATCAGTCGTGCTGGCTGATACATTATATAGCAAGTGAGGGAATACAGGGTTATGGGAGATAGCTCTTAGTACAAGTTGATCCAGGGACTAGTCCGATTGCCATCTTGGAGTCAGGAAGGAATTTTTTCCCCTCTGCGGCAAATTAGAGAGGCTTCAGATGGGGTTTTTTGCCTTCCTTTGGATCAACTAGTAGTTAGGCAGGTTAGATATAGGCATTATGGTTGAACGTAATGGACGTATGTCTTTTTTCAACCCAACTTACTATGTTACTATATACTGCCATCCAGTGCGGTACTATGTCACTCTCTCTCTTCATCAGCTCATTTAGTTACTTCCTTGTCAAGTGTGAAGCTCTGCCCCTATTGTTTTCTGAGCACTTCTCTCTCTTACTATGAAGACCTCAAAGAGGTGCCTACTGGGTATGCACTTTGCCTCTGCTCTAATAAAAATAAATCAGGAATGCACATTAGAGAGAGAAGTGCTCAGAAAGCAATAGGGACAGAGCTTCACACTAGACAAGGAAGTAACTAATAGAGCTTTGGCTTTGAATAAAGGGAGAAAGGTGTGATATTCTGGGGGCTGTTTAGAGTAATTTATGTTTTTTTAAAATAAAAGGCTTACTTATCCTTCTTATCCTACTTATGCTTTCTGGTGATTTCAGACTCACTTGTCATGAGGGACTACTTTGTGACCACACAGCCTGCCCTGCTACATTTACTGGCTAAATGAGCTGGTATAGACAGTATGCTTATTTTTTAAGCAGTTTTTGCAATATCAGCTAAACTATCCCTTAATCTATGGGCATGGACGTTTAAGCCCCATCCGGAAAATGTTTAAGATAGCATTTACTGTCAATGAGGTGTTAGAGCTCAGCAGCAACACTGATTTTTAACACCTAAGACTGAATAATTACTCTCAAAAATGTACATTTACTTTCAAAGAATAACAATTTTCAATTGTTTTGTGTTCTTTTCAGCATTCAGCAAGTTTACAGATCAGTATATTCCCCTTGTAAGCAAGGAGAGGCATCAAAAAGCAAAACCTTTATGGTTGAATAAAAGTGTTAGTGTTGAGGTTGGTAAGACAAAACGTGCTTTTAAAGCATTCAAGTTAGCTGGGACAGCAGAAACTTTCATCACGTACAAGGAAGCAAATAGAGCATGAAAAAAGCTATCAGGCAAGCTAAAATAGAGATGGAAAGGGATATTGCAGCTAGGAGTAAAAAGAATCCAAAATAATTTTTTAATTATGTGAATAGTAAAAAAATTAAGCTAGAAGGGGTGGGAACCTTATTATCGGGGGGAGGGGTACGTTGGTTGATTAGAACATCTGTCTATACATCTGAGGAGCCAGCTAATGAAGGCTTCCATTTTCTTATGCCCAGTTCTAGTAATATAGCTACTGGTGCATGGGTCACTCGAGAGGGTATTTAAATGAGACTTGAACAAGTAAACAAAGTTCCAGGACCAGATGGGATTCATCCCATAGTATTAAACGAGCTAAGCGCTATGATTGCCAAACCTCATCACTGAATTTTTCAGGATTTATTGAGGTCTGGCATTGTGCTGAGAGACTGGCGAATTGCTAATGTGGTGCCGTTATTTAAAAAGGGATCCCATTCTCAGCCTGAAAACTATAGGCCTGTTAGTCTGACATCAGTAGCAGGAAAGCTTTTAGCAGGGGTAATAGGGGAGAGGGTACTTGTTCACAGTACTATAAGTTTGTGCCAGCATGGTTTTATGTGTAACAGATCTTGCCAGATTAATTTAGTCGCCTTTTATGAGGAGGTGAGCAGGAACCTTGATGCTGGAATGGCAGTTGATGTCATCTACTTGGACTTTGTTAAAGCGTTTGATACTGTACCTCACAGAAGGTTAATGATCAAATTGAGGAATATTGGCCTAGAACATAATATTTGTAATTGGATAGAGAACTGGCTGAAGGATAGATTACAGAGTGGTGGTAAATGGAAAATTTTCTAATTGGACCAGTGTGGTTAGTGGAGTACCGCAGGGGTCAGTCCTTGGTCCTTTGCTTTTTAAAGTTCCATGCAGGATGCTGCCGCTTTACAGAGCAATTTGCCAAAATTGGAAAACTGGCAGCAAACTGTAAAATGAGGTTCAATGTGGACAAGTGCAAAGTTATGCACTTTGGTAGAAATAATATAAATGCAAACTATCTACTAAATTGTAGTTTGTTGGGGGTATCCTTAATGGAGAAGGATCTAGCGGTTTTTGTATATAATAAGTTGTCTAATTCCTGGCAATGTCATTGGGTGGCTACTAAAGCAAATAAAGTGCTGTCTTGTATAAAAAAAAAGGCATTGACTCAAGGGATGAGAACATATTTTTGCCGCTTTATAGGTCCCTGGTAAGGCCTCACCTTGAGTATGCGGTGCAGTTTTGGGCTCCAGTCCTTAAGAAGGATATTAATGAGCTGGAGAGAGTGCAGAGACGTGCAACTAAACTGGTAAAGGGGATGGAAGATTTAAGCTATGAGGTTAGACTGTCGGGGTTGGGGTTGTTTTCTCTGGAAAAGAGACGCTTGCGAGGGTACATGATTACTCTGTACAAGTACATTAGAGGGGATTATAGGCAGATAAGGGGTGTTCTTTTTTCCCATAAAAACAATCAACGCACCAGAGACCTCCCCTTTAGATTAGAGGAACGGAGCTTCCATTTGAAGCAGTGTAGGTGGTTTTTCATGGTGAGGGCAGTGAGGTTGAGGAATGCCCTTCCTAGTGATGTGGTAATGGCAGATTCTGTTAATGCCTTTAAGAGGGGCCTGGATGAGTTCTTGAACAAGCATAGTATCCAAGGCTATTGTGATACTAATATCTACAGTTAGTATTAATATTTGTATATACAGTTTTTGTATGTGTTAGTATAGATTGGTAAGTATAGGTTGTGTGTGCTGGGTTTACTTGGAAGGGTTGTTGAAATCTGGTCTTTTTTCATCCCTATGTAACTATGTAGCATTGTAACAAATGGTTACAGCACAAGAAGAATTTTATCAGTTTAATAGTATTCACATCTGAAAAAATACAGAGAAATGGAAAATCAGTTAAGAGAAAGGATTAGTAAGTAAAAGCCATTTAGAATTATAACTTTTGTTTCTCACTAAGGCTCCACTGTTGATTCAAGCAGAATGGTAATTGCTGTTTTAGTATTCAGAAAACATTATTCTTTGGCTCTTTGAAGACACATTTAAATAACTTCAGTGAAGGTTTTGCTTGTCTATTGCTATAAGACAGGTAGACAAACAGATATATTAATAATTGTATAAATGAGGTTTGGGTTGTCTGCTTGTTTTTAATTTAGAGGCACAGTACGTTACACCAAATTTGAGTAAAACATTTACATTTTACCATGTATGGTCATATTATTAAATGTATTTATTTGGTAGATAAACATACCTTTACTTATAACATCAGCAAGAAGGAGGTGTTTCTATTGGATGAAGAATCCCATTTAATTCAGATGAGGAGTCTATTTTATTTTTGCCCTTGTGTACTTCTGATGTTATTAGACTGTATTACTTTTTCTGAGTGTATTAATATTATGTGCTAAACATTTGTATGTTCATTCGCTTCTGAAGTCCTGTTTAGTTTAATTGCAAAGTTTTAAGTAAGAATTTTAAGCAATAAATAACTGGGCACGTCCTATGTAAATCTAACATATTCAGAGTGCTTACTTCAGTTACAGCATAGCAGCCAAAACAATTGGACTTGTATAAACCTGGATCTGGGTTTACAAAGTACACTTGACAGAAGGATTTAGGTATCCAAAAAGAGACATAAAAGCTTAGAGAATAGAGAAGGAAAGCTTACCCTTGTTACATTCTGATAGTTCTTGTAAAATTGTGCTGTGCACACCTTCCCAATGTGCAGCAGGCCTAAAGTCTCTTGGATTTGTTACAATCCTTTCAGCAATGTTTGTAAGGCCTTCTACTTCATTAGTTTCCAAAAGATTTCCCAATGAGTCAGGTGCATTGCAAGGACACTGTTGAATCAATCTACAGTCCAGACAGATAAAGTAACTTCCTTTAACACTTTCTATCATCTCCTTACTCTTCACTCTAAAAGACAGGTTTGAAGGATGAAATTCTGGTTTTGCAGTGCTGCTGCCATGCTCTGTAGTAGTATTCTCTATTCCTGGATAATCCATGATTGACATAACATTTGTCTCACTCCCTTTATTTAACCGGAAATTGACATGTTGTTTGGAATGAGGATTAGTTGTACAGAGGCAACCCTGGATTTTTCTGAATATACCACTGCAGCAGTTTCTTGATGCCTCTTCACTTACTTTGTGCAGTTTGAGCATAACAAGTACTGTCATAAGGCAGAATAGAGAAATTGCCCCTGTGGAAATAAAATGCACATTTATTAAGGCTACTAAAAAATCATTTAGACATTACATACACCCAATAGGATTGTTTTGCCTCCAATAAGGATTCATTATATCTTAGTTGGGATCAAGTACAAGGTACTGTTTTATTATTACAGAGAAAAAGGATATAATTTTTAAAATTTAAAATTATATTTGCTTATAATGAGTCTATGGAAGATCAGCCTGCCCATAATTTCAAACTATCTGGATAACAGATTTCCAGATAACAGATCACATACCTGTACTTGTATTTGTGATTATTATTTAACAATAACTTATACTCTCATCAAGTGTATTAAATTAACAAAGTAGATAAAACAACATTTCAGGAGCTATTTTAATGCACTATTGCATGTATGTATTTATCTTTTTAATCATCTCCACTTTGTGATGATGATTATACATGGAAATGTGTATTGTTTTAAAAATATAAAAGAAAAACAATCCCACACTTGTAGGAACCGGAAACATTCTCTTATTCACAGATGGGAAAACTATTTTGCAAACAAACTGAAAAAAATCCATAAAATGAACGGTATTTTGATTTATGTTTGTGAAGATGCAGGTTTCTTGAAGACTGGTTTTCTCAGTTCTCTGAGAATATCAAAATGGTTGATGATCAACTGTATATAATATGAAATATATGTTCTGATAATTGTCTGACTCTATAAAAATATAAAAAAAAATAAAATGTCAATTTATACCATTGTTTGTGCTGGGATAATATCCATTTAAGTTATAGAAGTCTATGCAAAACAGTCTACTTTGGGCAAAATCACTAAAAGTGGCTGCTATGCTATACATTATGCCATACTGTATTAATTACGTTATTAAAAACGTAACCCTTCCAAATCAGATGATAGTAGAGATAAGCAAAATTTTACCAGGCATGGATTTGCGGTAAAATTCACTGTTTCGTTATCTGTAATTTGCTTGCCATGAAAAACACAGTGACCATTGACTCCAAAAATGCCCATTGTGCAGTCAAAGTAGCACAAGAGTATGCTCTTTGACTTCAAGGCATTATGTGCAGAAAAAAAAGGCAACAATATGTTTCAGAAATTTTCTCCGTTTTGCAAATCCTCCCACGGTTTGGCAAATTATTTTCCAGATTCGCTCATCGCTAATGGAATTCTAAATTGCATTGTTTACATAGAATCTAATGATATTTATTTAACCGGCTAAAGAAAAACTACAGTTGCTTTTGCTAGCAAGAGAGACTAAGGAGCTCATATTTGGCTGAGATTCCTTTGAGCTGTGCGAGTAAATACTGTGCATTTTCAGCTTGTAGCATGGGTCAAACTGAGTGCAACAGCAGATATAAAATTAAGGCTTCATCATCAGCTTTGTAAATACACCCCAGAGATATAACACAGCACAATTACACATAAACTGTATTACCTGCGAGGCATAAGACAGCTATTAAGACAAAATCCCTTAGGGAAAATGTTTTGCCTTTGTCCTTTAATATTGTGATATTGTGGGGAGCAGATAAACAGTTTCTTCCTGTTAGCTGCAGTACTGTACGAACAGTTGGGCTGCTTGAATAACTGCAGTGCAGGTCATTTTCATTTTTCAGAATTCGTGCTGCAGAAGATGTATAGTTTTGTAGAAAATCGGACAGTCGTTGAAGTTCACAAGTGCAGTTCCACTGATTATGACTGAGATTAAGGAGGATAAGATGGGAGAGCAAAGAGAACGTGTCAGGAACAGTTGTTAATCTGTTCTTGGAAAGATCCAGTTCCCTCAGCTGATGAAGTGCTTGGAATGCATATTCCTCAATAAAGCTTATAAAATTGATAGATAAATCCAAATGCCTAAGGCAACCCAGAGCTTCGGTTCTGAAACTAATATATGTTAGTTTTGTAATGTGGTTCCCCTTCAATTCAAGTCTAATAAGTTTATTGGTGCTCTTAAACCAGGGTCCATAAATACTGCTGAGCACATTATTGTTTAACTTTAAGATTTCAAGATTCTGAAGAGGAAATAATGTTTTCTCTGTAATGGAGGCATCTGATATATCATTGTTGTCCAGTATCAAAGACTTCAATTTCGCTAGATTATAAAAAGTATCCTCGTGGATTCTTGCAATTCTGCTGTTAATGAGTGTAAGCTGAGTTAGATCTGGCAGATTTAAAAAGCTGGATATGTTGATTAGGGATACATTTCCATCTGTGATAATTAAGGATTTGGTCTTTTTAGGAACAGCTGCAAAAGAAAAAGAATATTCATTGAAAGGGATGTAAATATCTAAGAAGAAACATCTCATCTGACTGGCTCCACCTTATTAATTGCTGCTGGTATTTGAAGCAAAACTCCCAAATCTGCTCAAATCAATAACATCCAGCAGGCAGTTTTCATAGTTTCTGTAAGGCATTTGCCTTTTATAATATTTGTCCCCTTTTCCCTCATTTAATTGTGTTACAACTAAAATACATTTATTCAAATGTTTACCATTTGATTTACACAGCACATGAAACAAAAGAAAACATTCTATTAATGATTATTTAATTGTATCGACCCCGCTGAATCAATACTCAATAGATCCACCATTTACTCCATTTACAACTAGTAGTCTTTTGGGGTGAATCTCTACCAGCTTTGAACATCTGATTCTGCAACATTGCCCATACTTCTCAGCAAAATTACTCAAACTCTAAAATGTTTAAAAAAAATTGAGAGAACCTATTTAAACATATTTGCTGTGTCTCCCATATGTTTTCATATTGTTTTTTTTAGCTATGGCTTTTTTCTTGCAACTATTTCATAAATCTTGTGACAACATCTTGACAACTATAGTTGTCTAATGGACAGTTCTCCCATTCCAACTGTAGATCTCTACAGCTCCTTGGGCACTACCATAGGCTTCAAACAACTTTGAACTTGTGCCATATCCTTCCCATTTTTTAATAATCCTTGGCAACCAGGAGTGGCATTTCTTTAGAACTTTATCCCAGCCTTGCTCCTTGGTCTCTATGATGATTTTTGTTCAAATATGTTCTCTAACAACTCTAACAACTCTGAGGTCTTCCATCAGCATTTTATTCTGTATACATGACCTTCTGTGACTTCCTTCTCTCAGAAAAATCCTTCAGAGCACAGCACAAGTCTGCTTAGTTTGCTCCTCTCTCCGCCCTTCCGTCTGTTCTCTCCCTTCTCTGCGATTTCCCCCTCCCTTCTGCTCTCCTCCCTTCCATCTTTGCTGTGTAATCTGAGCTGAGAGATGCCTGGAAGTGAAGTCAGACCAAGCTAACATGCCAGCTGCTATCTTAAACAAACAGAGAGATATTCTAGGGCAGTTTGCTCAGGTATGGTAAAGCATTCTGCAGAGAGATTTTGAAAGATTTTGATCAGTTTTATTCCCCTCAATTGTTCAGTCCACTATTTTGGGGAGGGTGAATTTTTGGATTGAGTTGAAGTTTAGACCTGTCCAGACAGGCCTGAAATTTGCACTTTATCTGTATAGATCAACAATATTGGTCCAGTATCATAGAAACAATTGGTTAAAACAACTGTAATAACTATGAACTGTACTTTGGGAATCTACTCTGTTTTTTCCATCCTAATTTTATTTTTCCATATGTCCTATGATATATTGAATCTAATATCTTTGTGTGTATAAATGAGCAAGCAATCCACCAATGCATTTTTGTTTAACAGGTACCCTTTTTTAGAATTCTTACCTATTATATGTGCCAGTCCTTGACATACTGTTGCATCTTCTGAACACACTATACAAGAGGAAGGACAGCCTGTAACTGAGTTCAGTGATGTGCTAAGCAAGATGATGATGCCTAAAAATAAATTGCTCAATTAAAATGTGTTTTCTAAGCAAGTGATATTTGATATCATTCATTTGATTTATATTTACAGAAAGTAAGTGTTATTCAAAGCATTTATTAGCTTCAAAAGCTGCAGAGTAATAGGGAACAGAGAGAATCTTTCAAATATTCAGCTAAAATATGTGAGAGAGAACTAAATGCTTTACTACTGGAGAGAGACAAAAAGTTGTGTCGTGAGTTTGTTGTTGGGGTACCCTCATCTTCTAAATTCTAATGCCCTGTATGCCAACACACATGTTGCTAAAGTACAGTTGATTAACCTCCTAATTTAAATAAAGAAAGATATGCAAGAGATTTAATGGGATGAAAAACAGTTCAGATAAAAATATCCTATCAAATTTCTATATGTATGCCATGGATTTAGAAGTTGCTGAATAAAGCTTGATTGGCCATGCACTGGCCAGTACTTTTTTTGATAACCAACCGATAACCCTGATGGTTGAATGGATACTGCATGAGTTCTATTTTCAACAGACCAATTGAGGAAACACCAGGAAGTAAGAAGTAGTTTTTCAATTAGAAAAACAAGCTATATCCATGGTACAAAGGGGTACAAAGAGATTTGTCAGAATTATATGCCCAACATACATGTACCATTTAACAATGTGTGTAAGGCTATCTTTAAGTGGTCCTGGCAATACCAGAAGAGAGATTGTAAATTGCATCAAAGAAGGAACCTCAGCCAAGAAGAACTGTAAGAGGATTGGTCACTAGGAGCCTTCTAGTTCTTATCCAACTTGGACTTAGCCAGTTGCAAACTCCCAGTAATGCATGCATTACATGGGACTTTTTCACTCACAAGGGCCCTCACTGTATTGATGGGAAATTTCACACGCAGAAATATAACTTGGGTGCCAGTGGTTCCTGGAACAAAGAGATAACTCTTTATTTGCTGAATCTTACACAATCACAGTTTGGTGTAGGATCCCTTATCCGGAAACCCGTTATCCAGAAATTACGGAAGAGCCATCTCCCATAGACTCTATTATAAGCAAATAATTCTAATTTTTAAAAATGATTTCCTTTTTCTCCGTAATAATAAAACAGAACCTTGTACTTGATTCCTTATTGGAGGCAAAACAATCCTATTGGGTTTATTAAATATTTAAATTTTTTGCAGACTTTAGGAGATCCAAATTACAGAAAATTTCCTTATTTGGAAAACCCCAGGTCCCAAGCATTCTGGATAACAGGTCCCATACCTGTACTGCACAAATGATACAATATTCATTCAGTTCACAGATACTTCAGACACTTTCGTCCACTTGGTTATGTTATACTGGCATAGCATTTGCAACAGATGATTCTCCCTGTGGTGAATTACTCCAGAAATGTTTTCCAGTCTATGTTCTGTACATGCACATGGTGGATCAGGGCAAACTTAGGACTAACATTTTGGCACCAAAGGGTCATAGAATAGTAGAAATATAGGGACCCAGTGTACTGGTGCAAAAAAACTAAGCCTAACCTCAATAATTTATAATGACAGGTTGTTATAGCAATAATTTACCCCATACTAAAATGTGAATATATAATTCAATTGACCTCTATATATTTAAATTGAATGTACCGCTTATACTAACTTAAATTTTTAATTATCATTATGAGAAACATTATTCTTTGCACTATTATTCATTCATATAGTTTCAAACAAGTTATTTTTGTCTGCAGGGACGGCCTGAATTTTCTGAGGTTGTGTCAAAGCTAGAAGAGTGTCTCAGCAACATAGAGGTAACTTGTTTTGCATTTTCTTCAGTTATGGGTTTAGCTAGGAGTTTTAAAGGGAGGCTGTCATATTGCCTCAAAAATATCCCTACTAAATATCATTCAGAAGCTAAGCCAAAGATTAATATTCAGCTACATGATGAATGCACAGTAATTTCCATAACTGCAGTAAATAAGTCTTTTCTTTTTCACAGTGGCTCACTAATTGGTATAGAAATGGGAGTGGCTCATTTCTTGTGCTGCAATTTTGAACTACTGAAAATGTGGTTGTCAAAGCACAAGAAAGCACCCTGTGTTCCATTACTCTAAGAGAAGAGTAAACAAGTTCCTTTGTCAGTATGAGCAGCAGATGAATGGTAGAAAAGGGATAATATACCCGGAGAAACAGTGGTTTGCTGGAAAAATAGTTGGGCTTAGAAAGCTTCAAAAGAACCTACTTTGCTACTTTGGGCACCAGTGGTTCTTAAAAACAGTGGAACAGTTTATTGAACAATTTCATACAATCTAAATGCCAATCTCACAAGTTGGGAAGTATGTGCTGATGTGACATCAGTATTAACTGATGTTAATAGCTAGATCACAAGCGGCAGCAGGTCTTTACACAAATAATACTCACAATTATCCTGTATATAGCCTGCCTCCTGGTGACCAATCTCCATCACTAGGCAAAGCCCACAGAGGTGAATTGCTCTAGGATTAGGGGCATATTTATATTAAGGCATCCAAGGGCCAGTGCCTAGGGTGGCACATTATGGCGGGCAGCCCTCTGGTGCCTAATTTTTTTTTTAATGTAAAAAAAAATGCCCCCACCCTCTGCCATGGATATCCCTAGGAAATCTGGCAACTGAGCTGGGGGTGAGGGGGTAGGGGTTGCGGGCTTTGGAGGCTACAAGAAGCTATATAGGGCATAAGCTATCGGCCCAGAGCCATAGAATAATGTCACTTGTGGGTGTGGTCAACAGAAGTGGATATTAAAGTTATACTCTCCAAAACAGGGGTAGCTCCCCAGGTTTTCTTATTGCCTGCAGGAGACACCATAAATCTATGTCACTATAACATTTTGTTTGTAAAAAGCACAGTATAGTATAGGGCAAGTAAGCCTTTAAATATCAGTATTTTTGTTTGTATTTTCATTAAAAAGGTATAATTTTAATAAATGAAAAGTAAAGCGCTAGCTGGAAAGAGTTCTGTAATAGTTTAAACTGCAGATTTAAGACGAATATGTTTAAATCTTACATGAAATACATTATTCATAAACACAGTCCTTGCAGCAGAACTGTGTGCACTAGAATCTCAAAGAAAAAAATGCCTGTCAGAAAAATTTAGGTGATAGACAGATACATCAAGATACATTATTGCAAGAAGGTATAATTTATAACACTTGCGGCACAATGTCCCTGAGTTTGAACAGTTGAATAATGCTTGGCCATAAAAATGAATAGTCCTTTCTATCATGAAGTTTGGCAACAATGAGGCCAATGATGTTAAATTAAGAAGCGTTGAAAGGGCTCCCAGTCATATTAGGTGAGCGTAGAATTATCTGTAACTTTTTGTAACCAAATTCATATCTTAGAGTGTTTTCTACATAACTTTCAGTTCTTTAGTTCTCTCATATTTCCATCAGTGTTGGAAGAGCCTTCCATAAAGATTATTTGCCTTTCTGAAATAACATTATGGATAGGAGTCATTTCTATCTGAAGTTGGCAGTCAGTGAATATTTGTTGAAATAGGGCACTAAAAGAAATTTCTAAGCAATTTGATTTGTTAAGTGCCTTTCTTGACATATACGGTAAAGGGCTAAAAGTGAGAATTACTGCGCTATATTAAGCCTTTGAGAACAGTAATGCAATGTAACTGTAGTTAAGTTCATCTAAAGCAGGCGTTCCTATTTCTTTAAAGCTGACCCAACTAATGTTGAGTGTCAACATTTTTGTGGCAGCACTACTAGACCATTGCTCCATGTGGGGGCCCTTCAAAAGGCATGCACATATACATACATAATTATTAATATGTATATTATTATATTATTATCATGGGTCTGGATAAATCAAAACAGATTGGCCAGGGCAGCATAAATGACGCATTCAGCTTTGCAGAGAAATGACGACAAGTCAAGATTTTATATAAATCACAAAGAAACAAACTCTTATGTACAACATGTTTGTCTGAACATACACAGCAGAAAATGATATTAAGTAACTGTAATTATAGTAATAAAAACTCCAGATTCATCTCTCTCCCACCTTTGAATGGTAATATAGAGGAATAAAGAGTACAAAAATAAAGCTAAACTCACTGGCAGAATAAACTAAAGCATACAGTATTATGTTAAAAATGAATCAATCATGAAAAATCTTGAATAAAGGCGTTCCATTTTTTCTCAAGCCCTTTGATATTTTAAAAAACACTGGAATCAGAAAAACTCAGTTGTGTTAAATTTAAAAAAAAAAGGCAGTTGGCACAAAAAAAGATTATCCTGAGCCTGATTCATAGAAATAAATGGGCCCCATAGTGTTGAACTTTTGATATGTTTCCAAAATTTATTATGAAAGGTACAGAATGACTGGAAGAGTTCTTCAGAAATAAAACACTCTTATGTTTTGAGTACTTGGAAGACTATGAGCCTGTAAAGAGAGGGATTTGTAGTATAAAAGAAATATTACCGTTGCCAACAACTGAATTCTGTATACAATACTACAACACTAATAACCTACAGAGGAAACCAATTTCTTTCTAATTGCAGCTGATGTCGCCAGCATCTAGTAACAGCAGTGGTTCTCTGTCCCCATCTGCCTCTTCAGATTGCCTATTAGGCCGTGGCAGTCCTGGTCGAAGCCATGTTGCTGCACTTCGTACTCGCTTTGAATTAGAGTATGCTTTAAATTCAAGAGCATACTCATTCTGGTCTCAAAGGTGAGCAGATTATTTCTCTGGATTTATGGGTAAATAATGTCAGCTACTGACAATCAAATAAGCATTTTGGATTGGTTTATGGTATCTTTTACATATGTGCCATTTCCTATTAGCCAGAGATAATATTTACAAATAGATTCTATATTCTGTCAATAGGGAGGAGATTTATTAATGTTCCAGTTTGAGTTTTTTTTCAATTTTAGCTTTTTAGCACTACAACTCGCACAATTCGAATTATGGTTCATAAACTCAAATGTCTGATATTTCGAGTTTGTAAGCATTAAAAAATGTATTGGTATTGTTCAGTCAATCCATTTAGCCATCTTATCAGTATATTCTATGTATAGTACAGGTATCGGACCTCTTATCTGGAAACCCATTATGCAGAAAGTTCCGAATTACGGAAAGGCCATCTCCCATAGACTCCATTATAACCGAATAATTCTAATTTTTCAACATGATTTCCTTTTTCTCTGTAATAATAAAACTGTACCTTGTACTTGATCCCAACTTAGATATAATTAATCCTTATTGGAGCCAAAACAATCCTATTGGGTTTAATTACTGTTTAAATAATTTTTTTAGTAGATTTAAGGTAGGGGATCCAAATTGCAGAAAGACCCCTTATCTGGGAAACCCCAGGTCCTGAGCATCCTGGATAATGGGTCCCATACCTGTACAATGGGTCTCATTTCCTGATAGGCAAAAGTGCAAGCTTACCCCTATCCCCCAACAAGAAAACTAGATTTATCAGAATAAAAGGTTTGTTTTTTATGTAAAATATAGGATAATGCTTACAGCATTTAAGTAAAAAGGAGTTAAGTAACTCACAGCGCTTATAGATATTACTGGAGCTTTTAAGAAAGCTTTCTATGAAATCTTGGCATTTCTGTTGTAATACCTGAATTACCTATTATATATTGCTTTGATATGCTTGAACTGAGCTGAGTATTACATTTCCATGTTTCAGTGTTTCTTAAAACAGGTCAAATAGCCACTTTAACTGTAGAAAACCATTGTGGAGATGCCTTAACTTAATAAATCTTTAATGTACGGTAAATATTGTTTTCTAGTAAAGCAATAGTGAATACAGAACATTAAATGGAATTGTAAGAAAAGTTAATATTTTACCAAAACTGGCTGACCGCTATTTGTGCTAGAAAACATAATAATAGTTGAGAGTTATTTAAATTGAAAGAAATTTAAATACTGCAAAACGCCAAACAAAAAATTCAGACCTGGGATTTTTTGTGGCATTGATAGTCTATGCATCCTCTCAACAATACTCTTATTCATGCTTTCAAATTCAGTGCAAAGGTATTTGCATAGTAATAACAGAGCTCTTTAAAGCCTTCAGGAATCATAAAATGTCTTTCTTCCATATCAGATATTATAAATACCGTCCTGAATTTACTGAACTGCTCCATATTGTTATGGTGAAATGACAATATTTATCTAAATCTTAAGGTTTTGCTTTGTAGATATATATCCTGGTTTTCCAGTAAGATGTCGTTCTGTCGGCATAAATGAATGAATGCTAAGGGGCTGATTAACTTACCCACGAACGGGTCGAATGGAGTCCGATTGCGTTTTTTTCGTAATGATCGTTATTTTGCGATTTTTTCCTATGTTTTGCGATTTTTTCGGATTCTTTACGAATTTTTCGTTACCAATACGATTTTTGCGTAAAAACGCGAGTTTTCGTATCCATTACGAAAGTTGTGTAAAAAGTTGCGCATTTTTCGTAGCATTAAAACTTACGCGAAAAATGCGCAACTTTTCGCGTAAGTTTTAACGCTACGAAAAATGCGCAACTTTTTACGCAACTTTCGTAATGGATACGAAAAACTCGCGTTTTTACGCAAAAATCGTATTGGTAACGAAAAATTCGTAAAGAATCCGAAAAAATCGCAAAACATACGAAAAAGTCGCAAAATGTTAGTTTTCAAGTCGGAACTTTTCCAATTCGGGTCGGATTCATGGGTTAGTAAATCAGCCCCTAAGTGTGTCTAGGGGCAGGATAAACTACACTAAAGTATAGTTAGTGGGAAGCAATTGAATTTCTTTTATTTTACAGTGATTTGTATTTCAGAATTTTACAAGGGCATAGTTGGTTTTACTCTTATGTGTCGCTTGCTAAGAATTTTGAAATCATGGCAGGTTACTTCCCATTGCCAAGAATGCCAAATGTGCCATAGTACTCACCATTTTGGACCACTAAATAAGGTCCTGATAATATATAGTTTATGTACCTTTAAGAAATATAACATTTTTATTGCCATTATTTTTTGGTATGCGTCCCTGTGTTTGGATAGCCACACAGCAGATGTGTATTTACCCTTTTCTGCAAGTCAAGTTGGTGTCGACTGTATGAGGGGTCTGTTTAGAATTACTTCTATAGGCCTTTTTAGAGACACTTTTTCAAAGGGAACTGATAAGAGTTCAGGTGCCAATTACACTGTACCCTATGGATCTGCTCCAGGTTTAGGAATTCACAAAAGGGGACCTCCAGAGACATTAATAGTCTACCTACAAATTCACGGTTGCATATGTTACTCCACCTTTACCTATACAGGTATAGCATGTATTATCCAGCATCCTTGGGACCTGGTGTTTTCCAGATAACAGATCTTTTTGTAATTTAGATCACCATACCTTACAGGGATAGTGACATGTTCCAAATTTTATCAGGAACGTGCCACTATTCCTGTATTTATCCAAATTATGCAGTCTTTTTTTACTGAAAATGCCCCCTACCTCCCCAAGCTCACTCCTTACTTACCTGTTCTACTCTCTGACACTGCTTAGGGCAGTGACACACAGGGAGATTAGTCGCCACGTGACAAATCTTCACTGCCGCGGATGACTAATCTCCCCGCAATGCCATCCCACCGGCTAGAATGTAAATCGCCGGTAGAATGGCATACGCGGCGCCATGATTTGACTAAGTCGTCCGAAGTTTCCTCTCAAGACAATTTGCGGGGAGATTAGTCGCCCACGACAACGAAGATTGATGTGCGCCAACTAATCTCCCCTTGTGTCACTGCCCTTGAAGTAGAACAGTGTTTTGATTGACAGCAGGAGAACATTGTGATAAGCTGAAATACAAATGTAAATAGCATCCCAGCTTATCAGAACATTGCCCCTCCCACCCAGTGCAATTTAAACCAGGAAGCTGCTTAACTTCAAGCTGTGTTAGGTAGTGAATGAGTTTAGTTAGTGGTGAGCTGGTGAAAGGCAGAGGGGCATATCCATTAGAAACAAATAGCGGCACTTAAGTTTATATAGGCATTATGACTTGTTCCTGTTAAAACTGGAACTATCTCTTTAATCCTGCTACAATATTTGTTTTGCCACCAATATGGATTAATACCATTTAGAAGGTACAAGCTACTGTTTTATTATTACAGAAAAAGGAAATAATTTTTAAAAATTAGAAATATCTGCTTAAAATGGACAAAAGCACCCCATACCAGTAACTGAGGCATACAATAGTCTTTCCCAACAATATCTACAATCTACTTGCATTACTGCACTCACTCCAACACTATTCTTTCCAGTTCTGCCAATAACCAGTAGTAATTGAAACCCTTGACACATGCTGTGCAGGCTTCCTGTACTGTACTTTTCCAAATGTTTATGCTTTGACACAGTAAAAGTATAAATGTTTCAACTGATACTTGAATGAGCTCTAAAGAGAGAAACATCTGAAATTATTTGCAAGTACAAATGGAATCTATTAATATCTAGGTAATCACACAAAGTCTAATACTGACATTCTCAAATCGTTTTTCTGTGGTTAGTGATATACATTTTCTCCCACCTGAGAAGCTGAATTTGTTTTTTGAGATAACTAGAGATGCAACATATTCCACTTAATATACCTGTTATACATTTGGGTAGATTTATGAGGTATTTTATAGGCATGCTCAGAGAATATTCTAGTGCCCATTTTGCTTAGACCTTATTTATTAAGCACAATGACAAACATTTAAGTCATGAGCCAATTAACTTCCTAGATTCCCCATTTGTTGACTGTGGAAGCCAATGGGTTCACAGTCATATGCCAGTTTTTTCCTTATTATAACCTTTTACAAAATAATACCAAATATTTCAAGTGTGTGACCTATCAATAAGTCAAAATTCATCAATAAAACTCTCAGCCCTCAGTTCTACTGATGAACTCCACTCCTCAAATAACTGTGCCAAAAAATTCTATACCAAGATGCCATGAAGGTGTTTTTTTGTCTTGGTATCATGCACAACATAATTGCTCCTTTTTTGTCCATTGCTTTTATTTCCAATAATACACATGGGACACCATTTGTTCTTTATAAATACATTTTATGGGTGTGAAATGTCTATTTGTGGTTTCTAATTTATACATAGGAGCAAGATCCCATGCATTAGTATGTTTAACTGCAACTGTACCTGAAATGTTCTTTGATGGTACTTTTCATGAAAAATAGGAAACCATGTTTCCTTCACAACCATGGCTACAATGTGCACCATAAAAGTATCTCCAGTAAATCCTCCACCTTGAAATTCAAAAGAACAACATACAACTGCATTCCTATTTAAAGGTACAGTTCAATGTTGATTAAAGGGAATTGATTATAACTGTTTGTGCACCAAATGTATTAAAACTCAAGTAAGTACTGAAGTAGTTTGGTCTGGGAACAAACATTATTTTTCATGTTTATTTTACAGCAAAATGTGTTCTTCCAAACCTGCTTTAAACAGCAATTTATCCATTCAGTCAGTTGAGCGTGACGTTCTTTGTATTCCTTTATTATAACAACAAACAATTTGCTGAATGCCAGATGTGAGCTCTCTGATTTTGGCAATGCTGCTACATGTAGCCAGATTGTGGCCCAGTTTACAGTAATGACTCCTCTTGATAAAACATACGTCTTTTGCCCAGGAGTAGGGCACTGTTCCTATGGCATGGATACTTTCATAAATCAACTTTAATGAGCTTGTTAGTTAAAATAACTGTTAATTATAATAGTCTATGCCGGGTCTCATTCTCTTTATATTTGCATTTACTTATTTAGAAATGTAGAGTATCACTTGGAATGGAACCTCGATCAATTATTGTAGGTTTAATTTAGGTCCCAAAGATATTTGGGTTGAGCTTAAAAAAATTTTTTTGAAAATGTTGTCCAGACACCAGCTATACCATTATGAAAATTAAGACACAAGAGCAATAATCACACCAGTTCTTGTAACCTGCGGCAACCAAATGCTTTCATTCAGATAAATGACTTGTAAAATATACACATATTAGTGTGAAAGTTTTGAAGCTACACAATGCTCCTTCCTCACAGCTTGAGCACCTTGGATTCACCTGTAAACCAGTAAATAGTACCTGTACCTGCTATGGAATGCTAGACCTGGTACAGTCTTTGCCTCTTTTAATAATTTAATATGGTAGCAACACTGTTTTGTTACTATTGGTTACTATTACTACACTTGGGGAAAACTTAGCACTTGATTACATAATCTGAATGCTTTCATACAGAGACAGTGTCAAACATCATGTTGCTATGCTTTGAGCAGACATAGTTTGAATAATAAGTATCTCAGTAGAGGTTGGTTCTAGTTTTGCCTATTTGAAACTCACCAACATACAGATTCAAAACTGATCACCCCCAGTAAAAGTGCCCAGAAAAAACATTGAAATCGCTATTTCTGGGACTGCTTATTTTAAAAAGTTATGTTTATTAGACTAGACTTTTTTTTTTTTTTTTTAAATTAGAAATGAATACTAAGACAGTAAGCCCATGACTAATGATATTTTATTCAAAAGCACCACAAGGTTATTGTAAGCATTATAGGGAAAGGCAAACATGAAAAGGAGCTTCACAAGCACAATAGTCACATCAGGTTTATGGAGCATTTAAAGTCAATAGCCCTTGGTATCTATCCCAACAAAAAGCATTGTAAATGGTCTGATGAATGTGTCCTAAGAAGATATTTCTTATGCAACTGAGAACTCTGTTTTATAAAATTAACATCATATGTATTGTAGATTTCTGCTTTCTTTTGACATTGGCAGACATGGAGGCAGAGACAAGGGCAATAACTTTAAAGCTTGGGGTTTATTCCTCTACATTTTGTTTCCCATAACAAATCAACATATTTTATATACTGTATTGTATAAAAAAAACAGCAAAACAAATACTTGTGAAAATCATTTAAACCCCTCATTGCAATCTCTGTTACTGTTAGTTGGCTTCTATTAAATACAGTAATAGAATTCACGATTATATAATTAGAAAAGTGTAAAAATTATGGCGGTTTTTACATTTATCCAAGCTAACACTTTATAGGTTTATTCATATGACATACAGATGTGTGGTGTGTTTTGAAGCTTTTTTTTTATACAATTTTATGCCACTTAAGTATGAGCAAGAACATACAGTATGTGACCTTACAAAACTACTATGCCTTTAGTCACAAGTAACTGTCAATTTAATAATATGACAACAAAAGTCTGATCAGTAACAAAGACTTTGTAGTAAATAATATCAAACTACAAGTATGTGACCTGTTATGGAGAATGCTTTGGGCCCGGGGTCTTCCTGATAATAGGTCTTTCTGTAATTTGGATCACCATACTTTGTCTACTAAAATATAATCTAAATATTAATTAAACCCAATAGAAATGTTTTGACTCCAATAAGGATTAATTATATCTTAATTGGGTCAAGTTCAAGGCACTGTTTTATTATTACAGAGAAAAAGCTAATCTTTTAAAAAAATATATATATTATTTGCTTAATATGGAGTCTGTGGGAGATGACCTTTAATACTTCTGAGCTTTCTGTATAAGGGGTTTCTGGATAATGGATCCTAAACCTGCGTTTGCAAATTGCCTACCATGTGTAGTGCAATTTAAAGTAGAGGAGTGGAGGGAATGAATGAATTAGCTAGAGTGTTAAAACGAGTAAGTATGGTTTATACAAACATAAATAAAAAATATTATGGAGCAGTACAGCAATAAAAATGAGTTCTCAGAGTTATACTGTTTATTATCTAACTGAATAAGTTCAAGCAGTACACTTTTGAGATTAGTCTCTTCATTGCACTGTGTTTGCCTTAGTTCTGATATAATGATTCCCAAGCTGATGCTAAACATAATGAGAGAGCAATGCAAGCCGGATTTCCAAAGCACAGTTTTCTTACCTGCCATGTGAACTCAGACTGAATCTGGGTCTGGCAGCTTTTCTGCACCCCAAGCAAGTTAGTGTCCGTCTTCATCTGGCTGTGGAGGTTTAAAGAAACCAGCCCCATATACCACCTGATATCCATACTGTTTTGTAGAGGTTAAATGCTAGGAAAGGATACAGTTTTCTATAAAATGCATAGAATACCATTTGTTACCTGAGAAGGCCTTTCAGAATCGAGCTTTGGGGTGTCCTTACCTGAAAACTACTGATAAGCCTAATAAGGCAGAGAAAGAGCTGTGTGGCAAGCCAGGTTGCAACTGGGAACTGTGACAGAAGCTATATCTTGAGAACATGATAGTGTACACGGTGATAAAATATTTATGGGCAAAGGACAATGGAGAGGAGAATAGATCTGCTCTTACATTTTTAAACAGGACTTCAAGACAGCTGAAGAATAAATAAAATCAATTCATTTGCTACCGATTTAGTTAAATAAATAGTTTAAAGTGTATTCATGAAAATGTTTCCATTTCCTGCATAGGCAAGGCTTTTTCTTTTTTTGGCCCACTAAATTGGATGTCACAGTATGCGAAAGCTCACCTCTGCTTGTTTACCTCTTTTATCCCTGATGGAAGAGAACATTGATGCCTGTATGAAGTGACTTAGTGCTGCGATGCCATAATCAAAATGTTCCAGCTTTGCTCCCTTATTGCTATTTGTTTGGATGGGTTAGTTTTCCAACTTGTGCCACTTATACGAAAATATAGTGGTACTGCATGTAAATGTGTGTGTGTGCGTTTTTAAAATACAATAAATTAGGCTGCTGGGTTTTCAGTTTTTTATTAACATTTAAATAAAATAGTGGCTGTAATGTACATAGATGTTATTCTTATGGTGCCTCTTTAATGACATTTCCTAGCTCTGAGTCTGCACGTGGCTTGGCCTTTGAAGAAATAAGGAAAAGTTTCCAGTACCCACCAATAGACAAAAATGGTGAGTAGAGAAAATGAAATACCCTCGCCACTCATGGAGCAGTAGTGGGATGGCAGCAGATTAAAGGGTACAATTTTTTGAGAACTGTGCTACAAGGAATTCCAGTATAAAGTAAATTAGAACTGCTTTCTTTTTAATTGTAGTTGTCAACATATTTCCTTCTCCGCAAACAGTTTTGGTGCCGATTTACTTGAATTGCCACACACATGATTCTGACCCTAAATATATTTTTTATCTTTTTTGCCTCTTGCTTATTCTTGCTTGTTGTTCTGTGTTAGGACAAAGCCCACTTGAGAAAGGGGTCCAGTACACTCAAGTGTATTGGACCACTGTTACTTATTAAGTTAAGCAGGGAATGAGCGAACATAAATTACTCAGTCTGGGTAAAATCAGGCTGGGAATGAGCCCTGCACAAGGTGATAGGAATAGTGCTCACAGAACCCTGCACCACCCCTTTAAAATAGCTGCCTGCAGATTTTAGGAGCAGCACTATCGACAGGTAGAAGTGGTGGCTGAGTGACTGACAAGAGCTGGTCACCACTTGGGGACAATGGCAGCAGAGAGTAAACAGCACTGCTGTGATTCCAGAGGGGGAGAGAAAATTAAGTAGGCTAGCCAGGTCTTAACCATGGGTCAGATTTGTGTGGCATCAAAGATATCACAAAGCAAGAACAGAGCTGGATCATACACGGAAATCAGAATTTGCAGTACCAAGGGATCAAGACTTTAACAACGTCAGACAGCCCAATAATCAAAATGAATATCTAAGACAGGAACACCCAGGGTAAAACCTGTTTGTTCAGGCAACAAGTAAATGGGAATCACTTAAACACTAAAAAACTGCATACATTCCTTGTCCAGGAAACCCTGGCACCCACGGATCCTGTATAATGTACCTCATACCTGTAGTAGGCCCAGTAGGGCCCCAACTGATAAGCAAGTATACTATATGTTTGCATAAAAGATCATCTGCAGGTTGTGAGGGCCCTAGATGATTTTTCTGTAGAGACCGGCCAATTCTAATTACCCCACTACTGCCTATATTAATACTTGTCATCTCATAAATAGCCCCTTTCCCAAATTACTGGCCCAAAACAATGTTTTCTAGCTATCTCATAGTAGAGCACCATTACACTAGGACTCCTTTTCTTAGCTCTGTGCTTGCAATGACTACTCAGTGATAGCATGATGTTGTTGGACTACATAAAATATTTGGGAAATAATATATTTGAGATACCAGTGGTTCTTAACCATTGAATAAATGAACCAACTGCATCATACTTACATAGTACAATGCTGTATATGGGATAGGTTTAAGCCCACCTTTGTGAAATAACTGCTCATAGTCTGGATCCTCTCCTGCTGAAGCCTCTCATGGAGTGTAAAATTAGCCTGATTCCCTGTCCAGCTGGTTGTCCCTTGGCAAGGTATTGCTTTTTCTGTCCTGACTAGCTTATGCTTCTAAGGTGTACTATGACAGAAGATTTTCTGTCACTAAAACTTTATTTATAGGGTCCTTGCTCCCAGACTTAACTAAGGTATTGGTTCCCATAGTGCACAGTTTTTTTACTGAGGCCTTTTGCTCCAGGCTTTTCATCAGCATCAACCCTGTTCGACAGGTAGAGTCTAAAGAGGAAGCACCCTCTATAGTAACTATATACAGGAACTGGCCATAACATCCCTGGGCCACTTGGGAAAACAATCCTCCTTGGGGCATAGGTTACATTAACTGGGACTTCCTAGGTTTTTAGGAGATTTAACCCTATGGGTACCTAAAATACATTATTAGTGCAGCGGCAAAGTAAGTTTACTTAGTTTATAATAATAAAAAAATAACATATACTTATATAACATCTGCCTTTAAGTGGGCCTGAACCAGTTGTTGCCATGAAATCTACATGAGATGGTAGCTATGTTCATGTCAGTGTCAGCAGGGAAATATACTCTGACATTTATTGGATTTATATGGTGTGTCTCGCTACTTGTATCAAATTAACAACAGTTTTGTAACCATACAATTGAGAGATTTCAGTTTCATATACGAGGAAACAAAATTCATATATATCTTGTGGGAGAGTGACCAAAGAAATAAGTAACATTTATTTATTTAACATAAATTAGTGGAATGGACAAGGCAATCCATTCCACTAATTCAGCTTGCATATTGAATCTCACTTTCCACAGGAAGCCTGTCCTGTGGAAAGGTATTTAATTGTATAGAGAATGTTGGGAAGGTCTCTCAGAGCAGGGCATAGTGCAGGAAGGCTGCCTGTCTGTGTAAGGAACTCCCAAAGGGGCTGGGGATGCTGCCTGTCACTGCAAGGAGCAGAGAGAGCCCTTGAGAAAGCGACTGAGAGAATAAGTGTTTGAGTTACTAAGAGGAAGTCCAGGAGGCTAAGAAATTCCTCCAAAGAAGTATTGTGACTACAGGGGTGTCGCCAAACATTTGTGTTTTTGCTGGTAGTCCACAAGGGGCCCAGTTTAGAGAGGGAAGTTATCAAATGTGTGATGGTAGCAAGATTTATATGTATTATTGTTTTGTATGCTAAAAATGGGCACCCCTGTGTTAAATAAACTGCCTTAAAGTGAAGAAAGTGTCTGTCATGGATCCTGCAAGTTTGCAAACTATAAAGGTTCTTTGTTTTAAGAAATAAGTTCCCTGCAACTGTATGGGGACTGGAGAAATTTCAACCCAATGCTGAAAAAAAGTTTAATGGATAAAAGTATGAGTATTGTAATTATGCTGTGAGTGCATTGCCTTTTTTCTTCTATATATATATATATTGCATGAGCCTAAGGTATTTTTTTTGAAACAGCGCTACTCATGACAGTGAGTGAATGTTTACATTTGAAATTGCCTATTTACAGCATAGAACACTCATTTATTAATATTATTAATATAGGTGATAAACTGCAACCAATCAATAATTCATTTGGATCACTCTAGAGCAGTTCTAGTTAGATAACAAAAGCCAATATAAAACTGGTTGCTATGACTTACTGCACTGGTGAAATGTAACACGTATGAAAGTAAATTAGTTTTTGTGGGGTTGACATTTCACAGTGAGCAAATATAATAAAGAGAGAAAATAAACTAACACTTAAAAGTGACTTGAATAAGTAATTCAGTCAGTCTGTAGCCAAGTGGCTTATATAATTAACTGAATAAAACAGTATTTGTGTCGCTGGGATCCCTACAGTTAATGAAATGGCTAATGTCTGACACCAGTAAAATGCAGAGTTTGATCAAAGCTTTATAGAGTTACTGTCTTGCAGTGAAGCAACTATGTTTATGTCAATGTGGATTATCCTGAAATATTTGAAACTACTTGTTTACATGCTTATTGTTGTAACATAAAAAAAACTATTTTATTCAGCAGTTTTTCTTTTTACAGGGTACGTGTCTGATCCCATGAGCACAATGCGTTTCCATTCCTGCTGTCGGAGCAGCAGCTTTGAAGATAGTAACTGACAGATGGAGCATTATTGGCACAAATGATATGGATGTTAAAGGGCAAATCAATGAACACCTGAGATCCCCCCCAGAGTCAGGGGGTTATAGGAAGGCTATGTTTGGACTATGTTTGAATATCTGTCTGATAATGCTTTCTTATGTTTTTTTTTTTTATCAAGCAAAGCTTTTGTGGCAGAGTTTTGTCAATAATCCCCATCCCCCCCCAACCTACTTCAGGAAATAATGGAAATACAATAGCAAATTCTTTATCACCCAGTATGTTTTATGGGGAATTTAAGTCCATTCACAGATGATTTCTGGCACTCTTATGTCAGAATAGTTTATACAGAGTTCAGAGTGGACAACCATCAATTTACTAGGTGTTTTCAAAAGATGCCTACCTGAAATCCAGCTGTTTTAGCTGTTAAGTACAGCATTATAAATATTATGCTCTGAGATTTCTTATCCCTCTAGTGCCATGATACCTTATTACAGATACAGGTTACAGGGCTCATTTACTTGTGAAATTAAAGTGCAACTAACCAGGTTTTTCCTTTAATTTGTCAAACAATTGCTTATCAGTTGCTATTGGCAACTGGACTTGTGCAGGTTAGCACTTATGTTTGTAAATTGGCTTATGTCATTTTGACAGTGATACTTATCACTCCATAAAAATAATTCAACTATAATTATATAAAGTATATTCTAATAAATGGCACATTGATGTTGTCAGTTCTAAATTGTGCTTAGTAATGTCAGTTATATCTCATGGGCACTAAAACCTGTGTATTATACGAAATAAAGTACTTCCTACTTAAAATATAAAGATATAAAATCAACATCAGAGTTACATGACCTGTATAAAAGTACACTTGTACTCAGCCTTAGGCATCATGCCTTTATATGGTCATTAATCTCTATGTAACTTCTATTAGCCTTATATTTTACAATAAATACAGTAGGGGGTACTTTATTCCATACTCTGAAAGATCTGTAAACATGACTTAGGGGCTGTTTTTTTGTACAGTTCTAATCTAAGTGAGAAAGCCAAATTTGGAACATGCCCAATATTGCCCAATGAGACAAGAGTTGCAACATAATTTTGTGTGTGTGAGTTAGTCCCTAGTGTTGTCTGACTGACACAAATCAGAACTACACAATCTTCAGTTACTGAGTGTTATTTTGTTTTCTTGCTAATTTCATATTAATACTATGATTTATTTCATTGCAAGGGTCACTATTATTGTGGCTACTTAATAATAATTATCCTTGCTAGAAGTGGTGAGGGAATCTGTCCCATTTCGCTTAGCCATAAAATTCGCAAAACGGCAAGTAAATTCGCGTAACAGCGAAAAATTTACAAAACGCGCTTGTCACATGATTTTTTTGTTGGCACACAATTTTTGACGTGACCACGGCCGATTTGACAAAAAAAAATTTCCGCGTGAAGAATTTTTCGCAGAGAATTTTCATGGAAGTTTCGCTAAAAAATTCCCAGTGGCGAAAATCAGAAATTCACTGCGAATCCATGCCTGGTGAAAAAATTCGCCCTTCACTACTTGCTACAATTTCACTTCAGATGAAAAAGATATGATATTGATTGATAGAAGATCATAGGGAAAGGTGCAAAAAAAAAATACTAATCACAATGCCCACAATGCACCTTGCCACCCCCTAGATTGTGACTACTGCTTTTTTTTTATTTCCTGATTTGATCACAATGATTGGCACCTGTCTGTATACACAGCTCGATAAGCACCTGCTGGCACTTCATGCAAGCCACTCAAAACCCAATTTAACACATTGGTAGGTAAATTAAAGGGTTTTGTTGTACTCTGTGTCTTGCACTGATGTGTTATTAATGGTGCGACCAGCACGTTGCGTGGCAATGCAAAAGGACCTTTAAATTGGAGGCTCCACTTGAGCAGGAACTTATATAAATGATATACCTTGTATAATATCTGAAAACCAATGCAGAATTTGTCTGCACTATACAAAGACTTAATAATTATGGAATAAAGCATAACTGCTCTGCATAAGAGCCAGGCTTAAGTGTAATGTGCATTGTGCCAATGGGTAACATTTGGCTCATATCAATGCTTGTCCTGGAGTTGGCCAATGAGCCATTATACCCCTCAAGTCACTGATACTTAGCAATAGGGACAGTCTATGACCTTTTTAGTTAATTTTGTCTAAAAAAAATCAACTGTCCATCAAATGTAACCTTTTAATGTATAATAAAGTTCATCAAATATTATAAATATACTTACAAATAATTATATGGTGCCTAAAATTGCACCTGTCTTTCTGGTACACCTTATCATTGGGCTGTGAAACTCTTCATATGCACCCTTAATCCAGTAGTCCTTGACCTGTTTACCTATTCATGTAAGACTATTTACAGCTCTGCGGAATATGTTGGCGCTTTATAAATAAATGTTAATAATAATAAAATAATAAAGACTATATGAAAACTGCCACTATTAGGGAATCCCAACATTCAGAAGAAAAATTACTGGCATGGTGATGCAGCCAATTTTTTAAATTATACATTTTTTTAGAAAGTCTTACCATTTAATGGACTGTGGCAATTGCCATTGTTTTCTTTATGGTTTGAAAAGGTGTCTTGTATCACTGTGAGTTGCTGAATTCAATGAAGCTTGCTGTTCATTAAAGCCTACCCATTTCATTGGTTTGCATAAAGTAGACTGGGTATATCCTGGGCAGACCAAAATCTGTCAATATTAAGTTTAATCAATCAATGCACCCAATAGGCATTTGCAAACAAAGAAAGGGTTTAGAAACTATTGATTTTAGGAAACCTTGAAATAACTGTCATTTCTTTTTAGTAATGCTGTATAAATATGGATAATGGGGATTTAAATGTACTGGAGTCCCAACAACTCTGATAAAACAGACTTCCTTTCTAATAGTAAAGGTTATCTGTCCTGAGCCATATTGCTCACAACCTGACAATAAAGGACTCTTCAGCATTTTAGAAATATATTTGTGATGGTTGCAATGTTTATATTTGATCATTTATATTTGAACACTTTACTAAAGCTTTCACATCATGTGTTGACCTTTCTGAGCAAACATATTTGATCACCTTTTAATAAACACAATTCCCATGAGCTAGGGCAGAATAGTAATAAAAAAACGAGAAAGTTTGCGTATTCTTTTTGTTTACGCTGTCTGGGATTACGATGATGCGTATCCTATCATTGGATATGGGGCTATGTTTTAGGTGTGTTTACGCCACTGCCTGCATTTTTAAAAAACGTATCATAAAAATTACCTGCATGCCCTTCCCCTTACCTTGAAAGGGTGCTGTCACATGATTCATTAGATATTACTGTGATAGGTTTGTGGCATATATAGCTTTCTCTTCTGGCGTTTTCATGAACAATACTTCTCTGTGCCACATGTATATAAATGCAAGCCACCGGTTAGTGTTTATGACAGATGGTTTAAAGGCACAAAATGCCAGGCAAGGAATGACTGACCACTAGTGATGAGCAAATTTTTTCGTCAGGCATGGATTCGCAGTGAAATTCAGTGAATTTTTCCGCAAAATGACTGCAAAATTAGCTGGAAATTTTTCAGCAAAGCAAAACAGGACAGATTTGCTCATCACTACTGGCCACACAAAAGAGTAAGAAATGCTAATACACAGGTGGGCAACAATATGCATTGCAATGATTATTATTTGGGGGATCCATGGGAAACAATTACTGGGTAATTTTGAGGATTTGAATTGATGGCTCTGCCGCCATCATATTAATCCTCCTCTGTTTGACTACCTGTCCTAAATCACCCTTTTCTTCAACTCCTATATCAACTCAGCATAAGGATCTAGCCCACTTCCTTGGATTAGAGTGAGGCTTGCACTTACCTGCCACTGGATATGGAGTTCAAATCCACTTTCAGTCTATGAAAAATCAGTTAGAAAGATCTAGATCAGTTTCTCCCTAATGTTCTGTATTATATTGGGGGGAATGAAAAGGAAGGAGAAAGTAAGAGATTACCAAAGTGGCCACTTTGGCCAGTAAAGGAAGTGCCTGATCTCACAGACAGCCATTTTGATTGTGATCATTGGGAATACGGCAAAATCAGTAATACTCTTACATAGCAAAGTTCCTATTTACACAATATTCTGTTGTCTTGTGCCTATGATCAACATAGTTTGTGGTTGATTCCACTGCTGATATTGTTTAGACAAAAAGGTATAACGGCCATATAATGTCTACAAAATCATATAAAGCATGTAACACAAAATGAGTAGTTTATGGATGATCTAGTTGTTTCTAATCATGTTTTACATCCCTGGTCTTTGCCATTTTTTTGTAGATAATAAAGTCTTACAAGTAAAAAAGCACATATTAAAAAATGCAAATATCGTCATCCTAGTGTGGAATTCTTTTTTAAAGTTAATTGGTTTTCAGAATTTTAATTTGTATATATATATTTTTACTAAACTATCAGTATTTTAAAGCTTCAGACCAATAATATCAGAGCATTCAGTATAGAGCAATACAGTAGGAAACCTAGTTGTTTAATTATATGCTGTCTGGAGGCCTATGCTATTTACAATGTTGAATGAACAAAGTAACAGTTGTTTCCTCAACAGGTTACTAATTTTATTGCATTGAATAAAAAGACTTGTTCTAAGACTGAATAAATGAGCAGGTCATTGTTTTCTATTTTTCTGAACTGGATTACCATATCAAGTACAAAACTGCCCAATCCAAGCTTAATGCAAGTGTCATTTTAAAATAATGTTTGCCATAAATTGTATCCCAGGTGCTCATAAAAAATCATTACCTTGTTTGCAAGATAAATTTAGGTATGGAGAATTTCTCTCACAGTTCATAACACACATTCCTCAATTCACAAGTGCCATTTTAAGTCAGGCTAAAGTCACCTTGTAGAAAAGAACGCAAACACAAAGTATTTACAGCTTTCATACTCTTCAAGCAACTTTATTGTACTCTTTGTAAGTAAATGCTCCATTACTATCTACAGTATATCAATAGAGTAAGCTGTTGTTTATATATCAGCTGGGTTTTTTGTAGTAAAGGAACATTTAAAGGAGATGTCCAAGGTGACTTTTCATTATACATTAATTAAAATTTTTCAATGCTTTTAAAGCAGGGATCCCCAACCTTTTATACCTGTCACATTCAGTCGGAAAAAGTTTTGGAGAGCAACACAAGCATAAAAAAAGTTCCTGGAGGTGCCAATGAGAGCTATAATTGGCTGTTTGTGAGCCCCTATGTTGTCTGGAAGCCTACAGAAGGTTCTGTTTGGCAATTACACTGGGTTTTTATGCAATCAAAGCTTACCTCCTAACAAGCCTCCTCAGTGGATTTGAGGCCACTGGGAGCAACATGCAAAGGGATTATGAGCAACATTTTGCTCACGAGTCACTGTTTTAAAGTAATTTATAAATGTAATTAAAATTAAATGCAGTATCTACAGATTTCTTTCTCTCTTAGTGAATATTCTTATGTGCTGGAAAGACCTGGTAAAAAAAAAAGAGTTGATTATGTGGTATCTTATACTGTATCTGTATACATACAGTATTTATATTATTCCTCCCTTCTTCTCTGCTATAGACACAACTTCAACTTGGCTTTTCTTTTTTTTCATAACTAAGACTTTTCATACTCTTTGCCAGCTTCTTTTGACTTTCTCTAATTCAACAATATCACATTTAAGCAGTGGAGACCACAATTCCAAAGCACGTTCCAGATGGGGCCTTAACAGCACTCTGTATAGAAAAATAATGACTTTCTGTTGCACTAGTATATACCCCTTTTAATACAGCTCAAAACCTTGTTTGCCATTGAAGCTGCTGCCTGGCATTGCTTACTACAGCCCGGTTTATTATCTACAAGATCATTTTCGCATGACCTTACATTGATCAACATGAATCTCATCTGCCACTTAGCCGCCCAGATTGCCAGTTAGTCCTGCTGCAAGAATGCCTCATACTGGATAGAATTAAATGGCCTGCATAGTTTTGTATTATCTGCAAATGCTAATACATTACTTAGAATGCCCTTCCAAAGTCATAAATGAACAAATTAAATAATAGTTGATTTATGATAGATTGTTCCTGTAGTGTGGAGAACTATAAATTCTCCACACAAAGGACAAACAGAAGCTTTATTTTAAGGGCTCTGGCACACGGGGAGATTAGTCGCCCGCGGCAAAACTCCCTGTTCGCGGGTGACTAATCTCCCCGTGTGCCAGAGCCCTAAGAATTTTAAGAATAAGCAAGCTGTTTCCATTGGTTATAGGTAGGGATGTAGCGAACCTAAAAAAAAAAGTTCGCGAACATGTTCGCGAACTTACGCCAAAACCCGCGAATATTCGCAAACTTTGCGAACCCCATAGACTTCAATGGGAAGGCGAACTTTAAAACCTAGAAAAGTCATTTCTGGCCAGAAAAATAATTTTAAAGTTGTTTAAAGGGTGCCACGACCTGGACAGTGGCATGCAGGAGGGGGATCAAGGGCAAAAACTTCTCTGAAAAATACTTTGTTGGCACAGCGTTGCGCAAAAAACGCAAGCTATTCTAGTGAAAATATGCAGCTTTTTTGCTATGTCGCGCTAAACACCATGAAAACTGGATTTGCGGAAAAACGACGTGTGACTTGTGCGGCGTATTGTACAATACTTTTGCGACAATAAAAAACGCGGCGGAAAACGCCGCGCGAGCCCAAACTGCAAACATACGCTGAAAGTTCGCGAACATACGCGTTCGCGAACACCCGATGTCCGCGCGAATTTGTTCGCCGGCGAACAGTTCGCTACATCTCTAGTTATAGGGAATGAGCCAGACACACCTCATATGGCCCTTCTGCAGCAATATAATCCCTTCACAAGAAGCCAGAATGGGATGTGTTCAATTGTCTTTGGAGCATAGCCAGCTTGAATTGGCCAATAACTTTTGGTTCTACGCCATCATGGTGGTGCCGACACAGACAAGTTATGTTATCCAGAGCAAATTACCTTTAATGTCTTAACTACCTTAAAGCTTTATTTCAAGCCACATAGTTGGCTGTGCTGTGTGTAGCATTAATCTATCATTCTCCATTGACAGTGATTGGCTCATTTATGAAACCTGATTTATCTGCAGTGCATGCTAATCAGCTCAAAATACATTATCTGTTGCATATGATGTCATCTCTTGGTGTTTGTTATTGAACTAACAAGTGTAGAGGCAAGACAATTTTTTTCTTCAAGTAGCAATTGAAGGCCTTATTGGTTAACTTTATATTTAGCCAGCTATATTTTATTGTATAGTCAAAAGAAACTGCAAGATTATACATTTATCACCAACAGATGTGATTCCTTGATATTAATACTGAATGTTGCAATATGTTCACCCACTCGCCCACCTACTCCCATATGCCATACTATACTGAGTAAAGGTAATTAATCATCTACCTCTAAATTTATGGTGTACACTGTGCTATAAAATCCCACATGAAAAAATAATAGATGACATATCAAAATGATCACAAGATATATATTTGACATTTACATAATCTATGTCTAGTCCAGATAAGTGGCTATGGATCTGGCCAGTGCATTATAAACAAATTCAAAAGTTCTGCTGTATAACAATGTTATAATGAGAAAGTGACATTTGATTTGTAACAGTTGGAAAAATATCTCTTGTATTATAAGGAATGAGTAACTTTTCTAATAGTATAATTATGTTCTTTTCAACATTTTGTAATACAGGATCTTACTCTCAATATCTCTTAACATATTCTCCCCTTCACCTTCTTATGTGCTGCTCTAATATACTCTGATCCTGTTGTCAACCAATCAGATTCTATCTGTACTTAAAATTGTGTATCTTTATGTACAATGTGTGCTAAGGGGCCTATTTTTAATCATATTTATTTTGTGTAACAGCAGTGTTAAAAACATAATTTCATGTTTATAAAGTGTGGTAGTAAAGAAAGAGTGGAAAGTAATGTTAAGTTTCACTTGTACAGGTATAGGACCCAGAATGCTCGGGACCAAGGGTATTCCAGATTAGGGGTCTTTTTGTAATTTGGATCTCCATACCTTAAGTCTGCTAAATAATCAATAAAACATTATTAAACCCAATAGAATTGTTTTGCATCCAATAAGGATGAATTATATCTTAGTTGGGATCAATTACAAGGTTCTGTTTTATTACTACAGAGAAAAAGGAAATCAGTTTTAAAATTCAGAATCATTTGATTAAAATGTTGTGCTGGGACACTGGGAGGTTTAGTGACCAGGGACACAAGGAAGCACCCAGGAGGTAATCGAACCTGAGTCCCAGCAGGAGATTTCCCCTGCTGAAAAGAACCCGAGTCCCATTTGTAGTCCCAGAGCTTCTTTCTGGTTTCTCTATTACATATGAGCGGTTGGCGTGCTCAGTGCTTATGGGCCACATTGTTTTATGAAATGTCAGGGGCCAATAGAACAAAAGAAAGAGAGGTGATAAGGCAGGGTTACATCATCAGTCACATGGAAAGAGCGAAAGGCAGGCACTATTTGCCCACCCAGCCCTGGAATCCTGCGCCAACTGGCAACACCTTGGGGCCGATTTACTAATCCACGAACGGATCGAAAGCGTCCGAATGCGTTTTTTTCATAATGAAAAAAATCGGAAAGGTTTGCCCGCCGTTTACTAGCACTCAATACGAAAAAGTCGCGACAATTCGCGCAAGTCGTAACGGCTATGAAAAAGCCGTGACAATTCACGCAAGTCATGACGGCGACGAAAAAATCGCAAAAATACGAAAAAGTCACAAAATGTTAATTTCCAATCCGATTTTTTCCTATTCGGGATTCGGATTTGTGGATTAGTAAATCAGCCCCCTTGTGTAGAGGGCCCCGCCAAAATGGTCCCAATAGGGCCCTGCCATTTATAATACCGGCCTTGGACAGCACTAATCTACAATATTAGAACCATGGAGGTTTCCATCAAGTCTTGTGGAACTGATTAAAAAAAGGATCTCACTTAGCAATCCCTATAATACATGGGTTGATGTTATCCCATCAATATCAATATTAGTCTAGTTTATTTGTAACTGTTCCTCTGTACTAATCCCATATAAAATATTCATGATGTGTGTTGCTCCGTATTGAAGCCACTATATGTCAGGGTTTACCTTACCAAATAGCACAAAAATACCGGCACAACAGGACTTATTTAAGCGGGATAAACCCTGCTGATTTTTAATAGTAGCAAACCATGTAACGTTTCGGGGGCACGCCCCTTCGTCAGGGTTTACCTTAGCTACATTAATTGTTCTTCCTAGATAAGTACTTTTTGACTGTCTTACACTTATTAGCATTTAGTCCTTGTGATTACATAATGAAATCACCTTTTTAATCAATGATAATATGCCGCCCCCCTTCCCCCCGGGCTTATTACAATCAGCTTCACATTCTTGATTCTCACAGAGGCCAAAGGCAGTATTGGTTCCAATGGCAGTAGCGCATACTTTTACCAGTACTCACACCTCTCACCTATATGTAAGTATGGGTGACATTGTTAAATAGACTATGGATGTCATTTATGTCCAAAGACGCAGTGAGCAAAGTACAATTTCAAGCACAATTGTCACATTTTTGAGTTTTTTCCAGAATGCAAGCATCATTGCAAGAGTATGCAACAACTGACGCAGTTTATGTCTGATTTGGCCAAAGTAACGCACTATGAGGCCGATTCACTAAACTCCGATAAAACAAGTGCCATTTATAGCATGAGTTAAAAATATTATCACTTCTTATTTTTTTAGAGTTAACAATCGATTCACTAAAAGGACACTTGTCACAATTAAGAAGCAATGTTATTGTCGCTATTTATCTGGCGATGACAGATTTTTAAGTGATATTTTAAACCATGCAATATATTTATGCATTATTTCGCAGCACGCAATATTTGCGCGCGCTATTGCACACGTAGCAGTTACTTTCTGAAAACTACTGTTCTGAAAATTACCATTTCCCTGAAAACACAAGCATGCATCACTCTAGGAAGATCACATATTTGAAAAAATCCGACTGCAAACTCCATCTTGTCACCATAATCACCAGCTGCAATTTTGTTTAGTAATATCTACTCCTGGGAGGCATTAAGTTTCACAGTAATTATTGCTACATTTTATGCGTTTAACGCTTCATATGTGTTTGTAAATCATGCATTAGTATTATTTCTATGCGATAATTACCGCAATGCGATAAAAATAACTCTTTGTGATAATGCATTTTTTTGCGCAATGCGATATGAGTGTTAACGCATGCAAAATTACTTTGATGAATCGGTACTTATTTATCGCATGCTTTTTAACGCAGAAAACTATGCGACAAGCGTTAACAATCTTTAGTGAAACGGCCCCTATGTATGCATTTCATTGCAAATTGGATGCAATCTGTCTGGTGTCCAGTGTGCAAGTGAACAAGTGTTCTGTACCTACTGGCACTGGACACAAAGGGAAACTTAGAGCTATGACTGTCAGGAGATGGTAGTAGTTCCACACTTCACCTGTGTCAGTAGGAGCAGTAGCAACTGATTTAGAATGGAAGGCAGGAAGGACTCAGTGGTGCAGAGTGCAACTATACAGAAGTGCATAGGGGGCATTTTGATGCAAGTACTTTTAATGAAAGTGGTGTTATGCACAACTCATAGCATGGAGAAAATAGGTGAAAATAGCCCACTGCATCACAGGACATAAATGAGCCCTATTATCATCCCTCAAGCACTGATAATCAGTTGTCCATATAGATATATGACAAGATGGGGTATGGGAATATGCACTCCAATTTAGGTGGATTATAATTTCTAAAATATTGACCATAAGTGTGTGGATCAGTGTAAGATAATACTTGTAATGTTTAAAAAAAATGTTACCTCAGTATATGGGTTAACATAAGATCAGGCAGCTGAGTTTTATGAATATTTACACTTCTTTATGGTGAAATTATTAGTTATAGGAAGGAATTTATTCCCTTCTGCGGCAAATTAGAGAGGCTTCAGATGGGGTTTTTTTTTTGCCTTCCTCTGGATCAACTAGCAGTTAGGCAGGTTATATATATAGGCATTATGGTTGAACTTGAAGGATGGATGTCTTTTTTCAACCTAACTTACTATGGTACTATGTTACTGTTATTTTAGGTTGCAATTAAGAGCACTACTAGTTTTCCAAATCTGAAACAAAAGACATAATTCATGGTTTCAGAGTTTCATTATTTTTGCCTAGCTCTAAAAAGACATTTGCCCATCTAGCTCAAATTTTGCACAAGTAATTCCTACAGACAGATGAAGGTAAAAAACACAATCTGCCTCAGAAGGGGAAAATGTCTTCCTTGTAGAAAGATGTACAGAAATTCTAAGCATACCTTATGGCGATGCGCTGGTGTTCTGCTGGTAATTAACTAAAACCTGACTTGCATAGAATATATATTTATATGGAAACTTAGTGATCATATTCCTCTTTTATAAGCACCTTCTCTCTATGTCACCAATCGGAGCTTGGTCAGCCTTTCTTCATGATTAAAATACTTGTAAAAAGCCAGTGAAATGTGTTTAACTCACTAAGAATATGAGGCCCAGTTGGACATGATCTGGGAGTGGATTCAAACCAGAAACAAAGTGGTTTAAAACATAGTTTATTCAAAAGTAATAACGTTTTAAATTTAAAACAACAACAAAAAAAGCCTTAGTCAACGAGTGCAAAGAATTGCCGATTTGGCGCAACATTAGAATGGCTTAGGGGAAGCGTGAAATAAATGGGTACATTCTGTACCTGTTTCATATCACAATAGGGAAAGATCTACACAGCAAACCACTCATTTAGTCTAGTGTCAGATGCAGGCTGAAATCCCACTGGCAGGGAAAACATCCAATACAGCAGCAAACAGAAGCGGTAAAAAAAAATGCTTTATTGTGCCACAGGCTATAAAACAGACTATTTTTGACTGCATCAGTTGAGGAAATTCACTAAAAGGACTGAATGATGATTTCTGGAAGTTGTGGTCCACTTGGATCATGTGATCTTATAGGTGGGTGGCCCTCAACTTAATGCACTTATTTCAAGTTGTTTGTTACACTTGATTTTTAAGCTTCATAAAGAGCTGGTTTGAAGCACAATATAAGATTGTTTTCATCACTTCAGTGTGCTTCTGTATTGGTCCTTTTTTAGGCACTTCTACCATGTCCTGTTGAGGAATACATGATCCCCTGCAAAAAAAAAAAAATAGAACATAGAATCTACAGCACTGGCATATCTCTATGTCAGTACCGTACTTCTATAAGCACAGGCACATAATGGTTAAGGACAACCATTTTAGTCTAAATTAGCGTTTATCAGAATCTATGGTTTGAGGTAATGATGTTAAATTGCAAAGTTTGATTTTCCTGAAATTTAAGGTAAAAACAATGTGTTTCAGTCAATTTTCTCGAGTACAAAAATGCCTGAAATGACATTTTTACTGAAAGGCTTTCAGCCCATGGGCCACTTCCGAAAAAAATATTATATGATCATAATCCTAACTATATAAAAATATAACAAACATATATATTAATGTTCCTTGATTTATTTTTGAATAAATTGCTTAAAGTGCCAGTAACAGGACATGAAAGTGTCCTTCAAGCATTTACCCATAACATTCACTTCGGAAAATTCTGCACCATTTCTAGGAATTTTGATGGTTTTTTATTTGAAATTATTTTTGTTTTTTTCTGGTGAAGCTTTTGAGGACAGTTACTGAATGTTTATCATCTAAGGCTCTATTGAATTCATTAGACCAGTTGGGTTTTTATTAGTACAACAATTGAAAGATGGCTAAACACACCAGAACCAAAGAGCTGATAGAAAACACACTGCAATAAAAAATTAAATTAAATTTTGGGTCAAATTAATCATTTTGTTTTGGTTTCCCTTTGTTTCTTGATCTCACAAATTTGTAACATTCTTTTGAAATCATGGCCTTTATATAGTGGAATTTCTTTCAAATGACTAATGCAAGGCTTGCACACAGAATTTTGCTTAAATACGGATGATGATAATAATAATATATATCTGCTTCTTTAACAAAGTGATATAAATATAAAGTATATCTTCTTCTTCACATTCTTTCAGAAATTGAAGAACTCTTGAAATTTCTGTAAAAAAAAAAAAGTTTGCATGTCTTTACCTTTAGGAACATCTCTCAAATACAATAGCGAAATATAATATAGTGAAAAGTATCATCATCTCTGCATATGCATATAGCAATAAAATATTAACATGCAAAAGTCTCAAATATTTTTTCCCCTAAGAGTATGCACACAAAAGGATACAGTAATTTCTGCTTTGTGCAATTTCCATTGGAGCTATAAGTGTAACATAACAGAGTAGATTGATATATACCATACATATACAGTATATTTGGTCTTTCTGTAGAAAAGGTTCTCATGTCGTGATATGAAAAGTCTTTAAAAAATGCTATTGTTAATAGAGATAAATTTAGTGGGATCTGCTTACTAACCAACCAAAATATTCAGGGAACAAGAGCCAATTCCTGTAGATCAGAACTTTAATAAGACCTAGCTGAGAAGTCAGAGACATAGCAGGCGTTACATAGGCTATTTTATAACTTTATCTGGATGACAAGAGGGACTGTATACAAATATTTGTATATATTATAATAAGAAAATATACATATATATTTACAGCTACAGTAGCAGTGTACACAGTTCAATATGCTGAGCTCTGTTTCTATGGGGTGTATGTGACATTTATTATTAAAGGTGTGTGCTGCTTATTACAGTAAAACTGTAGTGATACTATTTATTTTTTAAAGCTATTTAGGTTATATTATTCTAAAGCTACAAGACTAGTGTGATAGTGTTCTACAAACCCATTGTGGATATATGACAAATCACTGAATGGAAACTGACACATATATCACACATCAGGCAAAACATGTATTTTTGGAGCTACACGAGACAAACTACTCAAATTCTACACAAATTCTGAATTCTGTTGTATAAAATGTCTGTTGACACTGCAGATATCAAGCCTAAACATACTAACCCTCAAGGATATCATTCTATACCTTGCTAAATATTTACACCAAGGGGCCCTGTGATTTGAAGGAGAAGCAGGGTAGGATTTAATTTTTTTATTGCCATTATGAAACCAGAAGAGCAAATATTTATCCATGGACTTGGAAGACTGTTGATGTTATTATATGTAGTTTTTAATATATTCTGTACACAAGGACACAGGGTTAGGGTATAGGGAACAAACATAATTTAGTTGGTGGTACTTAATACAGGTACAAGATTTAATACCCAGAATACTTTGAACCTGAGGTTTTCTTGATATATATATATAGATAGATAGATATATATAGATAGATATATATATATATGGCATTGAACCCGGGTCTCTGGTGTCCTTTTAATCTTGGACAGTGTGATGATGTCATGCATCAGCGTGTCACTATACGATTCCATCCTATGGACGATGCCTTTTAGGACAGGCAAAGCCCTCCTAAACAGAGCACTGCTGACAGTACCCACTCCTCCAGGGGGGCCACTGGACCACCATTTCTGTGGAAACCTCCAGTATTAAGCATAGAGCATGAACATTCCTCAGGCCCAAACCCTCTCCACTGGATAAGAAATAGTAAAAAGCCTCTGGAGAATCTAGAGTCCAGACTTTTCTCAACCTCATATCTTGCTGACCATGCACAGTAACAGAAGCAGGAGGAGATTGTCCAGAGGAGAAATGGCTAGAAATTGCAGGCTTAATAAGAGATACATAAAACGCATTAGGGAAGTTGGAGACAGCCACAGGGTCGATTATCTCCAGAATAGGGAAAGGGACAATAATCTCAGGGCCTAACTTGGGAGAAGAAATCTTAAGATGAATATTTTTGGTGTATAGACACAACTTGTCTCCATCAGAGTATTGGGGAGAACACTTAATTTGAGCCAAATAACTCTTCTCCAAATTTGTTTAGTGGAACTCCAAAAAGTAGACATATGGGTCACATGATCATTGGCTGCCGGAATATCAGAAAGAATGAAGTCCTGGTTAAAGGCTTGGGAATGTTGACCATAGACACACAAGAAAGGTGATCACCCAGTAGAGGCACGAGAGGCATTGTTATGACCAAATTCTGCCCACAGGAAAAGATTGGACCAGTCTTCCTGGCAAAGAGACAAACGAAACGTTAAAAATAGCTTGAGAGCTTGGTTAACTCATTCACCTGCTCCATTCCATTTGTTAAGCAGAAGAAAACTGAAGATTAATGCCAAGGCATTAGTACAAGGAACACCAGAATTTGGAAATTAATTGGGAGCTTCAGTTAGAAACAATCTCTGAAAAAAATCCATGGAAGCGAAAAATGTGATGAATAAAGCATTAAGACAGTTCTACGGCAGATGGGAGTTTATGTACAGGAATGCCATCTTGCTTAATTGGTCAATTATCACCCATATAATAATGTTGCCCCTGGAAGGTGGTAAGTCAACAATAAAAGCCATGGCTAAGTGAGTCCATGGATGACAGGGAACAGGAAGTAACCCACATGGGATAGTGGTCTTAGAAGAAGCACAGATGGTACAAGAGGCAACAAAGTCCTTCTGTATAGATGGCCACCCTACAAGACAATTTAACAAATGCATGGTCTTTTTTACCCCTGAATGCCTGGCTTATATGGAACAGTGTATCTGCTCAAGAAGAAAGTGATGAACTTCAGGAAGAATATAAGCAATGCAAATAGGATTGTCAGGAGGTGGAGAAAACTGAGCAGACTGAATCTGTGAAGAGAAGTGAGGAAACAGCGAAGCAATAATCCTAGTAAGAGGAATGGTTGGATCACTGTTCTCACTGAGGTGGTCCTCTGGAACAAAGCTTCTGGAGAAAGCATCCAACTTTCTGTTCTTGGAACCTGGACGATACAGGATAACAAAATTAAACCATGTAAAGAGTGCCCATGAGCCTGCTGAGGATTCAGTTTCTTAGGAGACTGGACTGAGTTATGGCGAGTAAAAATAGTGATGGGATGCAGTGTGCCCTCTGTGTCCTCTGGAAGATGTCACCATTCTTCCAAAGTTAACTTGACAGCGAGTAACTCTCGGTTCTCAATGTCATAGTTCTGCTCGGAAGAGAAGAATTCCTAGAGAGGCGTCAATCAACATAGTCAGGAGCAGAGACTCAAAATGGGTAGGTCAAATAGAATTTTTTTAGAAAAGTAAGGACATGGAAGTAGCTTTCCATCTTATGCTTGCCTTGTATATAAAATGGCTTTAGCTTCAATATTGGACACATTGACTTGAATAAAGAAAGGTTGACGAGGGTCGGGATGTCTGAAATCTGGAGATGAAGCGAAAGACTCTTTCAAGGATATAAAAGTTTCCAAGACTTCCACTTTTATGTATAAGAGCCAGGATAGGAGGTATGCTAGAAAAGAATCCCTTGATGAACTGTTTGTAGTTGTTGGCAAAGCCTATAAATCTCTGTATGGCGCTGCTAGGGAGGGGCTAACTCTGGATTGCAGAGATTTTGGCGCAATCCATCTCAAACCCTTCTTGAGAGATTATATAGCCAAGAAAGGAAATCTTGGGGACTTAAACAATGCTTTTCTCCAGCCTTGCACTAAGAAAAATTTTCCTCAATCGAGAGAGCAGTTTTCACACCTGGGCTCTATGGCAGATTAAAGGGGACCTGTCACCTTAAGAAATAATTCCAAATTGTTTACTATTGTGTTTGTCAAGCAAAATAAACTTTACTTACACCATATAAATTATTTTAATCTTATTTTCTTCAGCCTTGGAATTCACAATTGCAACAAGCAGGCAGGTGCCATTTTGTGGACACTGTTATCAAAGCAGGTATTGCATCCTGCCAATATCTTGTTTCTGTGCCAGTATGGGGACCTGATGCCCATGTCAATGCACTGGGTACATAATTACATGGTGAGGAGGGAGGGGGAATGTAAGGAATGCAGCAACATCTAAAAAGTTCTGAATTGAAAGTGAAAGTAACTGTCTGCCCCACCTCTATGCCTAAGGCATAGAGGCGGGGCAGGTAATATATGATTGACAGCTGGGATTTTTAAATGCTTTTATAATGGGTATAGATGTGGTAATAAAAAAATGATTTGGGGTTTCATGTTTAATTTGAAAAGGACTTTTATTATACAACTTTTTATGTCTGGGTGACGGGTCCACTTTAAGTCCTTGGAAAACACGAGAATATCATCTAGATAGATGACCATGGATTGACCCAGAAGATCCCTGAAGATGTTGTTAATTAACTTTTGGAAAAAAAACAGTGCATTGCAAAGCCCAAAGGGCATAACCAGATACTTGTAATGCCCATCTCTGGTGTTAAGTCTTCCACTTATCCCCATCTTGTATATGGATCAAGTTGTAGACCCCACAGAGATCTAATTTAGTGAAGACCCTGGCCCCTTTTAACTGGTCGAACAGCTCAGAGATAAAGGATAGGTGATAACGGTTATTAATAGTTATCTTGTTGGGGCCCCTGTAATCGATACAAGAATGAAGTCCTCCATCTTTCTTTTCTACAAAGAAGAATCCAGCTCCAGCAGGAGAGGTAGATGGCTTTATGAACCCTCGCTGAAGATTATCTTGAATATACTCCTTCAATACTTGGGTCTCTGCTGGAAATAGCTGGGATAAGCATGTCCTCTAGGGGGCATGGCTCCAGGAAAAAGATTAATGGGGCAGTCATAGGGGTGATGAGGAAGTGTTTCAGCCAACTTCTTGCAGAATACATCTGAAAAGTCAGGGGGCAGGACTTGAAGATTGGTAGATGCTACAGGGATTCGGCAAATACAGGTAGGGGGCAGACAATTTTTCAAGCAGTAGGGACTCCAATAGGAGATCTGGCTGGTGGACCAATCAAGGACAGGGTCATGCAAGCAGAGGAGAGGGTTATGCATGGTAAACCCAATACCACAGGGTAGAGGGACAATTGATGATGATGAAAGACAACTTTTCTTTATGTAGAGACCCCACTGCCAAAGGTAGCTCCCCCATTGTCTCAGAGATGATTTTGGATGTTAAGGGTCTGTCATCAATTGCCAAAACCCACAATGGTGTTGGTCCTTCAGGACTTGCCCTATACAAGCCTTCTGGGCTTCATAAGCCTCCATACATGTTGCCCTGTTGCGAAAGGCTTTTTCCAGGTTGGAGGGTGCTTCCTCAGCGGGGTCTATGCCCCGTATATACAGTCAAGGCCAACCAGTGCTTACCAGGGTTGAGGTCAGGACCAAGGAGGAAGCTGGGTTCAGAATATCCAATATAAGGTATCCAAGGGTTAAAACAAGTCTCAGGTTGAATTCAGGCAAAACTTCATAGAGAGGTGCCAATCACCATAGTCAGGAGCAGAGCAGAGCGTTAAAATGGGTAGGTCAAATAGAAATAACAATTTAGGCACACGCTAGGAGCGATGACGTCATGCTCCTAACTCAAGACACTAGCATTTAATAATAAATAAGGTGAAATTAGTTACATTATCAGTTTTCGGTATGCCATAGTTGCTTTTTATATTTATAGGATTAAGTATAGAACATATTGGTAAAATAATTACCTACCTTTTTTATCTGATGCTGTTTGTTATATTGGATCCTCATTTTCTGTCTGAGAAATTTCATTATCTGGTATGCTATTTACAGTTCCAAGTTCTGACACATTTAGGATTTCTTCCGTTTTGTCATTTGGAAGTGTATTTTCTGCATCATTAGGACTAATGTCTTGGTCAGTTTCATTTACTTCTCCTTCTTCTTCCTTTGACTCTTCAATATTTTCTGAACTTTCTGAAAATTCAGTGACTGGTGTAGCTTCTTGCTCTATCTCAGGTTTATCATTGTCTGCTCTTTCACTTTGAGATGTTTCAGGTTCGAGTGCTCCAGTATTCTTGATTTCCTCTTCATCCACAATTTGACTTACATCTTCCTCTTTGGAGTCTGCATTTTCTTCTGTCTCTCCATTTTCTTCATTTGAATTTGCATCTGTCTCATGAAGGTTATTAATAGATACATTTTCTATTGTGCTTTCTGCATCTATCTCTTCTTCTAGTTTTTCAGCTCCAGCAACATTATTAATATCAGTACTAACTACATCACCTGTTTCAGCAGCCTCCTCATTAACACTACTTGATTCCTCCTTTGTTTCTGTTGACTGTTCTATAGTATTCTCATTATCTTGATCTAAAGAAGCAATATTATTAACACTATCCTGTTCACTTGAACACATTTCAGCAGGTGTATCTTCTTCATTATTTTCAGAAGCACTTTCATTTACTATATCATCTTGGTTATGTTCATTTTCATTTACATCTGAAGTTAAGCTTTCCTCCTGACCTAACTGATCTGCATTTGAAGAATTATCCTTATTATCTGTTCCTTCTTCATCATCAAGCAAGTTATTCTCAGCTACATTATCAGGTTCATCTTCTGTTTTAGAGGTCATATCCCCAGATACAGCATTAACATCTGAAGATTCATCCTGGGTTTCAAGACCGGAATCCTCAGGTGCAGATGCCATCTCTTTACTTGAGTCATTTGCTGAATGTTCTTCAGTGCTTGGATCGGTATGTTCTACATCATTATTATCACATTCAATAGCCTTTTCAGTTTCATCGGAAAAGGCTTCCATTACATTTGCCATATCATCTTTCACAGCCACATCTTGAGATTGCAATTGCATCTCTTCGTTCACAGATTCTACTTCTTTCTCATTAATCAAATTTTCTGTATCTCCGTTAATATCCTGATTACCATCATCCGGATCACTAGGAAGACCATTGTTTTCACTGCTTTCTTCAGTAGTTTGTTCCTCCTCAAGATTAGCATCATCTCTGCTTAAATCAGATACATCCTGATTACCATCATCCTGATGACTAGAAAGAGCATTGTTTTCACTGCTTTCTTCAGTAGTGTGTTCCTCCTTTGAATTATCATCCTCTATCACTATGCACTCGTTAGAATCATGTGTATCAGGACTTACAGCTATAGAAGCATTCTCAGCACTTATATCTTCATTTTCTGTTGTCAAAATATCTGAAGGTTCTACTAGTTCTGGTTCTTCTTCTTCAGTCACAGAGTTGGGGACATTTTCCATATCATTACATGGATCTAATTCATTGTCTGCATCATTACTGGTGTCTGCACCCTCATCATTATTTTCACTTTGTTCCTGTTCAGTAATATCTTCATTTGTCTCAGGAAGATCAGCTGAAGTATCAGCAATTTCCTGTATGTCATCTTCTGCTTGTTCCTTGTCTTCTTCTTCTACCATGATGGAACTAGTTACATTTTCCATATCAGTACATGAATCTCCTTCGTTCCCTGCATCATGACTTGTGCCTGTACCCTCATTATCATTATTTTCATTTTGTTCCTCTTCAGTAATATCTTCACTTGTGTCAGGAAGCTCAGTTGCAGTTTCAGCTATTTCCTGTATGCTATCTTCTGTTTGTTCCTTGTCTTCGTCTTCTACCGTGACAGAACTAGTTAAGTTTTCCATATCAGTACATGAATCTACTTCATTCCCTACATCATGGCTTGTGTCTGTACCCTCATTATCATTATTTTCATTTTGTTCCTCTTTAGTAATATCTTCACTTGTGTCAGGAAGCTCAGTTGCATTTTCAGCTATTTCCTGTATGCTATCTTCTGTTTGCTCCTTGTCTTCGTCTTCTACCATGACAGAACTAGTTAAGTTTTCCATATCAGTACATGAATCTACTTCATTCCCTGCATCATGACTTGTGTCTGTACCCTCATTATCATTATTTTCATTTTGTTCCTCTTCAGTAACATCTTCACTTGTGTCAGGAAGCTCAGTTGCAGTATCAGCTATTTCCTGTATGCCATCTTCTGTTTGTTCCTTATCTTCATCTTCTACCATGACAGAACTAGCTACATTTTCCATTTCATTGCCCGTGTCACTTATTTCTGCCTGATGCACTTCCTCACCGTTTGTGGATTCTTCATTCTCCTTTGCCTCACCTTGATCATTAGGAAGACCGTTATCTTCAGCAGTTTGTTCCTCATTAGAATTAGCATCTATTGCTATGCACTTTGTAGAATCATTTGTTTCAGGACTTACGGCTCTAGAAGCATTCTCAGCACCTGTAAACTCAGAATGAACTTCATTTTCTGTTTTCACACTATCTGAAGGTTCTAGCAATACTACTGCCTCTCCTTCTTCAGTGACAGAACTTGTTAAATTTTCTGTATTCGTACATGCAACTACTTCATCATGACTGGTGTCTGCATACTCATTATCATTATTTTCATTTTGTTCCTCTTTAGTAACATTTTCATTATTGTCAGAAAGCTCAATTGCAGTGTCATCTATTGCCTGTATGCCATCTTCTGTTTGTTCCTTGTCTACATTTCCTTCTGATAAATCATCATTTTTAGCACTATCTTCTGCAATTTCATTCTCAGAAGCATGTTGTTCTTCTTCTTGGACTAGTTGATTTTCTGTCTCTTCTACCTCATCAACTGAATCAGATGTAACTGCAATATTTTCCTCCTCAGTTGTTAAAGTACCAGTTCTTTCATGTTCCTCAATATGATCTTCCTCCTCTTCCCCTTTGGTATCATTACTGAACCCTGCATCCTCATTTTCCATGTTTAATGTAGTAGATGTTTCAGCTGATAAATCATGGTCTTCATTTATGGTTATGTCACCATTTTCCACAGCTTCTTCATCTTTGACTTCATTTCCCGTTGCATCTCCAGATTCCTCCAGAGGAATGTTTTGTTCTTCTGCATTTTGATCATCAAGTTTTTCTTCCTTTATTTCTCCTGCATCGGGGGCACAGACATCACTGTTATTTTGGATTTCTATATCTCCCTCTATCTCTGGTGTTTCTAACTGAGCTTCAATATCATTTTCATTATTTGTTAATTCTTCATGTAATGATTCAAGTTCTTTTTTCTCACAATCTGTGGCTACTTCTACAGATATTGTATCATTAGTGCTTTCTCCATTATCTATCAACTCATCTGGTTGTTTTGACTCTTCCACTGCATCTTCTGCCTGTTTTAATTCTTCACCTGCTGTTGCTTCCTCATCTTGTATATGTTCATCAATATTCTGTGATCCATTCTCTAAATCATTAAATGTTGCAGATCTAGTCAGAGACTCTTCATTTACTGTCTGCAAATTAACTGATTCTGATGCAGCTTCTAATGTCATGGAATCTGCTCTGCTTGTGCTTCTTTCTGTATTATTTTGCTCAATAAGCTCCTCTGTTTCATTTAGTGAAGTCTGTTCAAGTGATGCTGTGCCAGGTGATGCAAGACCATCCAAAACAAAAAAAGAGAGAAAAAAAACAATTATTAAAATAAAGTTATTAACATACTGTTTATAATCACTTCTTATAGATTCATTTTAATGCCTTTTTAAAAGTTAATTAATACACCTGGATGAATGCTATAAATCATGCTTATTCATTAGGACAGTATTACAGATTTGAATCTTACATTTGCTTCCATGAAATGCATTCTTAAAGTTGTCTTCCTCATCTGTACTAGAATCACTTGGCTCTGGTTCTGAATTGAAATGTTCCTCATGGTCGATTGCCTCTGCTATTTTCTCCTGAACTGATCGACCATCTTTAAAAAATACCACCGCAATGTAATATAAGAGGCCAAGAAATAAAATTAATCTGCAAGCTTAATATGAGTTCTTCACACTATTCATTCTTAAGCAGAAGCAAATTAGCAGTGCATTGTGGAAGAATACAATCACATCAATACTGATTACAAGGCTGATCTACAAGGAAAATGCATGCAAAAGAAACACAAGCCAGAACATGCACAAACCATGCAGAAAAATGTTGACAAATTAAACTGGTACAGAGTTTTTACTTTTTACTTGTTACCTTTGTCTGGTAAAGTTTTAACTAAATGTAATTTCCATATACCATACGTTATGGTTTGTTACTTTTTGATGTTAATTGTGAAATGTACGGGTCTTCTCAATAGTTCATATATGTACATGTATGTGTTACTGAGTTTTAATTCGTCATTATCTTTATTTAGCATTGGATACCCAATTTTGTCTTTAAAAGGGAGAAGGCATTCATTTTAAAAAGCTGATTTTGGATTCAAAATATTTGGAATTTCAAAATATTAGGTAACTACTCCATCCCTGCCACTGAAAATCCATGAAAGAAATGCAGTAATTTGCACTTGTGCTTTAATTTGTTCTTTACTTCACACTGAATTGTAGCATTGTGAAGATACAGAGTAAATTGTCACATATTCCAGTGTATTGATTTACTTTGGAAATCTGTTGCATTAAGCAATTAATTATTCCAACACTCTTTAAGTTCCTACTTGCTTTCACTTGCATTTAGATCTAAGTAACATGACTAATTTTACAAACTATTACATTAACCTTAGGAATTAAAACTGTAAAAAGGCAGAATATTCTACAAGTACATGCATTTAAACTACTATAGCGTAAGAAAACCTTGTTGCCAACCACAATAAGCACATAAGCTTATATCTCCTTTTTACATGTAGAATATTTCAATAATATGATACTTAAGTACAAAATGCAATAGTTGATTGTTATACTAAAATCAATATAAAGTAAAACATTTTTCTACTTCTGTCACTTTTCCAGGTATCAGGACTGAAATCTGGTACCAACCTTTGTTTCTGTGTGGTTGTTTCATGATCCTTGCTGTAATGGGGCTTGTGTGTAACTGTAATAGGCAGGAGCCACTGCTTGTTTAAAGTTCGGGGTCACCTAATTATCACAGCAATATATCATACTCATCCCATTCTGAACTGACTTATTTTACAGCTCAAATGCAATATACCAAAGATAAGTCCATAATGTGGTGGGAATAAGTGCAGAATATATACCGTACTAAAATATATCCAAGTCATTTATTCTATGATTCCTGAAGAGTTTGTTGCACTTGTAGCAGTTGTAGCCTTTAGTATCAGTGCATGTCAGGTCTTGTGATGAGCGAAAAATTTTCACCAGATTTCTCTGCAAAAAAACATCTATAGACTCAGATTGCTGCAAAAAAAAACAAGTTGCGCCTTGACTTTAATGTGCTTTGCAAATTTTTGCCATTTCGGAAATTTTCCCCCAAGGTGAAACAGGACAGATTCACTCATCATTCGGATCACATGTGCATTTCGCATGGAGCATTGTAAATTAAAAAGACACACTCCATAAAACATTGGGTCCTGATGATTATATATGCCTAATTTTCTAACTTTAAAACATATTGCCATAGTTATAAATTATATGTAAGAAAAGGGTTCGTTGTATGTATCTTTTGTACTACATACACATATGTCTCATCCTATATGAACATCTGGAAAGCTATAAGTGATTAAAACAAGAACAAAAGTACCTAAAATTGTCGCATTATAGTAATTTGATTTAATGGTTCAATTCCCTAGTATGAAAGAAATTTTCTTTACATACTGTGTGAATGACTATACCAAACACCATGATACAATGTTTCTACTTAACAGCTGAGACTGCAATAAAATAACCTATAGTTTGCAATACAGAGATGTGAAAAATGTTAGTTTTGTCAGTATAAATGAAATATAGTTTTTCCATAATCCAAAGTATAGCAATTTTAGTGCTTTTTGTAGATATGAGCTTTGTAAATGCTTTTTATGCCCAAATGTTTAGGCCTAGCCAAAGAATCACTCATTCAGATAATTCATCAACTGAATCAAATTCATTGCATTAGGAGTGATAATGCTGGGGAGAATGATGTATAATTAGCTATTTATATTAACATTTCATTGTAGCTGTATCAAATTTAACATTCTAAATGCCATAATATGCTATACATTAAACAACTTCTTGGAACATTTCACTTTTCCCATATATATCAAGAATGCAATGTTTTGTGAATTCTTAATAAAATTAAAAAAACTACACTTACCCCCACAAACTACAAGGAAATGGCACAATGGAAAATAGTTTATTATGTATATGCATTACTATCTAATACACGCTGAAAAGAAATACAAGACAAAAGGAGCAAAGAAAGGCAACTAAAACCAATGAAATAACATTGTAATGTTCTTACAGCACAGCGAGAGGCTCATAAAAAACAAGTGATTGCAATGCATTAGCATGCCATTTAAAGATTCTGAAAGGACCTTTAAACCTGCTTTCAAATAGTATGGTTCAATGAATATAAAATTTTAAAACCATATTGGACATTGTGTTATTCTTATTCATTTATTCTGTATACATGTTTAAAAAAAGAAATACTATTCCTAAAAAAAATCTCTAAAATATTGCGATAAATATCATAAGTATGCCCAGTCATGCAAAGTAAATAAACTACATTTGCATTAAGATATTATGTTGTGCTGGGGGGAATTATAATGTCAGACTAGGGGGCTGATTTACTAATCCACAAATCCGAATGGGAAAAATTCGGATTGGAAAACGAACATTTTGCGACTTTTTCGTTGCCGTTACGACTTTTTCGTAAATTGTCGCGATTTTTTCATAACCATTCCGACTTGCGCAAATTGTTGCGACTTTTTCGTAGCCATTACGATTTGCTCGTATATTGTCGCGACTTTTTCGTATTGAGAGCTCGTAAACTTTCAGACTTTGCATGATTTTGGAAGCCTCCCATAGGACTCAATGGCACTCTGCAGCTCCAACCTGGCCCAAGGAAAGTCACGATACTGAAGCTTGAATGAATCCGAAACTTTCGTACTCGGCGCGGCGGCTACGAAAAAGTCACGACAATTTGCGCAAATCGTAATGGATACGAAAAAGTCGCGACAATTTCCGAAAAAGTCGTAACGGCTACGAAAAAGTCGCGACAATTTACGGAAAAATCGCAAAATACCGATCATAACGGAAAAAAACGCATTTGGACGCTTTCGGAGCGTTCGTGGATTAGTAAATGTGCCCCTATAAGTCATGGGTATATGCAAATTATGTGGATCAATAAGTAGAATAGTTAAATAAAAGCAATTTCCATAAAATTCCCTATTAATTTTATTTAGCACATAATATGCAGTTTTGGGCATTGGGCATAAGCCAGTTTTGTCCATTCTGCAGCTGTTGCTAGAAAACAAACCCTGGTATGCACAAGTCAACTCAAATTATCATTTTAATGAATGAGATTCTCTTCAGGTCATATCATTAACATTCCATATGCAACAAGGGGTCATTCACATAGAGAAATGATGAAATATGATGTATTAAAATAATATTAACATATAACTTTTTATGAATTTTATATTTTTTAGCGATGGGCTCACTGCTAAGAACAATAGTTTTTCCACGAAAAGCAGCTAAACTCTTATTTTTGGGAGCTAGAGGCCAATAACACAATGAAAACTTTGGATTGAACAGGTTGCTACCAAAAATATGTGGTATTTGAACAATCACAATATAATTGCTACTTTATTAAATAATTCACAGGGTCTAGTTTCGTAGCCCTTGTGCAGTGATAAAAACAATGTTTAGATAAAGAAATTGTGCCAATTTGATGCTGAAATGCTTCTTCCTGTGGTAAACTAAATATTATAGGGGAAAATGGTTCTGTAGCAAAAGCTTGCTTTTACACTGGATTTAGAATGTTTAAGTTGTAGGTATTTGCAGACCTTCATTAATACCAGCGCAGTTACAGTTACATTTATTTGTGTCACTTAGGTACACTTTACAAAAAGTGGGGTTCAGTCTGACACCAGAACAGCATAATTTATTGACCATCTGTGTATTTGTGCAAATATGTGAGTAAGAGCTACCATATTGGCATCAGGCAAAACAAGTGAGCATATACAAAAGTGTGCTTCTAGCCAACAATATGATGAAAAAGGTGTTGATTACAAAATGAAAATCAGTAAAATGGTTTTACCTATGTTTACTTTGTGATGGTTATTAAGTTAATTTTCTCTCACTTTATAGTTAAGCATCCCTAGCTCTGTACATTACATAGCATTTTAGGCTGGCAATACAAGTTCAACGTTAGCTATGCGTTGTTACCTTTGGTATTGCAGGTATAAATCTCCTTATCAACACTTACTGTATATTTATCCATTGAGATGAAAACACTTCAGAGAATACATGTGATGCAAACAATACAATATCCTGAATGATTTTAGCTTTGAATGTCTCTTGCAAATTAAAGAGAAAAAGCAGATACTTAAGATGTATCCAGCATCATTATCCAGTTACAGGTATTGACATTTAAATAGGCAGAAACTATTTACAATGTATTCTTTCTCATCAGCGGTAAAATTCATTATGCACTGAATATTGTCCATGCAAGATACACACAGAGCACTCAGCATGCTTTTTACAATGCACATTTATTAAAAAAAGGGGGGTAAGCACACAGCAAGTTCATGCGCTGAACACTGTTCTTCTTAAGGTCTATACTCACCACCTTCCTCTTCAGTCTCAGAATGTGTATTATCATTAATTAAATTATCTTGGGTTTTACTAGAACTCTCATCCATATGCACTGTGGCTTCATACTCAACCTCTTGCTCACAACCATTTTCTGAAGGACTCACACAGCGCTCATTGTCATCTTCAGAAGGATGTGGCTGTGGTTCTGCCACAGTGTCTTCGGGTAGGGGGTTGTCTTCCTTGCTGCTTGGACAGGTTTCTATGTCTTCAGTTTCACCTGTCTCCTCTAATTTAGGTTCTTCATTTGCTTGTTCTTCTGAATGAGTGTCCTCCCCCAGATGAGTAACTGAATCTTGGATATTTTCTGAATTCTGTAGAGTTTTTTTATTACGTTTTTTTGGATGCTCTGAGCTAGATGTCTTAGCTTCTCCTTCTTCATCACCTGACCCATCTTCACTGGAGCTAGTATATATTGTACTGTGGGATGAAACGGATCCTGTGCTGTGTTTCCTCTCTAAAAATTAGAGAAAATAATGACATTGTACTGTAAGTACATCACAAATGTTCCTGAAATGAGCAAAGATAAATGACATAATATTAAAAAGACCTCAGTTTATCAATCAATATGAACTCTGCAAAAGTTGTCCTCTTCAGTTGTCTGGTGTTCATGTGATATTTATGGTGATATTTATGGTGATATTTATGGTCCATGTTCAAACCCTACCAAATATGCACCATACAAAACTTTTTTATATATTTCTAAAAAGCTGAAGTTTTAAGGCAGATAGAGCAGTCTCTAGGGTTCTGGTATTTATGAAACAGAGTAGCAGACCTTACTTATAGGGGCCCATTTACTTACTCATGAACGGGCCGAATGCGTCCGATTGCGTTTTTTTCGTAATGATCGCTATTTTGCGATTTTTTTCGGAAAATGATCGCGACTTTTTCGTTACCAATACGATTTTTGCGGAAAAACGCGAGTTTTTCGTAGCCATTCCGAAAGTTGCGATTTTTTCGTAGCGTTAAAACTTGCGATTTTTTTCGTAGTGTTAAAACTTGCGCAAAACGTTGCGCCTTTTAAGTTTTAACGCTACGAAAAAAGCGCAACTTTTCGCGCAAGTTTTAACGCTACAAAAAAATCGCAACTTTCGGAATGGCTACGAAAAACTCGTGTTTTTTCGCGCAAATCGTATTGGTAACGAAAAAGTCGCGATAATTTCCGAAAAGTCGTAAAGGCGCCGAAAAAATCGCAAAAAATACGAAAAAGTCGCAAAATGTTCGTTTTCCAATCGGAATTTTTCCAATTCGGTCGGAATTCGTGTCTTAGTAAATCAGCCCCTTAGTTTTGAGTGGAAATTTCATTCAGTATCTAATGTACTTATATTATACCCAGTGTCAGGGCAAGAGTTGACTGCACCAAAGGCAGGACATCCCTTATCATCCCTCCCTTCCATCCCATACCCCCCTCATTCAAACCTACCTAATACATTTCTCTGTTTCCCCCCACTGTGCTGATACACACACTACAGAATATAGTGGAGGGGGCCATGGGGGGGAGGAGTGGGAAGGAGTGGTGCTGAGCAGAAGTGGTGAAAAGTTAGAGAAGGGCCAATCCCTCCTCCATTGCACCCTAACCATGTGCCTTCTTTGCCTATTCCTAGCTTTGGCCCTGATTATACTAGCTGATGAAAACCATGGAAACACCACTTTGTGGGCAGAGTTTTCCTTTACTGTTCCCTCTCTTGTGCTAAAACAAGGGACCATCTGCTGGGGCTTCCATGGGTGTAATTTTTGAGCAAAGTGATCAGTGTATTTTTTCCACACAGGTACTGAAATTACATATCATGCAGCAATTTGTCCTGTGGGGCAATTCAATGGACAGCTATAAAATAGGCTATCAAAGTCAAATAATGCAATTTCAGTAAAATCCTGTGCTGCTAGGTCATGTAAAGGAAGTTATATTATTGAGTTTGCGGGCGACTAATCTCCCCATGTGCCAGAGCCCTAAAAAGTTTGGTAATGTTTGACTTGAAACCCTGTACACTTAACAGTACTAGGATAAACATTATACCAAAAAAAAATAACTACTTACCATAAATATAATGCCATGCCAATGTGCTTTTACCTGTTACATGCTAATTAGCTTGCCACATAAAAATCTTTACAGAATTGCAAATGCAAACATATGATGTCAGTACGAACATACAACACAAAATTATATGGCATATCTGCTTAACTGGTCTACCAGCTTTTAATGACATAGGGTGTCCTTACATTTTACATATTGCTATATCAGGTAGTAATTTTCTTCTTTTGCTGACATTTTTTACTTCCTATATAGCACCTACTTAACATATATTTACTCCAGTCTTCCAAGTTACACTTGAACACTTGGATTCCAAGTGTGCTTACACAAGGTCATAGCTTTTCCTGCTGCAAACAACTCAGTCATGCTGTGAGTCATTAACTGTAAAATGCTGACTAATGCTGGAATTAGCCAGGTAGGGCAAGTGGCATCTGCCAATGATTAAAAGCATGCATGGAAAGAACTAAAACTAAATTAGTGGTGTATTTGTTGTGAACTATGCTTGGGATAATTATGTTTTTTCAGTTTATAAAGTGTCAATATGCAGTACAGTACAATAGAACATGAGGATTGATTAGAAAGGGTCCAAAGCACTTAATCTGGACACCAGTGTAAAACATAAGCACTTATATAAGAACGTACATGTCTTTTCTCCATAGCACCACACATTCTAAAACAATGAGATCCCTTGTGACTTTGATAATATATAAATATACACAGGGTCGTAAGGGACCTCATTGGCTGTAAGAGCAGTTCTTTGTTTTTCTGTGCTGTGGAGAAGTATTTCTATACCCTCCCATCAGTAATCCTATTTTACTTCCATACTCCTTCCCATGTAAAAGTCTTAATAAACTCTGTGATTTCTTTATTTATTTGAGCTCAGAATCCCCAAGTGATCTCTGTTAACCAAATTTCCCCGACAGCAAGTTATCTAAAGACTCTTCTGGGATACGGTAGGGTTAATCTAAAAAAAACGTTTACAGAATATTCTTTCTCAAGTATTTATATTTAGAAATGTAGGTGGGAGCTGTCATGTTATTTGAACCTGTTGTGGCATTTTGCATTGGGTCTTTATCAATCTAGATTGATAAAGAGCCAATTAGGCTTGAAACGTTGCTGCTGCCCGCATTGTGACAATAAAGGCATTTTAAGGAATTATGACGGAGTGCTGCCTATAATCACTTGGATTTGCATGTACAGGAGTGGAGGGACCCTGTAAATTGAATAGCTTAATGAGTGCTGCCTATTTTATTGTGAGCATTTTGCACTGGATTCAAGATCAAAATAAACTCCATTGCTGTACACAAGTATTTAGCAGCAAAAGATATTTTGTGAGCACTCAATAAGCCTCAACCTTGCAATTAACAATGTAATATAGGTTTACATTTTTATTTATGGGCGGTCAGTTATTTTCTGTTTTTGTTTCCTTTTTTGCTTGAAGAAAAAATCAATGTCATATTTCAACCACACTGATCAGTCAGCTGAGCTATTAAATACTAGGATATAGCAACCGCTCTATATGCAGTAGGACAGAGGGGATCGATGATCTGCTCACTCTGGGAGATGCTCTGATAACATCTTGTGAAGGAAGCAGAAGAGTGTTTTCTCTGCCCTGCTGCACAGAAAGCACACTTGACCTTTGGAAAATACTTTACTGTTTTACTTGCAAAAAAACCCGAAGGAGAAGCTTGTATTTTCAGTACAAGCAATGTGTGAGCGTGCAGATGTCAGTGTATGTGAGCATGTGTGGAGGTGAGGCTGGGAATACTGAGGAGGAAGACTATGTCAGTATTACGCTGTGGTATAATTTGTCATACGCTTATTTCAATCATGATTAAGCAATCACTTAACTGGGTAATTAAAACTGCACTTTAAATCACGCAGAACTTTTGATTGCAGAGCATGCAGATGCAGTAAGCTTGGAATTTCAATTAAAACAAAAATGCATTGATTGACCATATTAAGGAAAGAATGCAGCTCATGCGGCTAGCACAATCACAGGCCAAAGCTTTTGCAGGATTATTTGGGTTGCCATTTTTTTTCCTCAAACCTGTTTTCATTTTCTGAATGTTCTGCAGATGAGTTCTGTGTTCTCTATAAAATAACTGGATTTTCCTTGCAGCAATGTTCATTTCCTTGTCAGTTATGCTATGTTTTCCTATTCAATATGGAAAATACAAAATCAAAGCAACATTACTAAGTTCAAAGGAAAGAGAACTTATGTGAAGAAAGTAATGAAAGTAAACTGTCGATGGCCCTGGATCTTTATCATTTTATGTGTCAGTTTTGAGCTTTGTGAATTCAAATAAATAGTGAAACAGCCAAGACTCTGTGTCGTTTTATTTCTGTATTCAAAATGCGCTTTGAATAAATGTTGACATTACTGATCAGTAGCAGGGCAATTTCAAAAGGTTTTATGACTATTTTCTAGACTGGTGGTCTAGAATAAGTCATGGAACAAGTTGCCTGTTGTCCATACAGACATAAAAGAACCATACATGACTTAACTCTGCAAGCATCTATAGGCATAATTATAAAGAAACGAAAGAACCTGTTTACTAACATGGTGCAAATTTGCCCTAGATAAATACCCCACAGGCACTAATTATAGATTTATTAGAGAAAGCTTATATTAGCTACTTGATGATTAGCTGGCATGAGTTACTGAACCAAGAGTAAATAAGCCTGGCAGTGACTGCAATTACTAGTCTTCAAAGAAATTTGACTAACTAGCATGTTGCAATGGTTCATGTTGCAAAATATGGAATTCCAATAGAGGTCTTTGAGTCCCCCATAAAATACCAGCAGTTTCATCCCCTTAACTTAACTGTAGAACTACCAGGGCCATAAAGAGGGGCAAATCACCCATGGGCCACAATTTAACTGGTAGACATCATACCTTTGACATTTGCCCACCACCACCTGTGAGTGGCTATAAATGGGTTTGAAAATCTCTTGCCACAAATGGACAGTTATCTATAGATATATGTAAATTACATAAGGGGAGTGCTTCTCTTATGTGATTTTTCTGCAACAACTATTCTTCTACATTTGGCACTAGCTTATATAAACCCCACAGGGTGTAATCCCATCTGCTTAGCAATGAGGTTTCCATTTCTGCCCCCCCCCCCACTACAACAAATATAGAAAATAGGAACTGGCAATGTGTTAACGGCATATAGAATCAGTGCCATGTATTCCATGATGTCTACATGTTGTTACTTGAGATCAAAATTGTTTTTTTCTGCAAAATTTCCTCCCCCAATATGTCTGCACATAATAAATGGCCCCGTGCCTATTTTGATTTGGAGATATTTGCCTTCTGGTATGGATTAACTGAGAAATGGTTTCAGTATGAAGTCTTTATCACATGGAGATGGTTGTACAGTATATGCATATTAATTAAACATCCAGGCCTGTATTTGAGGCAAGGAAACAAAAGCTCGGGCCTAGGGCGGCACAAATTTAGGGGTGGCATGCTTTTAATAACATTGGGAGAACTGTTATTGATACAATAATCTGTTGATTCCATTAATAGTTCCTATAGGGAAGTACACTGTATTAACTATGAACTATAGAAGATGTCCTTGTCTGAAAATGTTCTGTATTCAATTTTCCCTTAATGACAATGCATGGGAGCCTGAATATTAATCTGCTTTTCCTCTTGTCTTTACTCATCATCTCTCCACAAAAGCTTACTGCCCTTATGAATGACCCATTGATTTCTCCAATGACACAAACTTTTTTATTCTTTTTTAAGAATAACTGGAGAAAGCTGTGCTACATGTTATATAGATATATGTATCCTGCATATATTCTTGTTCAGAGACATTTAAATACTAATACTGACTAACCTTGTTTATCCTCCTCATATTCACTGTCAGAATGCCCATCTCTTTCATCTTTCTCACTGTCTGAAGTCTCCGTTGCCTCCTTTGATGGCTTGTTACTTTCCCCTTCATGGTCTAAATCATCTTTTTCATCATCTGAGGGTGACTTTGACTTTCCATTCACTTGATCATCAACCTGTCCTTCTTCATTAGTTTTCTCATCTGGCTTCTCTTCTTCCACTTCAAAATCCTCATCGTACTCTGGGAAAAAACAAAGCTGCACTCAGAACAATTATGTATTTCCTTTCACCTTAAAATCATATCAGTATAGATGATCAAATTGCATTTGACAAGTAAATATGTAAAGCTGCAGAGAGAAATACTGTTTATTATATTCTAATTTGCAGTTTTTAAATATGCTAATATAATTTAAGGCATAATTGTATTTTAACTTGTAGAATTTAAATGATAACATATTTAAAGACTTAAATTATTATTAACTGTGCAATCTTGTTGTGCTAAAGAAAGTGAAATGTTGCCTGCATATGATTTGACAAATATATTTTTTGCTTTTTCACATACTTAAATACAGTAGTTACTGGTCACTTGTTAGCTAATTCTATAAACTTTGCACTCCTGAGCAAATGCTGTACTTCCTGTTACCGAATGGTGGGTTACTGAGGGTGGTAAACTCATATCTTTGAAAGTTTACATCTACAGTGTATATAATTTTAGAAACCTAAAATTTAGAATTGCATTTCTTGTTAATGAATAGCGAGGGTAGTAAACTAATTGAGAACAATACATTTCCTAGCACAGTTGTCCTGGTGTCCTTTATTTGGTACGAAATGAGGATTGTGGGCCAGGTTTCCATCTCAACAAGAAACTGGCAGTTTGACTGTTAACTCTAGACAATGTAGTGAGGAATTATACATTCTGAATGCATAAATACCCCAGGTATGAAAAATATGCTTTTTAGATTTAATTGAATAAACAATATTCACAAAATGTACTGGCAAATATACTAGCATAAATACTTATCATCAAAACTGTTGCATAATCATAAAGGGTCATTTAGTAGGTGCTCAAGCAGAAATAAAAAAGCCCTACGTCCTCTTACACATATGTGCCTCCCTCTCTCTAACACTCATGAATACAGAGCTGCCAAATGCAAGGAACACTTAATTCAAGGGCTGGTGCAGTTCCAGACCACAGAGACGTGGTGAATTATGTAGGCTGGCAGGCAGGGCGTAATGTGAAAAAATAGAGATTGTGCACTTTTTGTACTTAGCATCATGCCTTCCCACACAGCAGCTGACTCCGAGCCGGATCCGTTTTCAAACCGGCAAATCCGCGTTACAGTCACCTCCGCCATGTTGTAAATGCACGATAAAGTGTTCAGTTGATCAACATACAGTTATCTATGTATGTTTTAATCACATAGTAACACTTATAATATGGATAGTTGATAACATTTTTTTGGACGTTATAACATTTATGGAAGTATAACTCACTTTACTGTACTCTATAGTAATGATATTAATTTTATTATACTACTTTATTTTTTATTATAGTAGTAGTTTAATTAAATGTCTTGGTATAAAGTCCTGAATTTACCATCTTTTGCTTCATCATCTGCTTCATACTCATCATTCTGATCCTCCTTCTTTCCACCCTCATATTCTTTATCTTGTTCCTCTTCATCCTCCATGTCTGTTTTATCATAAACAGAGGATGTGTCTTCTATTTCTTTTTCTCTTGTATTATCATCTTCCTCACATTCCTCATCTCTTTCCATATCATCAATGGTTTCTTTATCCATTATACTCTCACATTCTCTCACATTCTCTTTCTCCTCATTGCTATCATAATCCTCATCCTTTGCTTTCTTTGGTGGAGGGGAAGGCTTCTTATCAAGGCCCATTGCAATAATGCACCTAGTATGTGATAGATTGTTAAAGATTAGATACAATTAGATACAAAAAAGTGTTTACACTTGTAACACTAGTGACTCACACAGCATTTAGATCCTACTCAAATAAACAAATTAAGGTAATCATAAATATAAATATATATATATATATATATATATATATATCCAAAAAAGACCAGCAACACCGAGTTATATTCCAAAAACAATCAATTGTGTATTAAAAACACATGAACAGCCAACGTTACGTTTTGGTCCCCATCGGGACCTTTCTCAAGGCTCTCTCTTGAGAAAGGTCCCGATGGGGACCGAAACATAACGTTGGCTGTTCATGCGTTTTTAATACACAATTGATTGTTTTTGGAATATAACTCGGTGTTGCTGGTCTTTTTTGGATATTTAAATCATTTACCTTGCACCCGAGCTAAGAGCTGAAGCAGAGTGCCACCCTGGGTTCGCTATATATATATATATATATATATATATATATATATATATATATATGCTGTATGTTTGTATATATATGTATATATATATAGATATAGTGTAAAGTGAAAATCAGGAAAGTATGCAAAGGAAAGTTAATATATGATATGATCATGTTTTCACCCACCTATTGTCACCCTGTCGTTAAATGCCAACGTAATATAATGGTAAAGTGAGTTTACATTTCTAATTGTTGAAAAAATACCTGTAGCAAGGTGATGCGCCTTCAATATTAACAAAGCCAAAATAGCCATTTTTTCCTCCCAGCCGTGCACCTTTGCGATGTTTATATTCACAGCAAGAACTCAATCTGTCTACCTGCATACCATTGATATAAAAGGTGAGGCTGAAAGGGAACCCACGATGCCGTCTGGATATTAAGTTGAAAGTTTCTGGAATGAAGAAGATAACATTAAAATGTCTGAGATTTAGGCAAATTCTTGTATTATCTGTAGTCCCCTGTAAATAAATGAGCTAAAATGAATGAATGAAACTGCCACAGATTGCTTCTGATTGTAGCAAATTCTGTATACTCCCACCAGCATGAGTGTCCCCAAAAATGTGAAAAGTGATAATTGGGTGTGCCACTCACACAGCAACTCCTATTTGCCTACATGTAAAAGTGGCTAAACCAATTCCAAGCAACTAAAGTACCATTAATAATCTCAATTAAAAAAGTAAAAAAATACAACTAAGCAACAACTTATTTCACTAATGGACAGAAGACCATCAGGACTTAGCTAACAGTCTGCATGGGACAAACCTTTCCATAAACACAATTAAAATGCAACTGTATTCTCTCTATTGTTATAGCAACATGACACACATATATATTTTCTTTTCTTGTGAAAAATATGCTCCACTAATATATATATATAATAGATATATATAAATATATATCTGGCTAGTAAACAATATTTTACACTACAGTAGGAGTAGTGGCAAACATATTCAGTATGTGATCAGATGCTGACTCTTTATTACCAATCATTTTTGGAAAAGGGAATTTTCCCTTTATTCCTCTCCATTTGGTTTTGTTACACAGATTCAGTTTATCTCCATGCTGGTCACAGTTGCAACTAGATATAAAAGCTGGATTCTGCTTGTTTGCTAATAATTTGTCAACCGATATCCAAGTTTAGATGAACCCCATGACAGATTTCACAATAAAATACTGTCGGTAATAATCCAGTACCTCCTTCCTGAAGTCTGCCTTTGAAAACACAGAGGTTTTCGCCTCCACAGTGTTGCTGAAATACTTTTATTTCATCTCGGAAGTCATTATCATCATGTGACAAGTGAACATTTTTTCCGAGGTAAACCATGGTGACTGCTACATTGCTGTGCAAGATCGTTTTATGAAACTTCCCAGAGTCCTAGGAGAAAACACATATACTGTACCAAACAACCAGTAAATAAAAAAAGCTCTATTTCTATGTTAAAACTTCTTTTGTCAAAAGCTATCACTATCACTAGAATATAAAAAAAAATTCTGGCAAACCATTTTTTTTATATCAGATCACTGGTAGTGAATAATACAAAACCACTATTCATATAATATTACTCGGATCATTAGGTAATTTTATGAGCTGCAATATTAAAACCAGCTTAGGTGAAAAAATTGTAGATACAAAGTAAGACCCTGCTGGTTGACATCTTCCTTTCTGCTCGAGTAAAATATTGCTGAGTGAGACAAACTGGAATGGGCTTATTTATCAATTTTCGATTTTGTGAATTCAAGATTTTTTTCTAATTCAAATAAACTCAAGTTCTGAATGCATCTTATTAATAAGGAATATGCACTTGAATAAAAAACTCAAATACCTGGAATACCTAGAACAACTCCCATTGAGTTCTACATAAATATGCAAGTTTTTAGATGGCAAAGTTTCACATTTGAGTTTTCAAGTTTTTTGCACTTAATCAGTACCAGGCATTCGAATTTTTGAAACAAAATTGCGTGAGAATTAGCTCTTGAAAACTCGTATTGTGAAAAAAAAATCAAACTTAAATGTTAATCAATCTCTGCTTAAGTGTAAACTAGCAAAATAATGTCTGGTACCTTAGAGGTCAGTTCAAGCCCATTGGGTGCAGTGGTTGGGCGAAAGCGCCTTCCCCTGGAAGATGTGCTAACAGTTTGTTTGAGCTGCTTGGGATATTTTCTTTGAGGAGGGGGAGCAGGTATCACAAAGTTGTTAATTATGGGAAGCCGATAGGGTGATACTCCTGTAGAATGGTCCATTGCATTCATTAATTTCATTAGATCTCTGTCAACCTGAAATAAAACAGTCCATTACACATGGTAAGAGTTTATAACATAACTTCCCATTTTACCGTACAGCTTGTGTGATTAATGATACATTTCAGTCATGTAAAACTTTAGCCATCCTTGACATTAGCTAAGCTGCAACCAGTAAAAGGGTAGGTCTGCTGCAGGTAAAATGTAAAGACAAGGACCAAAGTCATTTTCAGTCTGTATATTGATGCTAAAGAAGAAGTACAAGGTATAGCAGCTGGAGTGCAAACACTAATCATGGCCCTTCTCCATTCCTGTGGACTCCCCAACAGCTGTTTCATCACCAAAGTGACCTTTTCAACAAAAAGTCAGTTTTGTAATGAAAACGCTGTCAGCGAGTCAAAAGAAAGTCACTTTCGTACCAATACACCTGTCATCGAGTCCAGCACAGGAATGGAGAATGGCCCTCTCGTGAAGGCACGGCTGTGTCTGAAGACCGGAAGTGTTGGAGTGCACATTGTTATGGGTAGAGCTCAGTGTTATGGTGACTGGAGCATGCCAAAGGTGATTCATGTGGCTTGTGAGGAGGATTTACCCTAGACTTACTTCAGCTGAGTAATACTAACTCTTGACGCATTTGTGCCTAATAGGTCCGCTGGGGGTGAACAGACCTATCATAAAAGCAACATATGTGGTGATTTATTTATTAATGTGCTATACAGGTTGACTTCTATGCTAATTTCGCAGTTTTTTGGGAAACTATTCCTTAAAGGCGCTAGAGAATTTGTTGAGCAATATGACACCCATTAGCAACGGGAGAATTTTACAACACCAGCTGTAGCCATTAGGACAGTGATATGGCAATTTTCCCAGCTAATACTAACTTATTTATATATATATATATATATATATATATATACACACACGAATAGTACATCTATCTAAATGGGGGTCCATGCAGACACTGTGTTTGGGTTTTTTTAAACTAAGGGGTATATGAATAAAATGATTTTTTATATTTTTGCTGCATATGGTTATTTGTGTTTTTGGGCACGCCAGATAAAATCTTTAGTTGCTGTCATGGGATTGTTTGCTAAAAAATTACATTCACAATCATTCAGAATTTAATATTTGTGCCCCATTTATCACTATAGAGATTGAATGGAAGGTTATGTAAAATTAGACCTTTTACCTTTATTTAACCTGTGTTGTATAAGGGGATAAAATACAGCTTAATATAGGCCAGATAAATGAGGGTTGTTATTAAAAATGTGCAATCTATTAAATTATTCTAACTTGATGGGTTGGCAGACCGGTCACATTGCGCAGGAATCAGACTAGCTTCAAGTTCTACAGCAATAATGTCTAATGTTTATTTAATCTGGGGTGCATTGATTCTTCTTTAATTAGTGTATTACTTATTCAAAATAAGTCAACATTTTGGGCAAACAAAAGAAATATGCTCAAAAGCTTATACTTTACTATACTTATACATATAAATAAATTAAAGATAAAATAAGGGTTATTATCATTGAAAACACTCATTTACATACTAGTTTAGTAAAAACAATGTAGGTCTGAAAATGTATAGTTTGGCTCATGAACAGGACTCTAAAATAGCAGTAGGTAGGTATTAGTAACAGGAACTCGAGTCTGAGGAACCCAAAATTAAGGAGCTTTTAACCTGCAATCATCCTGCAAATTGCCTGTTATTATGGCTATATTCTATATTACACTACATGCATTTTACTTTCATTTTATGCTGTGCAAGGTCTAGAGTCACAGATGGTGCTGGCCTTGCAATCCTTCCATAGCATATTCCTGGTTGTTAACACACAAATATATAGTATTCAGAGGAATGGTATTTCTCCAACCCGTGCAGAGCAGTAAATAGAAATACTTGCACTATAAATAAGCTACTAAGCTATTTGCAGAACTGTTTATATTAAATTAGATCTGTAAGAATCTGACCCCTCTAGGGAACTGTTGTTCTTGCTCATCAGCTGACTCTTTTTGTCTTAATCCTGATGATGTCTTTGGTGCAGTCCTAGATGGACAATATCCCTGAATAGGTTGTAGTCGAACTGGACGTTGCATATTTCCTGGTGCTGTGTTCGGTCTGGGAGATGAAACCTTGAAATTATAGAGAAAATATTATTTACATTATTTTAACATTCACCAGTTCTGCAGCATTAACCATTTGACATCCTCATGCCACATTAGTGTAACAATTAGAGCTTGCTTTGTCATATTAGTGATTTGCAGATAAAAAGTTTTGCCAAATGAAAATGCTATGGTTGGTTATAAATATTTAATTTTTGTCCTGGTAATGTGTTTATTCAAAGCTCATAGTCTTTAGAAGGGAATACACATTTCTAATTAGTTATAATTGAAAAAAAAGCCAGAGTAGCTCAACTTAAACAATTGTATAAAAAAGTTGCCTCACAAATAGTTCTCAAGGAGATGAACAGAGTCTTTCCTGTTAGCCTATGCTGACTCCTAGTGGTCTACAAAAATATAACATTATGGGATATTCCTGGCATTTAACATAGCACGGTAAAATAACCAAACAATACAAAAGTAAAAGGCAAAAGGGGATATATAATAAAAGCCACTACGTACTGCATACACAGGAGCAATAACCCATAGCAACCAATAAGATGTTTGCTTTTAAACAGGTGACTAGTAAAATATACCTGCTGATTGGTTGCTATGGGTTACTGCTCCTGAACAAAATGAGTGCTTTTTATTACATAACCCCAAAAGATTGCTATAGGTGACTAGACCTTGATCAAGCGCTGCTTTATAGCTAATAGAAATAATAATATTAATAATAAAGGGCTCATGTATGTCGGCAAGTACAGTGAGAAAGTGCAATTTCGAGCACAATAACCATGTTTCTGTCACAATGCACCCTTTTTTCTAGAATTCTGGCGTCATTGTGAATACAAGCAGGCAATTCTCTTGATGCAAATGCTTCTGATTTACCAAAATATAAACAATTGCACATGCACTTCATTGCAAATCTGACAAAATTGCAACAAAAAGTCTGCCTTTCGTAATTTCCAGGGTTCCCTGGCATCATTCCATGTGCCCTATTCTTTTTGTGCCACTGTGCTGTGGCTTGAAGGGAATCCTGGAGCTGCTGCCTAGTCAGGACATAGCGGTTCCTATGTGTCAATAGCAATGCCTGAGTGCAAGGAGTGCATTTTGACACAAGTACCACTCACTGTTTGAAAATGTGCAAGTTGCCCACAGTGCTTGTGAATAATAATAAGCCCTACTGTGTATAGGGGCTTATTTATAAACAATGTGAAAATCTGCTGCTGGGCAGTAGCCCATGGCAACCAATCATATGTGTGTTTCACTGCTCAACTGGCAGCTGTCTTAAAAAAGCCAATTGCTGATTGATTGCTATGGGTTACTGCCCATGTGTATATTTGCCCAATGTTTAAAAATTAGCAAATAAAATAGCATTTTACCTGTTATGCACAAGGGGGCGATAGCTTCACATTACAACATTTCTAGTGCCAACATATTTAACATAAGAAAGAAAAAAAAACATGCAAATATGAATTTGAGCTAAAGCTAATAAGCTTTTTTAATATTTATAAATGACCATGACTTTCACATTATTCATAGCCAAACACTGTCAGCTGGCACAGCTAACAAGGCATAACAGTATACAGCAAATGCGCAGCCTAGGAAAGTGTCAATATCCAATTATTATGATCCATTTATTTACTGTTTCAATGCGCTGCTCATAATGTAACGAGCAATAAAAAATCCTTCATTACTAAGTAATAAAATGTTTGAAGAGCCAGTGTTCTATATTCCAGTGCGGCCCGGATCTGATGCTCTTGATCAGCTCAATGGAGTAGCAGGAAAGCAAGTTAGGCATTATACACAATGTGGGCAGAGCTGTTTAAAGCATACAAAGCATGCACACATCATTTCTGCTTTTCTGACATTGTAATAAACAATGGGTGCATGGCAAACGCAACTGGCTTGCTTGGGAGGGTACAGTACTCGATATCACTCCAAAAATGTATAAAAAAAAAGTACATAAACTGAATATAACAAACAGAATGGACTGGATATAACTGGTTCTTACTCAATCCTTGACATTACAATATTGACTTAAATAGTTGTAACTGGCTTTAGTTACTGTGTAACATATTATCATATGTCTGATTGGTACTTGCATGGTGATTATGTACCAGTCACTATAAGCTACTCAGTTGTATAACAACTAGGAATCATACACTTTATGTGCAGACAGCAAGCGCTTGCATGAAAAGTTATCAGCAAAGTGAATGTCATTTATTTAATACCCGCTGAAGTGTGATTTATTTCTGCAGGATTTTCATCAACCAAATTACTGGATGTCCTTTGAATGTAAAGTACAGACTAGTTAAGATGCTTGCCAGCAGCATTCCTTAAAAATAATGTTGCATAATTGATTTAAATGTTAAAACTAATCCCCCTAAAATGTGGTAGAATCTCTTTATAATGCACAAGAGCCAGAATTTATAACCTAAATGGTGCTTTGTGTTACATGACTTACTGAAACTTATGTTTTACAAAAAATGATGTACCCCTCTTGTACAATAAAAAGGTATTAAAAGTCACCTTGGAGTTCCATGACCTGTATAAAAGCATATGTGCATATATGGTCATGGAACTCCTAAGTGACTTATAATATTCTTATTATATTTTACAACAGGGGGTGCATTATCATACAAACCAAATTCAATCTTCCTCCATAGAACAGTCTCCCAGGTCTTATTAATATACTTAGTATGACTCTATTGATTGCAGCTGGTTTTTGTATTAAATAAGAACTAAAGCTTAACAAAAGATGTAGGATAGAAATGCTGTACATTTTGTTTTGGGTTTTCGTATGAGCCCAAGGCAACCGCAGCCCTTTAGCAAGGAATATCGGTGCCTCCAAAAGACCCCCAATAACTCCCCTATATTCTTTTCTGCTGATTCACTGCACATAATCTGTGCTGCCTTCAGTTACATGGTTACATAGGGTTGAAAAAAAGACCAAAGTTCATCAAGTTCAACCCCTCCAAGTGAACCCCAGCGCAAACACATGGACTCATACCGACCTATCTATACGCTTACATACTGTGCATAACTATATATATACCAAAATTGATACTATTTACTGAGCTTAGAGACCTACTCACAACATACTATATATATAGAATATAAATGTCGCAATATAAAGCTGATAAGTAAATAATACAGATTATTAGTATATGGCAGCTCTGAAACCAGTGTAATTAGCATCAGAAATTAATAATCAGCACTGTAGCATCACCCTCTATGACAGACAAACCTCATTTTCTGCTTGATATTTTGTGAGGACCCCTAAGCTTAGCTTTACAGCAGCTGCCCTGAGCACACTGAGCATGTGCGTGTTGCAGACATTTCTAACAAAATCCAATATGGTGACCCCCCTGTGACAAATTAGAAGGCCTGAATTATAACTACTGTAAAGATCCTCAAACTTTAGGCTGGTACAATAAGTTCAGTAAATCAAATATGGCATTTCTAGTCATATACATTTTAGGGTTTTGTTTTTTTTAAATTTGATCCTTGTCAAGGACAAAGGGCCTACCCAGGCCAAAAAAAATCCCAGTAGGGTAGTCAGAGAAATACTTTATACATACTGAATCTGATGAGTCTGAAAGTTCCTTTTGTGTTATCATCTGGCGAGTCACTCCACTTTTAGGTCCTGTTGGTGGTCGAGGGGAAAATAAAGCAAATGTTTCTTCTTCAACTGTCTTTGAATGGTCAGCCTGAAATATAAACTCATTTTGTATTGACTAGTAAGTGGTTTTATAGAGCTATCAGCACTGAAAGATAAAATATGTATTAATATACTACATTCACTGGTTTACTTTAAATTTAAATATCACTCTTACAGCTATGACACACACAGGATTTTGATCAACACTATTTATTGTTGAAATCAAAACTCTTCTACCAGCCAAGTACCCTTACCAATTATTTAAATGCAAGTTCGTTTGGGCAGGGCCCACTTTACATCTTGGATTAGTTATCGGTTGCTCTTGAAAGGGAAGCTGTGGATAGGCCACCACTTACTGTACATTTAGCACTTGAAAACATGTCAGCACTAAATTCAGATATCAGGCAACCTTCATCTTTTTCCATTTGAGTGAAAGCAACCTTAGGCAGTAACTGGAAATTACAAACAAAAGTCCCCAATACTTAAACACGCTAGTGGCCAATTGGATGGATGTAATATGAATTTCTATATACATTAGGTCACCTCTCCATTGATCTGATAGCCCAAACAGAACATTGAGAAGTGACAGTTAGTTGCTGTTCTTCTTCACTTCCTAATCTGCTTGGATTATTCTTGATAACGACTCAGCGATTATTTTACACAAGAGGACAATTGAGCTTTATAATATATCTAAAACAATTTATACACCATTTTGGCATAAAAAATTGTATACATCCTTATAAATATGCCCCTTCAGGGATTAAGCAAATGTTTATTTGAGTGTATTGCTGTTTTTTTGTCTAAATCCCAAACAATACCACACAAATTCAGGGGTGATTTATCAACGCTTAAGGTTTTTTTTCGAGATTTGAGTTCTTTTTGTGCTAAAAAAACTCAAATTTAAATTATGGTTCACAAACTCAACTGTGTGATATTTATTAAGTGCAAAAAAAACCAAAAACTCAAATGTAAAACTTTGTGATCTAAAAGCTTGCAAGTTTATATAGAAGTCAATAGGAGTTGTCCTAGGCAAAGTCAAACTATATTTTCATATTTTCTAAATTTTGGGTTTTTTTTAAGTTTGTAAACTTGAAAATTCAAGGTATTTGGATGGGCTTAAAACCACCTTTGTTATGTCACATGCACTTTACCCATGCATTCACCTGCAGGTGCCTTGGAAGGGGTGTGCATATTGTCACCTTTGCCTTGGGTGCCAAAGCATCTTAGCCCAGAACTTCAGTAATGTAAAATACAATCATATAAAGTGCAAATATGCAGTATGCATTTTAATGAGAAATAGATTTATCTGACTTTTTTGTCTTTGGAAATGTACTTTCTGACAGCCATGTTGTATTGAATGGATTTTCAAATTTACAAACTAAATGTCTCATTTAGTTTATAGATCAGATTTTAATATCAGTTACAATATTTTTACATATGTGCAACTACATCCGGCTTGCATCATGTTACCTGTCAACAAGCTCCCTTGTATGTTGTAGTTCAGCCCATAGCTTAAAATGGTGGTTTTAACAGACATGTGTTTGAAAGATGTATGACACCTTAAAATAGATATCTTTATAACTTACAGTATTCTTACAAAGTGTCCTTAATGCAGAAAAATTGCACAGGTGACATCAAAAGCTATACGTAGACATGTATTCTTTGAATAAAAATATTGGTGATTAATGAGGTCTTAATAATGTCCAAAAGCATTTGTATTTTGTATTAATTCTACCTTGCTGTACATGTTCTCTAGCCCATTAGCTACTTTGTGCTACACATTGCTATTTTGCCCCTTTGCTTCCTGCAGCCCCTGTTACTAGTGAGTCACTCACCATGACAGCTTCTGTTACTGTGGTGCCTGGAGATGACATTGGGCGTGGGGGGTGGGGCTAAGTCATAGAGACCACACACCTTCCTCTCAATAACAGGTTCATAATATTCATTTATGTATGTGATTTGTGAAATCAGTCATATTATTTATAGCATAATTGACATTTTCACTGACTTTTTTTTTATTTTAAAGATAGCTAATGATATTTACATGTAAGAGGATGCCTATACAATTGGTAAAGCAGGAAGTAAAGAGGAGCTGCAGCTCACTTATTCTTAAATCTCAGTCTGCCCTGTTGGTCTTTACCAGGGGATGCAGGTATCAACAGCAAAGGCTGTTAAAATTGGTAAAGAACCACAGGGCAGGTTGAATTGAATTAACATGCCTTATGAATTGTCATGCAGTGAAACAAAAAAAAAAAATAGTGCTGTCAGATTCAAGTAAAAATACACTCACACGTACACTAGAATGCTGCCTCATATACAAACCCTCCTACAGTCACAATGGCACTGTCACATACACACTCACATAACCACACACTATCTTGCACATTCACAATCACCTAACAGCACTTAACTTATGTACACTAAGGGGTGTTTTTTTATTAAAGTGGACCTGTCACCCACACACAACAAGTTGTATAAAAAAGTATGTTGCAAATTAAGCATGAAACCCAAATTCTTGCTTTTATTAAAACATCCATACCTGTTATATATGAATTTAAAAATCTGAGCTGTCAATCATATATTGCCTGCCCCACCTCTATTCCTGAGGCTTAGAGGTGGGGCAGGCAATTACCTTCCCTTTTCATTCAGCACCTCCTAGATGTCATTACATTTATGTCTCCTGTACATGGACATGGGCATACGGTACCAGATTGGGAAGAATAAACAAGATTTTGGGATGATGCAAAGCTTGTCTTTATAACAGTGTTTACAAAATGGCAGCTGCCTGCTTGCTGTGCTTGTGTACTTGTAAAATTGGGGGAAAGAAGATTTATATAATTTATGTAGTGTAAGTAAAGTTTATTTTGCTTAACTAACATGATAAAAAAGGATTTTGAATTATTTCTTAAGGTGACAGGTCCCCTTTAACATTGGAGATAAACATCACCAGAGATGTTGCCCATAGAAACCAATTTGATCTTTGCTTTTGTTTTCTAACTTGCAGGTTCAAATCTAATTGCTGATTAGTTTCAATGGGCTTGTGATGTTTGTCTCTAATGTTAATAAATACACCCCTAATTAACATTATGCACCTTGACTAGTTTCACTCAGTTTTAGATACATTTCTCAACCAAATCTACATGAGGCAGTTTTAACTGCCAATGGCAATATCATTGGATTTCAGCTAGTCTTTTTAGACAAGAAATTCAGCATCTGCACTTGTCAGTCCAGTAATGAATACAACTGTATTTTCTAACCAGTATCCTCTTTCCTTTGAGATTTGCTAGATCAGACTATGCATCTTTGTATATGACTCAATGTTCAATGTGTGCCCACTTACAACATAAAATCACTAGGAAATCATAAAAATGTGTAGCATCCGCTGTTATTTTAAATAAAAAAACTCAGACTCAGGTTATGAAGAGTATTTTACCTTGATTCTTTGGATTCGTTCTCTTCTTGCAAAAGTTTCCAATTTCCTTTTTATTTCAATTTGGTGGTTGCGCTAAAATAAATCAATGAATACAGATTATGGAATACCTATTAGACATTACAAAGAATCGTACAAGTAAAACAAGCACAGGGCATATGCAAATAACTCAGTTTCTCTTAGGGCCACATTTACTAATCCACAAACGCTCCATGCGTATTTTTGGTGACTTTTTCGTACCTTGCGCAACTTTTTCATACTTTGCGCAACTTTTTTGTACTTGCGACAAAATTTGTGCGACAAAATCTTATTATCGTGCCGAGTACAAACATTTTGGATTCATTCAAGCTTCATTATTGTGACTTTCCTTGGGCCAGGTTGGAGCTGCAGAGTGCCATTGAGTCCTATCGGAGGCTTCCAAAATCATGCACAGAAGGATCAAACTTGGAAAGGTTTTTCCGCTGTTTACAATCGCTCGGTCCAAAAATTTCAGATCGCCAATACAATATTATCGTGACTAATACGATTTTTTGTGATTTTTGCGATCTTCAGAAATTATCGTATCCAATCTGAATTTGTCCCATTCGGAATTTTAACTTGTGTTTTCATGAATGTAGCCCTTAGTCTGTCTAGTCCTGCTTTTGTGTCATAAAAGTATATTTTGATATAAAATCGTTGTCAATTATTTCTCACTTGCACAAAAAACACTGATACATAAATGTAGATATAGTTTTATAGACAGATATCTAGAAAGTTAATTCCTGAAAGAGTACAAATTAGGTTTATAATCTGTTGTTTCTGTAACTGTTATTCTGTTCCAAGCACAGAAGATCCCTTCCAACAACCTGGTCATCTTCTGAGTCTCTCATCACCAAGTAGTGCACCCTTCCTAACAGTGCCAGGCCAAGCCGACCAGGCGCCCTAGGTAACCTGGTTGGCTTGACCTGCCCCAACCATTTTAACACTGAATCTTTTACACAGCTTCAAAAATGCCAAATGGTATCCTGCAGTCATTACTGGCTAGATAATCACATTCCCCCATGATAAAAATAAAATATATAAAGAAAAAGCTAGTTATGAAAATCTGCTGTGCATTTTAAATGCATACAAAATGGTTCTGGTGTCACTTATTTCAGCTTTCAGAAATGTAAAGCTTTGACAGACATTATAAAAGCTGGATAAATGTTCATGTATTTGTGTTAAAGGGATAATAATTTCCTCCCTACACACTTCATAGGAGAGATTTACTAAGTGACTTTCTTTGATTAAAGATGAGTCACTATCTCTATAAAGAACACAAACAATCAGTCGGATAGATCAGAGAGAAAATGGTTGTCATAAAATGAAAGCAGAGAAAGTTTAAATGCACAATGAAGGCATCCAAGACACGACTGCCACCTTCACAAACTTAGCACCAGATTCTACAGCAGATTCCCATAAAAACTACAACTAGACCTGTATTCTATAAAATCTTTTATTATTTGTTCTTAATATACAGTAATACAAAAATATTTGCACAGTACTTTACAAAGATTATACATAATTCCCTACCCCAGTGGAGCATACAGGCCAAGGTCCCTATCACATTCATACTGTAGGGCATAAGTGTATCAGGAAACCCATGCACACAAATTCATTGCATATAGTGACCAAGAATAAAGTAAACTCAGTCCAAGTGTTATCCAGTGAGCCACTGTGCTGCCCATCCAGGTATAAGAAGGGATAACTCACTAAATTGAGCTTTGAGTTCTTTTCAAAATAACTTATTTTAAGTACTTTCGAGGGACACAAATATATTGTTGAGGGTCCCCCCCCCCCCCCCATCCTGGTGTGCCCTGATCAAATGCTTTTGTCCCTTTATAAATGCTGCCTTGGTAATGATACTTATACATGTTACTGCAACAATCATTGATGATAGTGAATACTACAGTGACAGTTGCTCTAGATGAGACTTTGCATATTAATTGTATTATTAATGGCAAAAGAAAGGTGGTCCAGCTGCAAAAGTGAACCTGACTCTCAACATCCAACTGTAGAAAAGATTTTGTAGTTGCTAATGCAATATGCCTAAGTGTATTAAATGCTGATTTGTTAGTGTTTCCAGGCATTTTGTTGAGTCATGATGACAAATCTATTTATTTATTTATTAACCCTTTATTAATAAAGCTGAAGAAAATTACATTATTTCTATTTCTGTCAGTGCATGACAATCTTGATTATTTCTGTAAACTGCTAAAAATAAGCTTTGTGCAGAAGAATGATCACCAGGTTGCTATGACAGCAATTGCCTTAGCAACAAATTGAGCAGTAGGACAAATTGATAGTGTTTAAATCTGTAAGACAAAACTACTTGGCAGTAACCTCTACAAATATAGAGAAAAATAATCTTAAAAGGTGCATTAAGGGGATAGGTTGACAGACAAAAAAAGATATAATTGAAATAAGCATTATTTAGTGTAGTATGTTACAACTAGACACATGCAACTGATATGTCAAATGGATCATTCTGATTGTTTGCTGTTAGAGATCCATTAAAATGATTTGTTGCAGAAGAAGTATATGAAATCCTCATAACAACAAAGGTATGTATGCAGGATTTTATTAAGGTATGTGTGCAGGATTTTATTAAGGTACATATGCAGGATTTTATTAAGGTACGTATGCAGGATTTTATTAAGGTATGTGTGCAGGATTTTATTAAGGTACATATGCAGGATTTTATTAAGGTACATATGCAGGATTTTATTAAGGTACATATGCAGGATTTTATTAAGGTATGTATGCAGGATTTTATTAAGGTATGTGTGCAGGATTTTATTAAGGTATGTGTGCAGGATTTTATTAAGGTATGGATGCAGGATTTTATTAAGGTTTGTATGCAGGATTTTATTAAGGTACATATGCAGGATTTTATTAAGGTACATATGCAGGATTTGATTAAGGTATAGATGCAGGATTTTATTAAGGTACATATGCAGGATTTTATTAAGGTATAGATGCAGGATTTTATTAAGGTACATATGCAGGATTTTATTAAGGTATGGATGCAGGATTTTATTAAGGTTTGTATGCAGGATTTTATTAAGGTACATATGCAGGATTTTATTAAGGTATAGATGCAGGATTTTATTAAGGTTTGTCTGCAGGATTTTATTAAGGTACATATGCAGGATTTTATTAAGGTACATATGCAGGATTTTATTAAGGTTTGTATGCAGGATTTTATGAAACAAACAAACAAACTGTGAGCTAGCATTTTGTTAGAATTATTTGGAATTAGTTTGGAATTACATAACGCTATCATATAGTTACTTGTGTTACAAAACACATACTTAAAGAGATTAAGAGAATGAAATACTGCAATATACAATATGTTCAAGTTCAATATGATATGGAACAAATCATTATTTTGCTACCTTAGGGTTCTACAGTTAACGGACAAAGAATAAGGCTAAGGACCCGCAGCGGGGCAATTCAGTCGCCCGCAGTAGCAGAGATCTATCGTGGGCGACTGAATCACTCTCCGTGGGTTACTGAACCACTCTCTCTTAGATCCTTAGCTAATTCAGCCACTTAAAGGAGAATTAAACCCTAAAAATGAATATGGCTAGAATTGCCATATTTGATAGAATAAACTGACTACACTGACTTGAAGTTTCAGCATTTCTATAGTAGTAATGATATAGGTCTTTACAGATGTCACAGAAGCTCCTCATCCTAGATTCTGTTAGAACTGTCCGGGACAGTGCACATGCTCAGTGTATCAGAGCAGCTGTTGAGAAGCTAAGCTTACGGATCGCTGCAAATTATCAAGCAGAAAATTAGGTTTGTCTATCATATAAATTGATGCTACAGGATTAATTATTCAATTCTGATGCAGTTGCCCTGGTTTCAGATCTGTCATGTAATCTGAATGAATTACTAATCAACCTTTTACTGTGACATTTATATTCTGTATACTGTATATTTATTGTGTATATTGTGTATATGTTTTTTGTGAGAGGGTCTCTAAGATCAGGTAAGTAACAGCAGCACAGAGCTTGTGCAGTGAATCAGCAGAAAAGAAGATGGGGAGCTACTGGGCATCTTTGGTGGCACAGATCTTCCCTGCTGTGGTCACCTTTGGCTAGTATGGAAACCCAAAACATTATGTACAACATTTCTGCCCTACTTCTTTAGTTAGGCTTTAGTTCCCTATTAAGGCTAGGGATCCATGGATCGGTTCAGTCGCCCGCGATAGATCTCTGCTATTGCGGGTTACTAATCGCTCCAAAATGGCTTTCAACTAGCAACAATAGGAGTCGCTGGTGGAAAGACCTTCACATTGCTTCCGTATTCCAAAGTTGTGCAAAGTTTCTTCCTCCAGGCACATGCATTAACAACCACAAAGGGATTTATATAAGCCAAATATAAGCCAACTATATTTCTGTATCATTAAATAAACTGATGTTGGAATAGATATGGAAGGATAGTCAAACTACCTGCCAGTGGTTTACTGAAAAATATAGGCTTAGTACCAGCAGTAGCCCCAAACACATAAAGTGTAGATAGCAGTACAAAAGTTCAACTGTTCTTTAAAGCGGAGTCATCTGTTTATTTAGCTATATAAGTGTGCAGACAAGTGCAATGTTTTGGGGTGTCCCAGAGGGTGTCTTTATCTGGTATACCTCCAGGAAATGTTGCTTACTCACCAGAAGCATGGAACAAACTTCACTGTAGCATTATGCACGGGACCTTTACACATTTAATTTTGTGACATCCCCTGCTATGGATAAATAATTTAAAAAATAATATTACCTCCATATCAAGGACCTTCTGAAATATGGCTTGGGCAAGGCATTGTCTGATATATTTCTGATGGTCACGTCTCATAGAATTTATTTTGAATTCTTTTTCAGTTAATATTCTTCCGCTTCTTGTAACCTGTAAATATGCAATATGAATATAATTTTATGTAAAATATTAATGTCCTAATTATTACATTATAGCTTTTAAAAACTGCCAAGTTATTTGGAAAATTTATAGGATTTTGTTCTATAGAGGTCAATAAAAAATAACTTCTGAATTACTGTATAGACTTATCTATGTGTTAAATTGCACCAGAGTAGTTGCCTATAGCAACCAATCAACAATTTATTAATCAGACTACTACATGTTAGAAACCAATGGTTTGATTGATTGCAACTGGCAACTGCACTGCACTAGTGCAAAGTACCATCTCTCTTAATAAATCAGCCCTATTTCAAGAAAGGTATGGTATCCCATATCTGGAAACCTGTTATCCAGAAATCTCCAAATTATGGAGTGGACATGTCCCATAGACTCCCATAGACTGAAATAATTCTCCTGATAAATTAAAAACCTTCTTAATTTTTGTTTTTGTCACACATTCTGTAGAAGTAGGTGGAGAACCCTACCTGTACAAAAATGACATAAAATACACTTTTTTGTTAGAAAAATTGTTCATGTATAATTGAAAACAGTAAATGGGTTGCTATTGTTTATGAAAATTTGAAGACATTAAAAACTGCTTTGTCACCTCAGCAAAAAAAATCATGCTATACATAAAGAAAAATAATTTTAACTTGTTTTTATCTCATACTTTAATAATTTCTAAAGATTAGCTACTAGCTATCAAATACACTTCTAAAAGGGCTTCATCCTTGGTAGAATGCACATTAAGCTGAATTAGAAGCAGAATCATACCAGCCCAGCTCTTTGAAGGTGTCTTCTTATTCTTGTATTGTTGAAATATCCTGTCAGGTGTTTGTCAGTGAGACTGTTGTATGCGGACAAAGGTCTGTAAAAGGAAGTAAGAAAGAAAGAACATTTCTTATAATAAAATCAATACTAAATTATAATGATGGTCAAATACAGGCTTCCCTCATAATACTGCTTCACAAACGAACTTGTGGGGCGTACTAGTACTTTACAGGGCTTATTTATTAAGCACAGCTTCAGTTGCGGTTACGCAACATTTGCCACAGACATTGCACAAATCTGCACGATTCATAAAAGGTACTTGCATCCTTAAGCATGAAGCACAAATGTGCCCCTCCAGTCTGTTTAGATAAATCACACAAAAGTGCACCTATTGACCCAGGGGAATCACGGAGCTACCACATCCAGCCCTACAGCAGCCTGCATCAATAGAAATTGCATACTTATCCATAGAGTATTAGACACAAGTAAGTTTGATGCCAAAGATTTTCAGTGCAGTTGCATCTAACTCACAACAAAGTGCACGTGCAATTGAACATGTTCTATTACCACCTTGAGGCTACTATTGTTCTGGCATTATGGGGAAAATGCTGCACTTACACTTGTAAAGTTCACTTCATTATAAAAACATTACGGCTCCTAAATAAATTTATTTTTTCAGTCAATTGACATGCTACCAATAGGTGTCAGTGTGTTGCTAATTTTAAAATTATAAAAGCGTCCTTGACGACCTAAAGTACCAATGACCAGTTTGATGCATTCTTCTTTTGGGTATATTATGGGATTCAATTAACTGGAAAATCTAGTATAATTTTAGTGCCTAAGGGAAGGTGCTGCAAGCTACAATGAAAGAAGAATCTGCTTTTTACAGAAGACTACTTCAGATACAGATGGGTCAGTACCAACTTAGTGCCAGTTAGCAAGCCGCTCAAAGCTGCAACAGTAGAGCAGTGGGTTAGCACCTGATTACACTTAGATAAATGGCTAACAAGTTAGTGCAGGGTTGTCAGCAATGAGCACAGTATCTGAAGAAAGCATTCCCCTTCCATCTGAGATATTTCTTAGTAGAACTAGGTTGGGCGAAACTGGGTTTAATATACCACCCAAGAATTCTTGGAGTCCATTTCTTTTCTGCTCTTATGGGCCACAGTATGATTCTTTGGTAGGAAATAAAGGTCTCTCTCTGAGTTTGAGTTCTAGATGTGGTCTGTTCTGCAACCCAGCATCTGAGAGGTTTATGCCTCCTGTGGCTTTTTCTAGCTACTGTGATGCTACATATATTGTAATGTGTCATCTTTGTATAGAAAATACAGGAACAGAATTGAAATACATACAACAATCTTACACCCAAAGAGAAGCTGTATGGCATTTTTCACATTTGTTCTGAAGAATTTTCTCTGGTACAGTATTTAAACAACCGCCTACTTTTCAGGGTACTTTGAGGTAGAACAAAAGCATAACAGCTTTCCTGCTAATACAGTAAAATTAAAAGTGTAGTTAACTCTCATCTTACTACACAATTATGCAAATGGAAAATGCAGTAACAAAACACTTAAAGGGAATATTCCCCTTTGCAAAACATTGTTTTCAAACAGTACACCACAAATACCTTTTATCAGCGGCTCTGTTTTTTACATGTTACTAGTTTTCTAAAACAATTAAAAATGAATTTGTTTTGCTTCCATTCTCATGTTTCCCAGTACAGCTTTGTTGGGCCATATTTACCATATAAGCACCTATGGGCCCATGCCTAGGGGGATAGACTTTCCATAAAGGAAAATAAAAAAGCAAACATTATAAATCCCCCTAGCCTGCTGCTACATACACAACTGGAGGTTAAATCTGGCGGCAAAGCTAAAAGAGGTCGGGGTACCTTGTTCTTTTGCAATCAGCACATGCACAGTACAGCAGGAACATCTGTAAACCTAAATACAGCCCTGTCTGTAAACCATTTTGGCAGACTTTCTAAATTTGATACATTGTTTGATACATTGCTTAACATGAGAATTAAAAGCTTCTGCTACAAATAAGCATGTTTCCTGAGCTTTACTAAACTGTCGCTTGGTAACTTTTACTGTTTTCTCATTTTTTAAGGAATACTACTTGAAAATGATAAGGTTTGTGATGGTGAACTGCCCCTTTAAGGCCTACTCAGCTTTGGGCCCCTCCCTTAATGCTGGAAGTTAAGTGGGATCCAGTATTGGACTGAAATGGAAGGGACCCACCAGAAAACCCTGGACCATGGACCCTCCTTTCCTCCTTCAAACTCTTTATTATCCTAGTCTCTGTACTGTACTGTACTCTATTCTTCCATCTATCAAGCCTCCTTGTTCCCATTCAAAAAAACTTTTTAGCGAATTGTCGCGACTTTTTTGTAGCCGTTACGACTTTCGCGAATTGTCGCGACTTTTTCGTATTGAGCGCTTTCGTACTCGGCGCGACAGTACGTTTTTTTTTGCGACAGTGATGAAAAATTTGCGACAATCCGCGAAAAAGTCATGACAGCGACGAAAAAGTCGCAACAATTCGTGAAAAAGTTGCGACGGCGATGAAAAAATCGCAAAATATCGATCATTACAAAAAAACGCATTCGGACGCTTTCGTCCATTTGTGGATTAGTAAATCTGCCCCTAAGGGTCAGAAAATCACTGCAGAATTCTAGCAAAATCATGGTTGCAACCATGCAAAATTGGGGAAAGTAATGATTGCATTATTGACTCCCATTCACTGCAAAATATAAAAATGTTGCCACCTAAAACATTTCTAGGTGCCGCAGTAGTCAACAATTAGTATATCTTCAGCATTCCACAGTTCTGCCCCTGTTGTGATTTTTTTAACTTGCTTGAAAATAAATGGAAAAATCTCGGGGAAGGGGCCCATTGCTTTACATGATCTCAATAACCCATTTGTGATTTTTCATAAATATTCACAAAATTTTGGGGAAAAACTTAAATTTAGCCACATTTTTCCCTTGATCACACAATTTGCCAATTGGGCCCTTAGTACAATTAGTAGGTTGTTTTTTAAAACCTACCCTTCTACACTTGGTCTCCAGTGCTCAAATGGGGCATTATTGAATTAGAGAGGGTCCAGAGAAGGGCAACTAAGCTGGTAAAGTGTATGGAAAATCTCAGTTATGAAGAAAGACTGGCCAAGTTGGGTTTGTTTACACTGGAGAAGAGGCGCTTAAGAGATGACATGATAACTATGTATAAATATATAAGGGGATCATATAATAACCTCTTTAATGCTTTATTTACCAGTAGGTCCTTCCAACTAACATGAGGGAGGTTCCATTTAAATATTCGGAAAGGACTTTTTACTTTGAGAGCTGTGAAGTTGTGGAATTCCCTCCCCAAAACAGTTGTGCTGGCTGATACATTATATAACTTTAAGAAGGGGCTGGATGGATTCTTAGCAATTGAGGGAATACAGGGTTATGGGAGATAGCTCTCAGTACAAGTGAGGGAATACAGGAGTAGGGGAGATAGCTCTTAGTACAAGTGAGGGAATACAGGGGTAGGGGAGATAGCTCTTAGTACAAGTGAGGGAATACAGGGGTATGGGAGATAGCTCTCAGTACAAGTGAGGGAATACAGGGTTATGGGAGATAGCTCTCAGTACAAGTGAGGGAATACAGGGTTATGGGAGATAGCTGTTGATCCAGGGACTGGTCCGATTGCCATCTTGGAGTCAGGAAGGATTTTTTTCCCCTCTGCGGCAAATTAGAGAGGCTTCAGATGGGGTTTTTTGCCTTCCTGTTGATCAGCTAGCAGTTAGGCAGGTTATATATAGGCATTATGGTTGAACGTGATGGACGTACGTCTTTTTTCAACCTAACTTACTATGTTACTATATTAAAGGGGTTGATCACCTTTAAATTAACTTTTAGTATTAAGTTTTTCAGTCATTTAGCTTTTTGTTCATCAACTCCTTTCAGCAACTCTTCAGGCTGCTTGGGTAAATGACCAACATTTGAAAGGTGGAGTCAAGAAGAGGGAGGCAAATAATTCAAAAACTATAAAAAATAAATAATGAAGGCCAATTGCAAAGGTGAAGCACCCCTTTATTGCAACAGGACACTGTCCAACCCAGACAGGCCTCTAAGCTGCTATCCCTTTACCGTCAAGCAGTAGAATATAGAGTATAACATATGTTACACAAGTGTTTTTTTTCCAAATCACACTCATGCCGTGATGAGTTAAAGGAAAGTTTACTCAGTGATTAAATGGTGCTATAGCAACAGTGTGCTGTTTCCTTAACACTTGTTTGCAAGCTGTGAAGAATTGCTCAAGATATTTATATATATTTAATAAGGAAAAAAAAGTTATAATGGAAGCATGATTAATATGTCCTTTGTGCAAGTGTTATCTTTGTTCAATATTACAACCAAAGCACCAGCTAAAACACACATAACACAAGATTACTGTGTCCTGAAAAGAATTACTGTATTCATTGTTCAAAGGTAATGGCACCAGCCTGTTTGCTTTGCTCTTTCATTATATTTTGACATGTTTCAAACAGGAGGGGCATTTTCAGGGGCCATTAAATTGCTTCCATATCAGTTTGATATATTGCAAAGTTTGCAAGGGGTGAAAGGGGTATAAAGAAGCTCTACAAGACATGAACCTTATTCCACAGGTCTCTCTACACATGCCAATTAAATTTCAACAGTATAAAAGTTTTATTTCACTGTTTGTTTACTCTGTACAAGGAATGTACTGTAAAGATGTACAGCGCTTTGTTGACAAGTAACTATATATTAATATATACATACAATACATTTCTAATAAAAGATGAAGAGTAGATGGCTCTGTATTTCTCACTGGAATTGCTCCCACAGGAGGTTGTATTTTTGGTTACTTTCCTGTAGCAATTTAATGTTATGGTCAATTCCCCTGTCAGGTCCCAGCTGTAAAGGCACATTACACTGGCCAGTTAATGATTTGTAGGACTTTTCTTTAAATGTAATTAAGTTACTCCTATATTTAAGAAATACTTACTAATACAAAATCATTCCTTTAGAACCATGCAACTGTAACAATTTAGAGGATATTGTTTTATTGGAGAACAGGACCCTCTTGTACAAGGTTCTGAGCCTAATCTACGATAAATGAGCCCTACAATTTAGAATTGTAGGAAACATCCCTATATATAGAACAAGGAGGAATCTTATTTACATCATTGTATATATTACACTACTGTAGGCACATGGGCCACAAGCAACTTCATTTAACCCTCTCTCACATACGGGAATAGTATCTCTTGTAAAGATGAACAATTGCAGCCAGTGTCCTAACTAGGCTGTCTATTTGTTCACTTATAAGAATGAAAAACATATATATATGAATAGCATCTATTATCTGGAATGTTAGGGGTCTGAGTTATTTATGGTTTTACCTGTAATGTGGACCACCATGTCTTGAGGTAGTGGTTCCCAATGTTGTACAATGTACAATGTTTTATTACAGTGTGACTTGCTGTTTCTTTACATTTTTATTATTACTGATATAACTACTACCTTTTCATGTATTATGTGTATATTTATCACTTTATGAAAACAATTGCTTACATTTGTACTTTTGTACAGATTAAAATAGCAATATACTTTTTAAATATTTTAATATAATGCAGTAATGGCTGGCTTCTGCTCTTTACACTATGTCAGAAGGGGTTGGGTTTCCTTTCCAGATACTATCTTCGAACATTGTTTGTTACTTCTCTCTTGCTTTGCTCATGATAGCCTCCTTCCTACAGTTACTCTGTTGTCAGGATGTGACCCAGGCATTGTGGAGGTGTAAAATAATACCAATACTATGATTTAACTCTGATGAGCAAACCCTACATTGAGTATCGGAATCAAGTGACAGAAACCTGCATATTTCAGTGTCTTGTATTGTATTTCTTATGTTTCGTTCAACGTATGTGTTTGACCAGCTTTTCGGTAGACACTAACTCTGGGATAGAAAAAATGTTTTATTCAGAACTTTAATATAGTGGATGGATTTCCGCAGAAGCACTGTTGGTTAGGGGATACCTACTTTGTAGAGGGTGAGCTATGTATAACATAGCAGATGCCAAAATAGATTATTGTTCTTTTTATCTAGAATCTACTGCATTTTTGCTCACTCTGCCTTATGTCAGTGCCCCATGTAATAACTGGCATGTATCATAACAGCAATGCTGAAGCAGTATGACTTCCATCTCTTGCACAGACATGTCTTCAATGTACTAGAGATAGTAGGCCTTAGCACCAAGAGGGTAATTGGAAAATGGCAATAAAGCACGCACTATGAAATAATAAATCCCTTAAGGATTCCTAACTAGCTTTCCTGGAAAAAGTTAGCACCCTCCTAACAACCAGTTTATGTATATTCATTCCCTGATGCCTTTATAGATTATTTTCACTTTAGGAAATACTATTTCAACACCTTTCCTGCACTGCATGGACATATTTGTATAAGAAAAAGCCACAGTGCCAATTCACTGCCATTTAGTAAAAAAAAATTCTTTGAGCCTCATTACTTTAAATTATTATTTTATTTTAAACTTTTACTGAATTTACAGCCTATCCTTCCTATTACTTATTTCTAAAACCTGTTAGGACAAGGAAGGGCAAGTAAAAAGTTCCATGATTATTTGTTATTAGCAGTGAACCAACAGGTATAACTGCCATGCAAATCATCTCTTCATCCTGAATCTCACCCATGGGAACATTAAAAGGCACAATCTCAATTTGCCTACAGAGATGGAATTACCTGATGTAACTCAGCCAAGCTCTCGTGTTCAGCACTCCATCATTAGCAATTATGCATTTTACTAATGGAGAGTGAGAAAAGAGCATGTATCTAGCATAACAATGAGTCAAACATGCACAGCTGCTGGGAAGAGTAAGAAGCAATCATTTTACCAGCAAATTAAGTAAAAAAAAAAGTTGTTTAACATGAACCTTTTAAATATGATCTGAATTAAAATGTTAAATTAAAGTTACTCAAAGTGCTCTTCAGAGAACTTCTACAATTTCATTATCTATTTTTAGCTGTTTTAAAAATACTAACAGTTTTATATTGGGCCGGAATGTGGCATTTTTAGGACTCTTATAGCAGCTAAAGGCCTAACTGAATATGCATTCTACATCTCTAGTAAGATGCTACTTTGCATATCACACAGTTTTTTTACAGGTGTGCTTACAACCACAGGGAACTGTAAATTGTGAGCACAATACAGCTGAATTTGGCACACACAGTCACGGACAGGGTCACAATACGAAACTTTGGGGCCCTCTACAAGTTATTTCTATGGGCCCCCCAATGGACACAAGTGCACATTACCACAATTTGGGCCACACACCTTTTGTGTGCAATATAAACAGCTGATATTTTTCATATAAAGAGTTCCATTAATGAATGTGCTAATTAAAGGTCAGTTCATTTTGGGTCAGTAGAGTTTTCCCTAAGTTTAACTAGTCAGTAGTAATTTACAAAAATAATAAATATAATTCATGTGCTAATAAGCCAGTAGTGTAATTGGGGGTCAGTGGAGTTTATAAGTAAGTTACATAAGTTTCTTCAAAAGCACACAGCCCATCACTAAATGGTGTATCAAGGGAAAAGATGTAAAATTGCAATGTTTACTGATATAAATATATATATTCCAGTTTGGCGAGATTCTTTAATATGACACTTAACATAATATATGTTAATTAAGTATTCATTCTGGGGGTATCAAGTGATCAGCCTTTGATGTGGTATCTCATGCTACTGTTGTGATGCTGAACAAATGACTTAATCTCCTGGTATCCATACCTAGTGCGCCTAAAATGGCTGCCTTGCTGTAAAGTACTTTGAGACCAATGGGAAAAAAGCACTATACAATTCCCTTTCCATTATTTCAGTGCAGCCTGTGTCTGTGGCCTTTAACTTAGTGCCTGCCATAGAGCAGGGCCAACTGCATGCTGTGCCTGCTGCCAGGTAGGAGGAAGGATGTGTGATGTCTATACGCATTTCCTGAGATTTTTGCAGTACATTTGAAAGCTCTGTACCATGGCAAGTTGCACCTGTTTTTTGCACTTTGCACCATACCTCACACTAAGTAAATTTATGGGCCCATTTTCACCATCAAACATATTTTTTATTCTTGTATCCTGTCTTTTTTATTCTTGTATTTAGCTGTCTGTGAGCGATAGTTAAGAATAGAATAGAAGATGGTTAGAAATAGTGTAGCTGTTTTGCATTAAATCCCCTTCCAAAAGCATTTCAAGCTAAATTCCAATTAGAATCTTCTATGATCTGTATGACATGGGCTTTTATGTGTGCACAGGAATCAGCTTTAAACTTAATATACCATTGCTTTTATGTGCCAGAGTGTGTTTTGGTCTTTTGAATACAGAAACAGGGGACCCTTGTGAAGTTTAGCCTTAAAGGGGACCTGTCACTCACACATTAAAAGCTGTATAATAAAAGTCCTTTGCGAATGAAACACGAAGCCCATATTCTTGATTAAAACATACCTGTTATAAATATATTTTAAAATCCCAGGGTAAGCAGTTGGTGGGGCAAGCAGTTACTTTCAATTTACATTCAGCACTACCTAGTTGTCACTGCATACTTCACGTTCTCCCTCCCTCCCTAATTGTAAATACTGTGATTAGCATGGGCATTAGGTTCCCTATTCTGGCATGTACACAAGATTAGGGGGTGATACAAAATTTGCCTTTATAACAATGTCCACAAAAATGGCATCTACCTGCTTGATGTAACTGTGAATTCCAAGACGGAAGGACAACATTCAAATATTTTTTATAATGTAAGTGAAGTTTATTTTGCTCATGTAACATGATAGAAAAGGATTTGGAATGACTTCTTAGGGCAATAGGTCCCTTTTAAGAGTGTGACATTCAGTTTATCTAGGTGCAAATTATTTACTGTATTATCTTATTGCTTGGAATAGGATCAAGCAATAAATGATTAACCACACACAGTTTGCAGGCTGTGTTGCAGCAAGCAAAGTGTTGTTTAGATAAGGGATTTATCTGGGTCCTGGCACAGCTCTTGTGCTAATGAGGGTAAATTTAACCCTATCCTTTCATCACTTTGGACACCTTAAAGAAGAACTAAACCATACAAATGAATATGTCTAGAAATGTCATATTCTATATAATAAACTGACTGCACTGGCTTGAAGTTTCATCATCTCTATAGTAGTAATGATATACAGTATGTCTTTACAGTTGTCACGGGAGCTCCCCATCTTGGATTCTGTTAGAACTGTCTGGGACAGTGCACATGCTCAGTGTATCACAGCAGTTGTTGAGAAGAGAAGCTTAGGGGTCGTTGCAAATTATTATGCAGAAAATTAGGTTTGTCATATAAACTGATGCTACAGATCTGATTATTCAATTTGGTTGCAGTTTCCCTGGTTTAAGATCTGTCATGTAATGTGAATCTGAATGAATTACTAATCAGCCTTTTACTGTTACATTTACATTTATATATACAGTATATTTTGAGTCAGACCTTAAGCTAAGCTAAGTAACTGACAGTAGCACAGAGCATGTGCAGTGAATCAGCAGAAAAGAAGATGGGGAGTTACTGGGGCATCTGTGGAGGCACAGATCTTCCCTGCTAAAGGGCTGTGGTTGCCTTGGGCAGGTACAGAAATCCAAACCATAATCTACAACATTTCTGCCCAACTTCTTTAGTGAGGCTTTAGTTCTCCTTTAATTAGGCTAACAGTAAAGTTAAGGTACCTCTGGCTTGCATTGTTCACAACATTCTTTATTTGTGCCCACAAACATTGCTCTAATGATTGTAACTATGTGTTTAAAAGTACCTAACTGATGAGGCCAGTTCCATGACACATTGAAAGAAAAACTATACCCCCAAACAATGCAGGTCTCTATAAAAGTATATTGCATAAAACAGCCGATTTGCAAATTCCTGCTTCATCTAAATAGACCATATTCATAAAAATTGGGTAATCCTATATAGAAAATTGCCATTAAAGTACTAATGGCTGCCCCCGGGATCATACGATACACGCTGCCCACAAACAAACCAAGGGCACACATACATGTTAGGTTACATCTAATGTACTGTACTAGATGTAATGCCTGTACTAGATGAATACAAATCAATACCAAAGCTGGAACAGGGGTTAGGCAGCAGAGGCATTTGCTTCAGTGGCAGGTACGAGGGGGCCTAATTTTATGAGAAGCAATTAGGGAGGGGTTGCTTTGCAGACTAATAGGGGGGTTAGGCAGGGCACTGGGAAAAGTAGTATTGCCTTGGGGTCAGTACTACTTTCTAGTTCAAAAAAATCTAAAACAGTTTTCACCCCATACAGTATGTCTACAGTATTTGACCTCCAAGCTAGGATTCCAAAAGTATCTAAAGAGCAATAAGCATTCTCCATAAATCTTACCCTAACTGGCCTTCAGGTTGAGCTTAATATATTTACTGGTTCATGCTCCCTGGGGTCCATCCCCACAGCTGGAGAATCATTAATATATAAAAATAAGGAGGAATACATTCATGACAATGAATACAGTCCCATCAACAGATAAAATGAAAAGAAGAATCCTTGTGAAAATAAAGCAATCCACAAGTACTCTTATGTGTATATAGTTAATTTATGGTGAATGCTGTGAGCAAATATGCCAACTAGCACCACACACTTTAGTTTCAGCAAAAATCACTCTTGTGGGTTTTAGCATCAGGTTAAAAGTTCCTTTACCAGGCACTGCACTGGCTGCAATAGTATAAATCGTATCAGTGTTGCCTTAGCACCCCAAAAAGTCTACACATTTATTTGCTTACAAGTGCCTTAGCACTATCTCCACACTACAAAGAATAAGAGAACTGCTGGTCTCCATAATGTGACCTGCTACCCATCCACATGCCTTTCACTACCACAGTAAGGGTGATATCCAGTGAGTGGTTAGGTGAGCCTTCTGGAAGAAAGGACAGGGTTGGAAGCAAACAACTGGTGGTTCACCAGTTAATATAGTCATAAATATGTTTGTTTTAGCAGAAATCAAGCTGCATCCTGGTTCTCTTCCTATCTTTCTAATCGCTCCTTCTCTGTTGCTCTTGCTAACAAATCCTCTACCCCGGCTCAGCTTAGTGTGGGAGTGCCTCAGGGCTCTGTACTTGGTCCTTTGCTGTTCTCCCTGTACACTCTCTCTTTAGGAGACCTTATTTCTTCTTTTGGTCTTAAATATCACTTACATGCAGATGACATCCAGATATATTTAGACACCCCTTCACTAACCGCTGATGTTCAAACTCAGATTGGTAACTGCCTCCTGGCTATCTCCTCCTTTCAAGATTACTATTGACAGCATGACCATTAACCCTGTTAATTCAGCACTCTGCCTTGGGGTCATCTTTGACCAGTCCCACTCCTTCTCTAACCATATTAATAACACTGCCAAAACCTGTCACTTTTTCCTCTGCAATATTACCAAGATACGCCCCTTTCTTTCACAAGTAACATCTAAACACTAATCCATGCCCTTATCCTTTCCCACTTAGATTACTGCAATCTCCCTTGCAATCAATCTTAAACTCTGCTGCCAGGATCCTCCTGCTCTCTCCTAAGAGGGAACCTGCTCTGTCTCACTTAAGCTCTCTAGCATGGCTGCCTTTTAAGCAAAGGATAGCTTACAAAATCCTTCTGCTAACATTCAAAGCCCTTCACTCCTCTGCTCCTCACTACATTTCCTCACTGGTCTCTCTGCACATTCCTGGTCGTCTCCTCTGCTTCTCTCAGAGCCTCCGTCTTTTTACACCATCCACACCCACTGTGCTTTCTCGTCTTGAACCTTCCTATCTCGCTGCTCCTTACCTCTGGAACTCTATCCCTGAATCCCTCTGTAGGGAACATTCACCCACTCTCTTTAAGATAAAACTCAGATGCTACCTTCTGGAGCACTAAAACATTATCTTGCCTAGTCCTGCACTTAAGGGCAAATGCCCATACCTAGTACACTCTTACCTTCCAATTTGTGCCTGTATGTTACCCAACCACTTAGATTGTAAGCTCTACAGGGCATGGACCTCCTTTCTACTCTGTCTCATACCACATGGCACTTACTGTGTATTTATACTTATTTATTGTTTTTATTATAAAACTTGTCCTCACTGTGTGTAATTCTGTATATTGTAAGATTGTACAGCACTGCGTACCCTTGTGGCGCTTTATAAATAAAGTTATACATACATACATACAAATACTATTAAGGATAACTTAACAAGGGTAATTCAATATAGGCTGAAAGCTGCAGTCTAAACTTACAGTGCACTGCCACATGTTTCCCAGTTTTCCAGAGTGGGAATTTGCCTATACTACTAGCATAAACATAGGATCTCTACAAGGAAAATGTTGGTAGAGAATGGGGCATAGCTTAGTACATTAAGGCAGGAACTACTATGCCTCGGGATTAGTACAGTAGCCTTACACATCATTACTGACATTTTTAGTTTGCATTTTTGCAGTGTTTCCATTAACAATACAATGAAACTCTAAAATGTGCTATTCGTACTAGATCAACATATTTTATTTTCATGGGCTGAAGATGTAAGGGATCATTTAACGACAGCCATGGCAGGGAGCAAGTTGCAAAAAACAGGAGCTCAAAGACCTGTGCTTATTTCATAAATACAGCACTTACTGTGTTTAGCGCTGTATTCATGAGGGGAGGTTGGGGGAGGCACATAGGTGCACTCTCTACTGCCCCCTTACCTATCTCTTAACTTGCCTATCATTTAGACATGTAAGTAAAGCTGGCCATACACGCACCGATAATATCGTATGAAACCTCATTTCGTACGATATTCGGTGCGTGTATGGCAAGTCGGCGAGTCGACCGATATCGCAGGAGGCTGCTGATAACGGTCGACTTGCCGATCGGGCCAGTTAAAAGATTTTGATCGCCACGGGTGGGGCCACCTTAAGGGAGCCCCAGTGGACAGAGGGTGAAAAAAAGTAGTTACTGTACAGACAGGGCTGCCTTGTGCCACTCTCTGCAGCTAGCACAAAATTTCAATCCACGGTGCACAGTGAATGAGCACTAAGGGCTGTGATTTTGCACTTAGTGCTCCTGCACGTTTGTCTGAGGCATCTTTGAATGACTCCTGTAGTTTAAATGTTATGAACTCAGTTTGCCCTTTAACACAATGATTCAACACATCAGTGTACTTTAGCATGGGCACTTTTACTTCATGTGTGTTAGTTTAGATCAGATGCTATATGAACTGGGCAATAAAAGTTTCAGAGATGCACAGTTTTCTACTAAATGTCAAAAATACATCTTAGCAATTAGTCTTCATTTAAGACCCATCACAATTAGTAATACACAATTAGTAATACTTTAACAAAAATCCCTGTTTTTACTGTCAGTAGGTACTGCATTGCCCAAATCCTAAATAAGCAGTACAATAGCAGTATGTGGCTGCTTCCCAAATAGTTAGCCTTGGCAAACTAAAACAACTACCTTTGGGTATGTGCCCGTGGACCTTTAGGGGCATATTTCTCAAAGGATAAATAGAGCCCACTGCAGTTCACCAAAAGGAATTTTTGAAGTTCTCTGTTCACTTATAATGGATTTTTAAGGGCATAGCTTATTAAAGGGTGAAAACATAGCAAATTCTTTTTTGATAAACATGCCTCCTCAAAATTGCATACAAGCGGAGAGAGATATGGAGACTAAACTCTGTAATCACTTTTTGATAAAAAAAAAAAAGCCACTTAATAAAGAAACATAACATCTGTCAACATAAAATAACAAGTCAGTCATTCTTGCCTAGTTCTAGTTTCATGTTTGGTTCAAATTGTTTTTTATTTATCCCATGACTTCACTGAGTTAGTGCCCCCATATTTTTAGAAAGGCTGTCCCATGTCCACTTGTCTATCACCTGACCTGTAAAGAAGCATTTCTTATGTTTTTAATTTTACCTCCTCTAGTTTAACTGTGTTAAATCCCTTCTGTTTGCCATGCAGTGTATTCTGATACGTTCCATCACATATGTGATGTGGCAGAACAGACAAAAATGCTGCATGTGCCAAAATCAAGTTTAAAAACTGATGGGTACCCTAATGTCTCTGTGATGTGGGTATTTTACATTGGAGGTGGCTCTACCAATAGCTAGTGCAACAGATCAGGAACTGACTGAAACTAGCTGATATCCACTGATACATACAACCCAAGTTTTTTTTAAAATAAACCTATATCAGCTGATAAATTCCAAATACAAAACACTTCAGAGATCACAATAATTCTAAAAAAACTTTAAGAAGCAAATGATTTCAAAATATTTAGTGCTACGTATATTTATTATACAAGCTTGAACAAAGAAGTGATGGAAAAACATGCCCTGCTTTAGAATATTGAAAAATAACCGAGTACATTAAAAGACATAAAATGTGCTTAGACTGGTGATGAGCACCCTATTGCAACTACAATTCCCACATCCCTCCAGCATATTATGAGAGTTTTAGTTCTGCAACAGCGAAAAAGAAAAGGTTGCTCCCTTAACCAAGCATTAGGATTGTGTAACATGTGGTTCAGTATAGGGTAGGTAGCCATTTGCACAGCATGTGTTGCAAAACTACAACTCCCAGCATAGCTACACCACCTGATTCATTGAAAGGGATGCTGGGAACCATATCACTGAAAGTCGCAATCCCTGAGATGAGGCACCTCTACAAATTAAAGAGTTAACTTATAGTGTGCATTGTATATGTGCTGTGTATTTCTTTTATCAGTTTCAGAGAGACAGCTCATCAGTTGTCGCCAGAACATAAAGTTTTGCAAATCAGAGACTACAGGTAGCAGGTTATAGCCACATAAGCATTTTACATGAGTTAAGAATAAAATGTGGAAAACTTCCAGTGTGGCAGCCTGGGCATTACTTACTTACCCGACATATGGGTGGCTCATCTTTGCAGGTTGGCTCGTCAGACCTGCAGAGTGGTATCTGTTAAGACAACATACAGCTTGCACAGGGAAAACAGCAGAATCTAGCTTGCCTCTCCACCTGCTATATATAGTTCAGTATTGCTAATCATCAGGCAAATGTGTTATTACCGGGATCCAAGCCTTTATATCTCTGCCTAGTGCAGCACTGGTGACAGCCCCGTTGCTAGGGTCAGCCACATAAAGATGCATGCTGAAGGCGGGCTATGGGACTTACCAGCCAATAGTATTGAAAAGAAACCTTCATTCTACTCTTCATTGTGATCTATCCAATGAACAGGAGGAATCCCAGCACTGTGCTACGCACTGTCATTGATATGCTTGTGTTTCCTTGGAGCTGCAGTAGCCACAGGCAACAATGTAACCTTTACAGTGCTGTATAGACGTGCAAGCATTTGTATCCAGTCAGAAGCCTCTGTGGGTTTCTAAATCTTGAGAAAATTACCTTGTCGTATTCATTCAGCAGTAATAGCTCACACTGCTATTGCCTTTATTACAGGCAGTCTGGCAGGGCTATTGAAAGAAGTAGAGAAAACAACTGACATATTTGTAAACTGACATACTGTATTTGCTTAAGAGTTTGTTTTCTTATATATATTTCTTTGCAGAAAGAAAATACTAAACACAATAAAAAAAACTGAAACCCATATAAGGGGACAGGAGAAAAATCCCACTCCCCATCTCATGCTTTTTAGAAGTGCATTGGATGACTTCTTAGACAAATAAAAATAGTATCCTAGGTTATCTCAAAGGGGAACTCCTGAACCAAAATTAAGAGCCCCATATAACACAAAATCCCTAATATAGCTATCACTGTAGTTCCTTCAAACAGTATAAATGAACACCTGCTGGAATAAACAACAGCTGGAAAACAGTTCCTTGCTTTCTGCATCATTTGAAATCCTGGCAGGGGAGGAGGGATACTGATGTTACAAACTAACAACTTCACCACAGCTTACAGACAGCATAAAGGAACCAAATAACACACAATGCATTGCACGGTGATGTTGCTTTCCTTATTGACATCAAGGGGCATATTTATTATGCTGTGTAAAAAACGGCGAGAAAATCCGCCACACATCGCCACGCTTCGCCGTGTAAAAACAGCGTAAAATCAGTAATTTTTTATGCGTTTTTTCTTCCACCGGAACCGGCGTTCAGACAGCGATCTTTTCCATTTATTTTACACAGCTTTTTACTCCGTATTTTAGGCGAATTAGTTTTACACAGCATAATAAATACGCCCCCAAGTGTACAGAGAATTGTGGGACTTGGGGATGCAGGCTGAAGGCAAACTGAATGCAGGCTGAGGGCAAACTGAAGGCAGGCTGAGGACAGTCAACTACTGTTACATTTTATTTGAGTCTCAAAGGAGTCACACATAGTGGTGCGGATCAGCTCTCTGAATTACAGGATGGCAATTACAGAATGGCAATCATGCATAGAGCCTATTTTAAGCAAATAATTCTTATTTTTTTAAAGTGATTTTCTTTCTTTCTGTTAAAATTAAACCGTACCTTGTACTTGAAGGCAACTAAGCTGCATGAATCCATATTGGTGGCAAAGCAATCCTATTGGGTTTATTTAATGTGTAAATGGTGATCCAAATTACAGAAAGATCCCTTATCTGGAAAACCCCACATCCAAGCATTCTGAGAAACAGATAGATAGACAGATAGATTGGACAGATGGATGGTTAGATAGATTTATATTCCTTTACTCCTTCACAGTAAAGACCATTTAAATAACTTTATTCCATCTAAATTCCCCCATGTTATTTTCACTTAATACCAAATCTATACCCCCCCCCCCCGCCCAAATATTGCTCAGAAGAAGAAAACACAAAAAACTTAATTATCCCCTTGTAAGTCTTCTTGTCATTTGCATGCCACAGGGCCATATCTTTTTTGCTCCATTCAAGGAGCACACAATAGGCCCAACTTACAGGGGGGCAGGTGTAAAAAATGAAAGCTAAAGTATTCACCCCCCCCTGGCATTTTTCATGTTTTGTTGCCTCACAACTTAGAATTAAAATGGATTGTTTTGAGACTTTGTACCAATTCATTTACAGAACATGCCTACAACTTTGAAGATGTATTTTTTTGATTGCGAAGCAAACAACAAATAGGACAAAATAACTGCGTGTATAACTGTTCACCCCCCTAAAGTCAGTACTTTGTAGAGCCACCTTTTGCGGCAATTACAGCTGCAAGTCACATTGGATAAGTCTCTATGAGCTTGCCAAATCTTACCACTGGGATTTTTGCCCATTCCTCAAGGCAAAACTCCAACTCCTTCATGTTGGATGGTTTTCACTTGTGAACAGCAATCTTCAAGTTTGACCACAGATTCTCAATTGGATTGAGGTCTGGACTTTGACTAGGCCATTCCAACACATTTAAATGTTTCCCCTTAAACCACTCGAGTGTTGCTTTAGCAGTATGCTTCGGGTCATTGTCCTGCTGGAAGGTGAACCTCAGTCCCAGTCTCAAATAACAGGCAGAGTGACACAAGAATATCCCTATATATTAAGCACCATCCATCTTTCCCTCGACTCGGACCAGTTTCCCAGTCCCTGCTGCTGAAAAACATCCCCGCAGCATGATGCTGCCACCACCATGTTTCACTTTTGTGATGGTGTTCTTGTGGTGATGTTGGGTTTGCGCCAGACATCTTCCTTGGTTGCTGAAAAGTTCAATTTTAGTCTCATCTGACCAGAGCGCCTTCCACCATAGATTTGGGAAGTCGCCCACATGCCTTTTGGCAAACTCAAAACGTGCCTTCTTATTTTTAATAAGAAGTAATGGCTTTTTTTCTGGCCACTCTGCCATAAATCCCAGATCTATGAGTATACGGCTTATTGTGGTCCTATGGACAGATACTCCAGTCTCTGCTGTGGAACTCTGCAACTCCTTCAGAGTTACCTTTGGTCTCTGTGCTGCCTCTCTGATTAATGCCCAGTTTGTGAGTTTTGCTGAGTGGCCCTCTCTTGGCAGGTTTGTTGTGGTACCATATTCTTTACATTTGAAGATGATGGATTTGATGGTGCTCCAGGGGATCCTCAAAGATTTGGATTTTTTTTTATAACCCAACCCTGACTTGTACTTCTCAACAACTTAGTCCCTGACTTCTTTGGAAAGCTCCTTGGTCTTGATGGTGTGATGCCTCTTGCTTAGTGGTGCTGAAGCCTCTGGAGCCTTTCAGAAAGGGTGTGTTTATACTGACAGATCATGTGACACTTAGGGGGAGATTTACTAATCCATGAACGGTCCAAAGGCGTCCGAATGCGCTTTTTTCATAATGATCTGTATTTTTGCGACTTTTTCATCGCCGTCGCGACTTTTTCCTATGTTCCGCTACTTTTTCGTATATTTTCCGTGACTTTTTCGTCGCCGTCGCGGAAAAATCGGATTGGTTTTTCCGCCGTTTACAATCGCTCAATCCGAAAAAATCACGACAGCGACGAAATAGTCGCACAAAATACGGGCCTTTTTAGGGCCTTCATGGAAAAGGGGCTGAATACTTTTATATATATTTTTCTCATTTCACTTCACTAACTTAGACTATTTTGTGCAGATCCATCACATAAAATAAGAATAAGAAACATTTAACTTACAGGTTGGAATGTAACAAAACATGAAAAATGCAAAGGGGGGTGAATAGTTTAGCACTGAGGAGTGAAAAACACTTATGATTTATTGGAGAAACTCCTCCTAACTGTGCTACTATTCACAGACTAATTAGTCTAACAGGCATCCACTCAAATCACCTCAGTAACACTACTACCCTCTGTCTCTTCTTAAAGTCAGTTCAATATAATCGCTGACTGTGGAACAGATGCAGGGTCACAAGTATAAGATCTTGAAAACTTTAATCAGCAAATCTAAAACCAATGCAATCACAAACATCATAAAATAAGCGCTTTCAAAGAGTCTATCCACATAGGAGATTTTTGCTTTTTTGATTCACCACTTGTGCAACCTGCAGCATTCGCATTCTGGTTCTCAGTGGGTACCCAATGGAGGCTCTTGACTTGTTGTCCTTACACCACCTTTGTGCAACACACTACCCAAAGTGGGGTTGGGGGTACCAGTTGGGTATTGTTTTAGTTACTGACATGGGGGGGGCATAACATGTCACTCTGCACCTCAAGTCCCTGTGTGCTCTTAAGAATAAACTCTAATTGAGCAACTTCAGTTTCTGATTTAACTGAGGCTTAAGTCGCTGTACCTGTTCTAGGGCAACAAATAACCATAAATATGAAAAAGACATTTCACAACACACACTACTAACTTTTGTGTTAGGATTAGAAGATTCATTTCCAAAGCATTGGGTCCAAAATGAGGTGCAAAACACCATGTTTTTTGCACATTAGCACCCTGCCTTTGGCACATTAACGCTAGCTCGTTACCAAATAGCTCCACAAATACAGCGCTGCTTAATTCCAATCTGTCTCCTGCCTTGTGCAGCATTTATTCATTCAGGTTTTTTTTATTTGTCACGAGGTACAGAGTGCAGCAAAATGCAGCAATGACTTCCATATTACACAAGCCTTCATGGCAGCTTACAGGTAAAAAAAAAATTATTCTTTTTAAAACTGATTAATTCTGAATCTTGATCTCAGTTAATGCTTTATGTACTGCAGGCAGGGGGACATAAGATAATGAAACTCTCTTAAAGAAAGGTGTATTACATTTCAGCATGAAAAATGTTGATGTAAACCAAGCACAACCTATACAGCTGGCAGACTAGAAATGATTGATTTTTTATCTCGATTGTGTACAGTCAGTCAATAAGAAAGGATTATTTTCTGAATCCATACTTTTTATGCAGAAAAATTTATGTCACTCCCTTTTCTTTCTTATTCATGATTATCTTATTATCACAAACATTTTGTGAACTTCAAGAAAAAAAAATCAGATCACAAAAACCATCTTTCCACTGGCTCCACTGCTTTGTATAATGTCTTCATGGGCTTGAGATGCTTTTTCTAGAGGATATTCACAACCAATAAGTGGTTTTAACCAACCAGCTTCCATCCCTCCAAAGAGTGCTGCAGCTGTTTCCATTCTGTCTTCCTAGAATTCAAGAAAATCATGTAGGTTATGACTATAACAACTTGGTATATTGCATGTTTTGATTATGTAAAATTCAGGTAATATAATATATATATATTAAAAAGCAGGCTTGAACCATATATAAAAAATAGAAGTTACACACTCAAATGGAGTTTGTTAGAAAAGGCCAAGAATCATCCCCTACATTGGCATTAGCCTTTCTCTGAGCCTGCATCTGGCCTGATGCAATAGCTTCAGGCTCATGGAAAGGCTGGTGCCAGCACAGAGGATGATTCTTGGCCTGCATTTATCTGCCGGCCAAGGATAAGCCCCATGTGGCTTTAGCCTAAAGAGAGATATGTTTAATATAAAGACTCCTTAAAGGGCTTGGAAAGGCAAAGTCACTTGGTGGTGCCAAAATGTTAGGCACTCCCAAGTGACTTTAATCGCCTACCTCTTACCCCGGGCTGGTGCCCCTGTTGGGAGAGAACAGCACCAGCCCGGGGTAGCTGCAGCGCTTCCTCCTCCCTTTATCGCCGCGCGCGCATGCACAGTAGAGTGAAAAGCCAAAATTTAACAGAGAAATCGGCTTTTCACTCTACTGCGCATGCGCCTGACTCACAGTCACAGCTTAAAGAAGCAGGAAGCGCATCGCCCCAGGTGCCCCGGGCTGGTGCTGTTTTCTCCTAACAGGGGCACCAGCCCGGGGTACAAGGTAAGCGATTAAAGTCACTTGGGGGTGCCTAACATTTTGGCACCCCCAAGTGACTTTGCCTTTTCATTGTCCTTTAACCTCTGACATTCAAAGTAGTTTAAATTTTGTGCAATCAGTTGTGTGTAGTGTGGCATTAAATTGGTAGACACATATATATATATGATTTTTATACACTGACAACTATTAAGTCACTTCTGAGGTGCAAGGGTTCATGTGCAAGGAAGACAACAATGTTTTATAAATATGGGATTTATTTTACTAAACTTATATATACTAAAGTGTCCCAATTTGTTATGCACAGTGATAGCGGAAGTGACAAAGCATGTACCTCCAGCAATATGTTTATATTTATTTTTAAATTGTAACCACGTACCCAGATATAAAGTTAACCTGTCAAGGGTACATACAGTGGCAAAGGCCAAAATGAGAAAACAAATAATAAAATCAAGTTACATGTTGCAGCAGGATGCCTCTTTTGTCTTATTTTAAATGAATTGGAACCATTAATTCAGTGATGTTTAACCTGTTTTATATTATTTAAGTTTTACATATTATCCATATAAAACTTTCACACCTTTCAAACCTCAACTAAAATTCAAATTTATTATTTGCTCCTTCATTTTGGCCTTTGCCACTTGTAGGTACCTTATACTGGAGGTTGATTAGTAATTAGACTTCAGAAAGCTGTTAAGGATCCCAGCACATTTAGAATCACACATCAGTCCTACAGCGTCGAGTTTAGTAGGCGCTTGTTTAAACTTATGGACTCAATACTATACCTTTACTTATTGAACTAAAATGATATATTTAATAGAGGGAACCTCACTTTTTGCCCTGTATATTATATATCAGTCCCAGTGCTCAGTTAACCCAGAGCATACTAAGCAAATAGAAAAATAGGGACATACTGGGGGAATCTTTGGCATGGATCTTGACTGCTGTAGGGCTAGGGTGATTTGGGGTGGTTACAGTAAATGATGAAAAGAACATATTATGTACCGTATATACTTGGTGCTGAAAAAGTCACCCTCGGCTTATACTCGAGTATATGGATTTGATTCCCTTCCCCCCCACCAGACTGTACCAGAAGACTGTATCGCCAGGCCGCTAGACGCACACACGCACGGACGAAGGAGCAGCGCAATGCGCTTGCCCCCCCCCCCCCCGCCCCCCATGCAGACTTTAGCAGCTGACGGGCGGAGTAGCGACGCGATGCGCCACCTGCAGACGTTGCACAGACGGAGGAGTAGCGACGCGATGCGCTCGCACCCCCCCCCCCCTGCAGACTTTACATCCGGGCAGCCTGAGTAGCGACGCAATGCGCTCGCACCCCTCCCCCAAGCCCCACCCCTGCAGACTTTACAACCATACGGCCTGAGTAGTGACGCAATACGCTTGCACCCTCCCCCTGCAGACTTTACCACCGGACGGCATGAATAGCGAAGCAATGCGCTCGCACACCCCCCCCCCGACTGTACCTGTCGACCAGTCTGTACCACCGGACGGCAGTATGGATGCACCACCCCTCCCCATGGCTGTTTTTAAGGCAGGTATGGTTATTATCAACTTCATATATGGCATTGCGAGTGGCATTTGGATCCTGCTTGCTGCACATATGTCACTGGCCAAGCAGTCTGTCAGAAACCAGTCGTTGTAGTCACTTCACACGTGTTACATTGGGAGGTTTTGGAAGTGCCACTCCATCACTGCAGCCCATTTTGTAAGCTCCTGCCATTGACAGGTTTTTAGGGGATGTAACAGAAGGTACAATGTATTAGGAATATGATGCTCTTATGAGGATCATGAGATGATGAGAATCAATGTAAGACGGGCAGCCGGGCGGCCGGCCGGACAGCCGCATGCACGGATGGAGGAGTGACGCGATGCGCGCGCACCCCCCCCCAACAGCTCAGGAGTTTGAGATTATATTCTGGCTTTAATTACAGCCATATTTTTTAATGAGGTCATGTTGTTCTCTTGTAGCTTTATGTACATGCAATGAGGCTGCAGGTAAGCCATTGGGGGAAACATTTGAATAACATTGCAGCAGGGCTGTTCAATGTTAACATGATCATTTATCATTTTTTTTTCTTTCTTTTCTGTTTTTGATAACTTGACACATGGAGACTGCTCCATTGGGAACACTGTACTTTGGCATGTGGTTTAAAGTAATATATCCCTAGGTATAAAATAAACAGTGCTGCTGGTAAAGGAAGTTAATAAAATCCTCCACAAATCTTTAGGAAACATTCAATAAAACCTGGCATCTGGCAATGGATGTGTCTGGCATCCGTTGCACGCAAAACCCTAGGCTTATACTCGAGTCAATACGTTTTTCCAGTTTTCTTAGGTAAAATTAGGTACCTCGGCTTATATTCGGATCGGCTTATACTCGAGTATATACGGTATATAAAATATAGCTTGTCATTTACATGCAAAATTCTATGAATTTTATATGTATTACCTTTGTTGCACTGAAGAGTGATACTCCAATTATACTTGTTTCTTTAGCCATAGTATCCCTGGGGTTTATTTCAATAGGCCCTCTGCAGCCTACAATCTGGAAAGAATTATGAATTTTTCAGAAATTTAAAGAGTGCTCCATTACAAGGTTATATTTAATCAAACAAAATATACTTACAATTACCCTACCACCAGCTGCCAGAAGGTTTAGATCATGGCTGAGGTTAACATTGGATAACATCTCTAAAATAACATCAACACCCGCTCCACCTGTAGCTTCCTGCAGAAAGTAACAAATTGATATTAATGATTTTATAAAACAATACCAATATATAAAATGTCAGAATGTAGCACCAAAGAGAAACTGTCTTTAATAGAATACACATTTACAAATTCTAAGTATAACACTGTTGCACATCTACTTTTAATGTATGTTGCAAAATTGTTTAGAATTCACATATGCTTTGATTATACAAAATGTATAGCAATTCATTAAAAATAACAGTTACCTGAATTTTATCAATATAATCTTCCTCTCTGTGATTGAACACTTTGTGTGCACCATTTTTAAGAACAAGGTTTAAACCTTCAGGTGTACCTGCTGTACCAAAAACTCGAAATCCGTATGCTCTAGCTATCTGGCAAGCTGCTATTCCCACCTATAAAAAAAGAAAAATAAAATACAGGTAGTATACCTATAAAACTTGGATTGTAAGTTTAGAGCAGGCACCTGTAGATGGTTAAATTATTTTCTGTTTTTGGGGATTGCATAGAAATTTCAACAGGTAGGGCTGCTTGTCATGTGCTTATCTTACTGAACCTATGAACTACTAAAGGTTTAATGCCATTGTGGTTAACAAGGTTGGTTGCCATGGTACAGGCATGGGATCGTTTATCCTAAACGCTTGGGACCTTAGGTTTTTCAGATAAGGGGGCTTTCTGTATTTTGGATTTCAATTCCCTAAGTCTACTAAAGAATATTTCAACATTAAATAAACCCAATAGGGCTGTTTTGCCATTAATATGGTAATGGATTCAGAGAAAAAGGAAATCATTTTTAAAAATGTGAATTATGTGCTCAAAATGGAATGGTCTTCCCATAATTAAGAGCTGGATAATGGGCTTCTGGATAAGGCATCCCATGCAAAGTGCAGAGTGTTGAGTAGGAATCAACACAAATAAGCAACTACAGAATTACAAAATTAACCAGCTAGTTACTAATAATGACACACAACAGTATAGCATATAGACTAACCCTAACCTAAAGGTTACAATTGGCCACATTTAGTTTCAGTGTAATCAGTATGGCCCAGCAACTTGCATTTATTATAACAATTCTTACAGTAATCTGTCCACCTTATCCAAACCATTTAGTCAAAGTTTAACAAATGTGATAAAAATTCGCTCTAAAGCATAAGTAAATTTAAAACAGCAGGTTTTTAACTTTTCACAGTTCCCACGTAGGTATAACTACTAAAAAAAATGTGCCAGTATAGCCAAATTCATAATTTCATTAAATGAAAGGTACAATTATTCTGGAAACAAGACTACAGAGAAACAAGACTAGAGAAGCTGTTTTACAGATGCTAAAAATATATTAAATGTTTGATGTAATAGTCTGCAAAAAGAGATATTTTACAGTAATTTAGCCATAATACTTACTCCTCCACTTGCACCATGGACAAGGATCACTTCCCCAGGTCTCCCATGTGCTCTAGAAAACACAACATTTAGACAAATTTTGACAAAAATACTGTACAATTTTCCATAAAACATTGAAAAACTTGCTCCCAACTCTCCCTTGTGGCAATTTAGAATGGATAAGTATGCAGCAGAGTAAGGGAAAACATGGAGGGGCAGCTTTCTTTAGGGAACTTCCCCAGGTCAGACCTTTTCTTAAAAAAGGCAAGACAGCTGGTGTCTAACAAATTTATATCTCCCCCCCCCCCCCCCCCACAGGTCCTTTTTGTTTTACTTTTGTTGTCTTTTAAATAGTTAAGTTACTATAATCAGAAAACTTACTTGGAAAAAAGGGCCCTGTAAGCAGTAAAATATGGAATGGATATGGCTGCTCCCTGCTTGAAGCTCAGTAGATCAGGCAAAGGATAAACTGTATCTGCAGAAGCAATGGAGTATTCAGCATAGCCTCCTGAGATGGTACTGGTAGTGAAAACACGGTCACCTCTCTAGCAAAATGAAATAAAGAGAAAAGAATTAAACAATTTTTAATGGAATTTAAAGATACAGCTACATTTATTTAAATAATAAAAATTTGAAAGATATTATTTTTTTTTATATAGTTACTTGATACTATTTATTGTACAGCACTACAGGTAATTTTGGTGCTTTATAAATATGTGTTTAGAAGTCACTGGGTACTGATAGTACACTCTGCATTAAATACAGAAAGTGCCAGTGTTCATATCTGTGCCATGCTGGTGGACAGGCAAAACTGCAACACACCCTCAAAACCAATAAAATGAATAGCACACATATACATAGTACTTGGGTACAGAAAAGTGAAATCATTGCAGATTTAGTGGGAACTTGGATCAGTTTCCAATCATTGCAGAAAATAATTTGAAGCAACCTTCCAATTTGAATTTATTAAACATGTTTAGTGCTTTAAAAGTTTTTTTGTAAATGTAATTTCTGTTAAAAGCAGCATTTGCTTAACTCTTGGTTATCACTTTTTAAACAATGCTGCAAAGGTCAGTCTCCTACAGGTCTGTCAATCTGCTGGCTTGTGATACATTGTTTCAACTACCAGAGCCACCAGGGCAGAGTACAGAAAAGGACAAACACTGCTTTTACTAACAATTATATATACAAATAACTTAAAAAAAAACATTATTTTAATTAATGTATATTGCAAAGTTGCTTAGAATTATGTTTTATTCTAGGCAATAATTAAATAATTTTTTGGGTTGATGTCCTTTAAAATGAACCTCTATTCTTAAGCTTACACAATAACCTATTAACCTCTAGTAGGTCCCTTACAAAAATCCCCAATTTCCAAAATAATACACAACTTCACTCATCATATCCTGTTAAACTATTATTTCCATTCTACAAGTCATACCAAAAACAATTTCTCAAGCATAAATGTCCCCATATTTTTAGAACTTACGTATGACTTATACCTTCGAAAGCCTTTACAGGCAGAGTCCTTACTACCTACATAAATAGGTGAAAGTGTAGCGAGGGATTTCAGAAACAATCTAACTTGGAGCAGTACCAAGCATAGTACCTTGAATAAAGTCACATCCTTCCCAACACTCTCAATGACACCAGCCACATCTGTTCCTGGAGTGTATGGTAGAGTTGGCTTTCTGGCATAAGTTCCAGCTCGAATATAGGTCTCAACTGGATTTATTCCACAAGCATGAACTCGGATTAATACCTTTAATGAAGAAACACACAAGTAAACAATATTTTCTTACAGATATTCTGCAGAAACGTTCTGCAAGAGATGTGTTCTTTCAGCAAAAAAAAAATGGCAATAGAGAAATCCTTTTCATTTATTTCTACAAGAAATATAGCTAAATGTGGTCTCTTGGGACCAGGATAGAGTTACTGATATGCTTTTGTAAACCTAACCTCTAAATTTCAATTTTGGGAGCTGACACTTATTACTATATATGTAGGAACATGCAGACTCAATTTTAAGCCCAGGGCATATGAATGCAACCAATCTGAATTAAACACAGACAAAAGGTGTATAACCATCATGGAAAACAGTGGAGATAAAATCAATAGCTGTTAAATATTATCTTTTTCTTACAGAAGCTTTGAGTGATGATTTACCTCATTTTTTCCTGGTGAAGGTAATGGCAAATCTGTACATAGTTTAAGGACATCAGCCTTTCCAAATTCAAACACACGTATTGCACGCATCACTCTGCTAATGGATGCCATTTAAATCTAAAGAAGACAGAGGACATAATGCTCACAATATCTATAGACACTTTAGTCCTCAAAAATAAACTGAATTATAACACTGTGTACATTAAAGGCTTTTTCTCATTCTTTAAAAAGATGTACAAAAATTACAATTTTCAATGAGAAACCAGATAAACGTATTAACCTGCCACATATCCGTGAAGACAGCAGTTAGCAAGATAAATTAGCACATGTCCCAGTCTTACCCTGTACTGTCCAATACATGTTTCCTCACCTTTCCTATTTTGACCGTTGCCCACTGACTGACTCGTTCTTGTTATTCAGTAATATATTACTCCCACAAAAAGTAGGACGTGCCTAAGATGTGATCAGGTGTGATCCAGGTTAATGTGTATAGGGACCACCATAACTTACAGATTTTTTCATTCAAAACCAGTGTCCTTTAAAAAAAATGATACCAAATGTATATGTAGTTTACTTCCCTTTCTCTGTAAAAACAGATTGCTAGGAGCAGAAATCCTTACTTATATGTATACCTTTTTGTTAATGTGTTTGGGAGCAGCCATATTGTTTAATGAGGTCAAGTAAACTAGCTTCCTTCGGAAGGAGACATATCTTATATAGTGAGTGCATCAGACTTTCCCTTTTTTACTAACTAATCGGGGAACGTAATAAGATTTGCACACAAATAAGAATAAAAATTTGCATTTTGCAATGCAATATTTTTCATTAGACAACATTAGATGACATTTTCATGTTATTGCATTGCAAATTTTGATTTCAAATGTTTAAGACTAGCTTGAAGATGGTGTAATTATTAGCACAGAAATAAGGATTTCATTCATATTATTACATATACTGCACGCTGGCACAAGGTTAAAAAATTGTTATCTTACTGTTGCACGAAAGGCAAAGGATTTGCAAAAGGTATTTTACATTTCCACAAAGCCAAAACTGTTTGCAATCCCCATTGAGAATTTTTTCTGTTATTGAACTATATTACATTTCCCCAAATTTTGTTTTAAAAGTCATAACTGATCAGTGGAATGCTGCTTAAAAAAAGGGAGGGCTGTTGGATTTTGGTGGTGTCCTGTTTTTACCTTGTTTCCCTCTGCATATGTGTTCCAGACAGCACTCCACAGATTTTTCTTTAAAATAAAATACAGGTATGGGATCCCTTATCTGGAAAACTGTTATCCAGAAAGTTCCAAATTACGGAAAGGCCATCTCCCATAGACTCCATTATAAGCAAATAATTCTAAGTTTTAAAAATGATTTCCTTTTTCTCTGTAATAATAAAACAGTACCTGATACTTGATCCCAACTAAGATATAATTAATCTTTATTGAGGGCAAAGCAATCCTATTGGTTTTATTCAATATTTAAATGATTTTTAGTGGACTTAAGTTATGGAGATCTAAATTACAGAAAGACCCTTTTTCTGGAAAACCAGAGATCCCAAGCATTCTGGATAACAGGTCCCGTACCTGTACCTTTATTTCACATATTTGGCACAGAATCCAGACAGTAGCGTTTCAGATCCACATTGTCGCTTTATCAAGCTTGACTGCTGCTTGGAACATTTATGCAGTGATTTCCCAAGCTACTGTAATCATTTTCACTTACTTGTGTTATTGTTTTTTTTATATCCATTATTTGAATCAGTTATTGTTGAATTTTTAAAAGGATTATATATATGGACTAGTATTTTTACAGGATATGCACTAACTACTGGGATGATCTGAATAATGGCAAGTGCTTTGGTATTTAGATCCTTTAAAGCTGTGGCATTCTTATAGGAACCCATTGCACAATGATTCGTACAAAATGCAGGGACTATCTGAATAACAGCAAAATACTTTTATCTAGGTTGCAATTTCACGTTTCAGCTGCAGCAAATGATATACTATAAAATATAAAAACCTGTTATAAACAGTTTTGGTGCTATAGTTCTTTGAAATGTAAAATCAGAATTTACAAAATTTGACAAACGTGATAAACAATATCGATACGCTATCGTTATGTATATTAACTGTTACAATCAATACAATTATTGTCGAATTTCGTTAAAATAAAATGCACATTGCCTAAAATGAATTTATTTGATTGCCAGAAACTATGCAGCTTTACTGCCGCTCAACTCACAGATTACCAGCGTCACTGAGCAGAACCTCCACTAAGGAGCAAAGTCAAACACGTAACTTCCGCCCGAAACCAGGAAACCATCTTTACTCATGGCAACTCGCTTTGACAACTTTCAGTGCCCACTGAAACCTTTGGCGTCAGTTGATCATGCTTTACGTGAAATGCGCACTGTTGAAAGGAAGTGTTTCCATGCTAGGCTCTCGTAGGTAGAAATGAGAATGACAACCTTAGAAGTGTTTCAGTAGTCCTGTGGTAGATAATTGTGTTGTGAGTGGGAAAGTTTTAACAGGGCGATGGAGAAACAGGAGGCATTTTCCCATTGGAAGCAGCAATCATTGCGGAAAGCAGATGTCAGTAAGAAAGGCAGCGTAGATGAGGATATCGAAGAGACTGTGCGTCTGATTAACCAGCAGGAGCGCTATTTCACCACCAGCTCATGCTCGGGGAGGGTGATCATGATCAATGAGGTGGGTGGAATCTTTGCTTTCTCACTTTAACCCTCTTACTGCCGACAGTATACTGTCTGGTTCTGAATATTTTTGTAAAATGACAAGGTTTAATTTGTATATATAGAAAAACGTATGTGTATAGCCTTATTGGATGTTTGTGTGTGTGTCTGTGTAGCACCAGTAGCCTGCAATGCAGCACATGCTTGGGCCCAGACTGAATGTCTGATTGCAGAGGGTATATGGCTATGTCAGAGTTTCCAATTGTTTTGTCTTTCAGACTCTGGATAGCTCTATAATACAGAAGCAGAACTGTTCCTGGCTTTTTGTAACGCATCAGCTTTGTAAACCTGATGATGTGGTAAGTATATAATATATTGCCCTGGCATTTCTTGCTATTAAAAGGCTCATTGTTTTTATTTCTTTTATTTTTTTTACATAAAAACACAAAAGTTTAACAGGTACGGGACCTCTTATCCAGAATGCTCGGGACCTGGGGTTTTCTGGATACAGGATCTTTCCATAATTTGGATCTCCGTAATTTAAGTCTGCTAAAAATCATTTAGATATTGAATAAACCCAATAGGATGGTTTTGCCTGCAGTAGGGATTCATTATATCTTATTTGGGATCAAGTACAAGGTACTGGTTTCTAATTACAGAGAAAAAGGAAATCATTTTTAAAAATTAGAAATATTTGCTTATAATGGAGTCTATGGCAGATGGCCTTTACGTAATTCAGAACTTTCTGGATAACGGGTTTCTGGATACGGGATTCCATATCTGTACAATGTCCCAGGTCAATGAAAAATATATTTCTAATTTTGCTGCTCCACTGTCTCTATCCTTTCATATTCTTGCGCCCTCCCAAACCTGGGCAGAGTTATGTATACACACCTGCAGCCCTATGCAGTATATCATGCTGAAGATTGAACCAGCTTTGTAACTAATATATTATTGTTGTTTTAATTATGTCTGCTTTGTTATATTGTTATTGTATTAGGTCACTTTTAACAACTGTTAGCTTATTTGTACTTCACTTCAGTTTGCAGCGCTAAAGAATGCTACTGGGGATGTTGTGCTGAAGTTTGAACCATTTGTCCTTCATGTCCAGTGTCATAAACTTGAGGATGCACAGATTCTAGTAAGTTAGCATTGGTCCTGTTGAAAGGGCCACCACATAGTTTTTTTTTTTTTTATTAAAGTGTATATATGTTCATCCAGCACCTATAAATAAGCCATTTCTTGGCAACAAGTGTTTTGATTCTGTAGCTTTTTAGATAGCCATGAATGGGATTTGTCCCCTCAGCTACAGCCACTAAAGGTCATTTATGTCAACGAGTGCACTTTTTCCTGCAGTAATTTGTGTGTTAAACCCTATTCTTACTTGCACTAAGCGCTGCTTAGTCCTTCCTGTCTTCGTTTCATATCAAGCACTGCTGTTGACTCCGAAGCCCTGGAGCTACAGCAATCTCCTTACCAGGCAGTACCTCCAGGGTTCCCTTTGTGCCCAGTTTCAGCCAACTTGTACCTAAAGAATTGGGCACAGAATTGCCATTTATAGTCTACTGCAGTTGTGACTGGCAGGGCTGTAATATGATCCTTGCCCAATAACTTGGCAATCTAACTTTGCAGCACACTAATCTTCCATTTTTTAACCTTTCAGCATGGTGTTGCAATTAATTCTGGCTTCAGGAATTCCGGAATCACTGTTGGAAAGAAAGGAAAAATTATAATGGTAGGTTTGTTATGTATACCCCACCTTGGGTAAAGGCGCTCGTGCCATTAATAAGTAAAATGGTAGCCACAAATTGCTGAATGGGGAACTACTTCAGTAGCTCAGTTACAGCTATTCATAAGCATTTTTGAGAAGCATAAACTTAGTGGTTTGCTAAGAGCTAATAAGCCAAATCAGTTTTTATATTAAAGTAGTTATTTGCAGCAGATGCAGATATTTTATTCAGATGCAGCTTGCATTGGAGATTGGTTCAAAATCAAGCTAATGTTAGTGAAGATAGATTTCCCAGAACTATAAATCACTGATGTTGTGGTAAACTTTTATTTGTTATAAGGATACCAAAAAGGTGCAGAAATACTTGTACTTTTTTCAAAGAAGAATCAGACAGAACAAAGCAAATGAACAGTAGGTTGATGAAATGCCGTTTGCTGTTAAAGTTAAAATCTATTCATACAAATAAAATGGTACTGATGGAGTAGGAATTGGACTTAAAAAAAAGTCTGTGTTTACTTGCATCTGAATGTTTCTTGTAAATTGTACAAATTGTCACTATGTGTTCTATGGATTAATCCTGCACCGGCCAGGGGTATATGTGAGCTAACAATCCTTCTTTCTGCTTCGGTCTTCCTGCATGTGCAGTAGAGTGAAAAACCATCTTTAACAAAAAAAACTGCTTTTTCGCTTAAATACGCATGTATCTGCCCCAGAGATTCTGACAAAAGAAAACTGCAGGAAGAGGAACGCTTGCTCACATATACCCCGGGCCAGGGCAGTTTTCTCCTAACAGGAGCACCACCAGGGGTATCAGGTAAGCGATTACAATCACTGGGGGTTCTTAAAGCTTGGCCATACACGCACCAATAAAATCGTACAAATTATTGTCCCGATAATTTTGACCTACAATGCATTTCTGGGACGTCACTTTTGTATGAAAAGTAAAATCTGAACTTGCACTCCACCTTATTATTTGGCGCCCCCCAGTTATTTAGCCTTTCCTTCTCCTTTAAGTTTATATCTACTAACAGAAATTACATTAAGATGCTATTTCTGATATATTCCCTGGCTGGAGGGCTTGAGGAAGCCAGTTTCCTGTGGATCTGAAAAACTACTAGATTCATTATGAAATGTATAATGATCCTTATGCAATCCGTGCTTTTATTTTGCAAGGCAGTACGAAGTACCCATGGCTTGGAAGTCCCTCTCACACAAAATGGGAAGTGTTTGGTAAGCCAAGAGTATATAGAATTTCTGGTGCAGACAGCGAATAGGAAAATGGAAGAGAATAAAAGACGAATAACCAGGTTGGTGGACTCATAATCTCTTACCCAGACAATTAATAAAAAAACGCATTTCTGTGACCTGATCAATCATATGCTAAATCTCTGGGAATGTGGGGGATAAATTTATATTTTTATCTTACATATATTTATTTTCATATTTTTCTTTCTTATGCTTGCCGTACATGTATATGCAATAATAGGCTATGTATTTTTTTATTATTGTACTATATGGTATCATTATATAAAATACTATCCAGCCCACAAAAATCAGCATCTCTTTAAAAAGTACATTTTCTGCAACTGCATTCTCTAAATCAGATCCTAAACTTCCCAGTTAGTACACCTTGCCTCAAGAGGGAAGTCACATTGAACTTTTAGTTCAGACATAAGTGGTACACATTCTTTTAGGAGTAGCACACCTGCTCCAAATGTTGTATACTGTTGTTTTCTAAACAAAAGCAAGAATTAAAGTTTCTAAGTTGTCGAGATGATTATATTCAAAACCAAAATACAAAGATTATAATTGGAACAGCAGAATTCTAACAAAAATAACCCTATTTCATAATTTCAACTATGTAAAGCATAGCTGACAGCAGGGCCACCATTGGGGGGGAGAGAAGGTGCAATTGTGCTGGGCCCCATGAAATCTTTCTTCATAAGGGAACCTGGTTGCGTCGCGAAAGTTACACAAATAGCGTAACTTGCTCATAAGTTGAACTTTGCAGCAGTGGGAATGGGTTATTGGGCTCCACAGCACTTATCACCTTTATGTGATAACATTAGTAAAGGCAGTCCCTACATCAGTCTGGACACAGCTGGTATAAATATAATCGTATGTTTTACATTGTGAAACTGTTACATGTAATTTATAATAAGCAACATGTTAACTGAGAAGTATCTGATGTGAGAATGTGAATATCGGTTTGCAGTATTAAATAAAGGTGCAGAATACACTTATGCAAAAAGTTTTGTATAAACTCCCCTAAATAAAATACTGACTTATTAGGTTTCTACTGTTTTTATGAACAACTACTGACTAGTTATTGGGCCTCATAGCAAGATCATTGAGCCACTAAACTTATGTAATTTATGTAACGTATGCAAAAACTTATGTAACTTTTGTATCAATCAATGATAGCACAGAGCAGGGGCAGGTAGCTGGGAAGGAGTTAAGCTTAGGGAAAACTCAACTGACCCCCAATAAACTAAATGACTTATTAATACATTAATCATTGGAACTCTTTATGTGAACTGCTTATTCTAGAGTGACATCAGTTCTTTATATTGCACATACAAGGGGCGTGGCCAAAGTTTTGGTATTGCGCGCTTGTGGGGGGCCTCATATATATATAACTTGTACAGAGTTCTAAAGTTTCTGATGGTGGCCCTGCCTGACAGAATTAAGTTCAATTGTTAAACATTTTATGATGCTGCTTATGTCTAGTACCCTTACTAATAACATTACTTAATAGAAAGTAACTACTTTCTCCTTAGGTTTCACAGCTGCCTTCTGAAAGCTTTACAAAAAGGAGACTGCGCCCATGACGCTCCATCTAAGGAACAAGCGCCAAGTTGTGTTTATGTTCGTAGAAGGAAAAGAAAAGACAGAAGCAGGAAATCAAACTGTTCTTCCAGTGAAGAGGAACATTCTGATTCAGAGCCTGAACTAACACTTTTAAATGACCACTGACAATTTTTTTTTATTTTTTTTGTTTAAATTCTGGAAAAAAAATTTTGTATTTATTTTTGATAAGGTTAATTGCTCTTTTTGTGATTGCTCACCGCAAATAAATTCATACAGATGAGTTGAGAGAGGTTTTGTTATTTATCTCTGAAAAGCTAAAAGCTAGTAGGATCATGGTTAAAGGAGAATGCAAGTCAAAATTTAAAAAGCATACTGCCCAATAGTCCTCCTATTGTTTAGTAAAACGCCACACTTTTGGCTCACCTAATCAAATATTTACTCAGTCACACTTACTTCACATTTTCTAGAACAGGCAGCCATCTCTAAAAAGGTATTCTCCCTTCCTTTCACTCCTTGCTTCATACTGCACATGTGTATCTTTCCTTCCCCCCCCTCCGCCAGATCCGCTTCTGATTGGCTGGTGGGCATGTGTAGCTCAGAACAGCAGACAGGATCAAGTTACACACATGCTCAGAGAACAGGAAGGCTGCCGCTGGCACCTACAGGAAGGACAGAGATATTTCAGTGATGTCACTGTAGTCTTCACACTGCTGTAGGCTGCCAGCACCATATCTCAGAGAAGCAAGCAGGGATCTGGGAATTTAGATATGCAGTAAGTACTTAAAAAGAATGCCTTTAGACTTATTTTTAATAACCTTTCATTGTCCTTTAAGTAATATACTAAAAAAAAAAATGTTTATTACAAGACAGCTTCAAAGACAGCAGAAATGACACGCCATGGACGTGAGAGTCTAAGGGGATTTTTACATACAAAAAATAAATTAAAGCTAGACTTTTTTTTTTTTTTTAAGTTTGCAAGAAGATTCAGAGGAGATTAAAATCTGTTAAGGGAGTCCAGTGTTTCAAAAACTGCAGGATCAATAGCATATAAACATAATCAGGATCATTAATCACCTGGAATATCCCTGTCTTGGGCTGATTTTCAAAGTCATACTTAAACCTAATACTAAAGGGAAGTAATATAGTCACCACCATTTAAGTTAATCTTTCCAATGTAGTATATGCATCTAATTTACTGCTGTTATTTTATAGCAATAAACACCCATGATGTTAAGAAGCACCTTGTTTTGTATGGCAACTGAGCTTTGTGAAATGCAGCGATTCTACAGGAACACATAGGGGCACATTTACTAATCCACGAATCCGAATCACGAATGGGAAAAAATCGTATTGGAAACGAAAATTTCGGAAGATCGCACATATCACGAAAATGCTTACGAAAAAATCGTATTAGTCACGATAATATCGTATTGGCGATCCGAAATTCACAAAATTTTCGTACCGAACAATTGTAAACAACGGTAAAACCTTTACGATTTTTTCGTGCAAACGTCCGAAAAAGTCGTGCAAACGTCCGAAAAAGTCGTGCGCCGTCCGAAAAAGTTGTGCGCCGTACGAAAAAGTCGTGCGCCGTACGAAAAAGTCGTGCGCCGTACGAAAAAGTCGTGCGCCGTACGAAAAAGTCGTGCGCCGTACGAAAAAGTCGTGCGGACGCCCAAGAAAAATCGGCAAAAATACGCTCGGAGCGTTCGTGCTTTTGTAAATGTGCCCCATAGTATATAACAAAAAAGGCCAATTCCATTCATTCAACAGGAGTGCCAATACCAAAGAATATGTACATCTGGAAATATTGCAGTGTTTGGTAGTCACAAGTGGATGTGATCAAGTGCTTTTTAATTGTAAGGAAAGACAAATGATGGCCATTCACCATGTCATCCTTTGCAGGCTATAGCATTTATTTATCTTACATAAGAAAACATAAAGTGCATGCCTTCAGTTGTCTCAATAGTGCCCTTAAGTCTCCCCATATTTCACCTGTTCAGAAGATCTGAACAGGAAGAAAAAACGCTGAGCTGTGTAAAGAAAGTTCCCATAATGCCTCACTCCTGCACAGACACCCAGACCAAGTGAATATGCTCAGTTAGTAAGACTATGGGGCACATTTACTAACCCACGAATCCGAATTGGAAAAATTCCGATTGGAAAACGAACATTTTGCGACTTTTTCGTATTTTTTGCGATTTTTTTCGGCGCCTTTACGACTTTTCGGAAATTGTCGCGACTTTTTCGTTACCAATACGATTTGCGCGAAAAAACGCGAGTTTTTCGTAGCCATTACGATGCGCTCGTATCTTGTCGCAAATTTTTCATATTGAGCGCTCGTAAGCGGTGGGCGAAACTTTCAGACTTAGCATGATTTTGGAAGCCTCCCATAGGACTCAATGGCACCCTGCAGCTCCAACCTGGCCCAAGAAAAGTCACCATACTGAAGCTTGAATGAATCCGAATCTTTCGTACTCGGCGCGAAGGCTACGAAAAAGTCGCGACTTTTCGCGCAAGTAGTAACGCTACGAAAAAATTGCCAGATTTTGCGCAACATTCAGAATGGCAACGAAAAAGTCGCGACAATTTTCCGAAAAATCGCCAAATACCGATCATTACGAAAAAAACGCAATCGGACGCATTCGGCCGTTCGTGAGTAAGTAAATGTGCCCCTATGAGTCAGCTTCCTGCTGATTGGCTCAGATCCACATTCCTAAGGGCATGCAAATATTGTTTTGCAGTACAGGTATGGGGCCTATTATCCAGAATGCTCGGGACGTGGGGTTTTCCAGATAAGGGATTTTTCTGTAATTTGGACCTCCATACCTTAAGACTACTGAAAAAATCATTTAAACATTAATAAACTCAATTTGATTGTTTTGCTTCCAATTGGGATTTATTATATCTTAGTTGGGATCAAGTACAAGATACTGTTTTATTATTACAGAGAAAAAGGAAATCATTTTTAGAAATGTGAATTATTTGCTTACAATGGCGTCTACGGTTAATTATCACTTTTCACTAGTAACACACTTAATTGATTGGTGTCAATCATTGTTAATTGAATGGTTATATATTACTGTCTCTTCTCACTTTTATTTATGCTTGACAAAGGGGCAGTTTTGCCTCGAAACGTTGCATGTTTTTTCCGCAATAAAGAATTTTAAGGGCTAGTCCCACTCGAAGCTCTTGAGTGCCACTGCTATTTGTTTGCTTGGAATCTGTGGAGGGGGTGCCGATCCCCCTAGGCATTGTGCACCGAGCGGGGAATTTTTTGGAGAGCTAAGGGTGTGCGGGTTAAGGTTGAAATTTGGTCTACGGTAGATGGCCATAGTTCTGAACTAGGTCCCAGGTATGGGACCTGTTATCCAGAATACTCAGGAGCTGGGATTTTCCAGATAAGCGATCTTTCCGTAACTCGGATTTCCAAACTTTAAGTCAACAAAAAATCATTTAATGTTAAATAAACCCAATAGGCATTAATTATATCTTAGGATAAAGTACAAGGTACTGTTTTATTATTACAGAGAGAAAGGAAATGCATTTTAAAAAATGTGAATTATTTAATTAAATGAAGTCTATGGGAGATTCCATTTCGTGATTCAGAGCTTTCTGGTTATGAGGTTTCCAGATAATGGATCCTATAACTATTGGTTTCCAACCAAAGAGTTGCTTAAACCACTAGTTTAACCCCTTTATACCCTCCATAATTTCATCCAGGGGCAGATTTTTATTAAGATGTGAGATTTGAGCTCCCCGCTGAAATATGAATCCACTCTCTATTTGTGTGGGGTTTTGAAGTATATTTATCAATGGTTGAAAGATGGGGGAAGATTTAATAAGATTTAAGCTT